>NW_027397064.1:51903338-52346529 GCF_003265705.2 Callorhinus ursinus | reverse complement strand
ACTTCTTTGGGAGCCTCAGGCACTTAAAAGATATTAGTAAAATTACATTTAGGGGTTATGAAGACGTCTAGAACAAGATATTTTCCAGAGCAGTAGAGTTATGTCTTTTTAAGCCTAAAGTCGGTGACAAATAACCTGTAACATGTGGGACTTCCAGCTTTTTAGGAGGTGCCACACTTTCTTTTCAGGGACAACTTCTTTGGGAGCCTCAGGCTCTTAAAAGATATTAGTAAAATTACACTTAGGGGTTATGAGACTACTGGAACAAAACATTTTCAAGAGCAGAAGAGTTATATCTTCTTAAGTCTGAGGTAAGTGACAAGTACCTGTAACAGGTGCAACTTCAGGCTTTTTAGGAGGCACCACTGGTGCTTTCTTTTCAGGGACAATTTCTTGAGGAACTTCAGGCACTTAAAAGATATTAGTAAAATTACATTTAAAAATGATGAGACCACTAAAGCAAAACATTTTCAAGAGAAGAGTTGTATCTTTTTAAACCTAAGATTGGTGACAAATACCTGTTACAAGTGGGACTTCCAGCTTTTTAGAAGGCACCACAAGCACTTTCTTTTCCGGGACAACCTCTTTGGGAGCCTTGGGCACTTTGAAGATATTAGTAAATTTACAGTTGAGTCACAAGGATCAACACAGACAAGAACTGCATTTATACATCAAAAGACCTTTCAGGTCTAGCCAGGTGGTTCTTGCTATTGCCCTCCCTACCCCACCTTAAATAAAGGGTGGTTTAGAATGTACCTTTGACAGGTACAACTTCAGGCTTTGGGGGAGGATGCACTTTCTTTTCTGGGACAACTTCTCTGGGCGCCTCTGGCACTTTAAAAATATTAATATTTTTACATTATGGAGTTAGAAGAATCCATACAGACAGGAAACACATTCATACAGGAAAAGACATTTCCCCAAATTTCTAAGCTTCCAGCAACATATACCTTCATCACGAGGAACTTCAGGCTTTTTGTGAGGAATCACATATGTTTCCTTTTCAGGGACAATTTCTTGGGGCGCTTCCAGCACTTTAAGAAATTAGTATTTTAATATTTAGTGTTATGAAGATCACTAGGAACAGCAAAATATTTTCAAGACTACAAGAGCTATTTCTTCTTTAGCTTGAGGTAATGGTCACTTGTACCTTCAACTGAAGGAGGTTCTCTTTTTTTGGAAGGAGCTCTCTTTCCAGGAACAACTTCTTGAGGCGCTTCAGGCACTTTAAAGATATTAGTATTTCACATTTAAGGTGTAAAAGAATTAGTGAACACAGTAACCACAGTAAGTTGGCAAGTGTAGTTTTCTAGAAGTTTCTTCTCCCCTTGCTCCCCCAGTCAACTAAGTCTTAGGGGTTAGTGGGATCCTCAGGAAGAGGTGCTCACCCTTCACTAGCACTTGGCTTAGTTCCTGTGACACTGTAGACCCTCCTTACTAAGCATTTGTTGAATGAATACTTTTAATAGAAGGGGTTTCTATTTGAATAGGACCACCCACAAATATTTTCTCTTGAGAGGGAACTTCTTGGGCAGCTTCAGGTGTTTGAAAGATATTAGTATGTTTACATTTAGGTATTACAAAGAACATTAGAAAAGCATAGACTTGTAAGAGCAGAGGACAGATAATTTCTTCTTTAGTATCTGCTTGCAGGTATCACGTACCTTTTATAGGCAGAGGTTCTGGCTTTTTAGGAAAATCCTCAGATACTTGCATTTCAGGAGCAACTTCTTTCATAGATTCTGGCACTTTGAAGATATTAGTATCAAGCTTAGAGGTTAAGGCATCAGCGAAGACGTTAGTTACATTAACTACACCAAAGTGGTATTTCTGGCTCCAAGGGTGCTTCCTTTAAAAATTGGATGATGTATAAAGTCTCGAAGAAAGGAATCAAGTCCTAATTGTCCTTGTTTATTATTCCCCAGCTCCATAGCACCACACACATAATTGCCATTTATTAAAGAAATGAAAGCAGGAGTGATAGAATGATTGATACCTTTACTGGAAGGTGTTTCAATTTCAGGGGGAGCAGCCATGGGTATTTTCCTTACAGAGACAGCTTCTTGAAGTGATTCAGGCACTTTAAAGATATTAATACATTGAACTTCAGAGTGATGAAGAGTTTTAGTTCTAACTCCACCTACAGGAATGCCCCAGACTGGGAGACCTTCCTGCTCCTTGCATCTGATTCTTTAATGACAGGGTGAGTACTTGATTATCAGGAGCTACTTTCTTGGTCACCTCAGGTACTATCAATATTAGTAATTTTATTTCTTGGAATAGATGTATAGAAAATTAGATCATGGAAAATTAGCTTTAAGTGAAAAAATTGATTTTGTATAATTAATGATGCACTTTTAGCTATTAATTTGAGGAGAACATAACAGCTTCTTTCTTGTCTGGATAGGCTTCATTTTGTACCCTTACCTTAGGCACTTTAGAAAGGTATTTGTTTTTCAAATATAGGAGAGAGGAGAATGACCCAAAGATTCTAGACTGAAAAAATGATGTCAAAGTGTTTGGATATCACTTAACTTACAGAATATCGTGGATATCGTAAAGAAATTGTTATGCTGGATGTCTTAAAACTTTTTCATCTTTAGAATTGCCTAAAAATATTCAACATGGAAAAATGTGGGACTCTAAAAAAATAAAAGATAATAAGAGGGACAACTAAGTAGTCAGTGCAGAATTCCAACATTAACTAGTTTTAACTGCCTTAGTTTTAGAAGGCTTTCAGGTGGAGACCATCCTACAAAAGAAAACTGCTCGAAGTTGAATTTAATATTTTATTAAGTCATGGTTTTCTGAGAATATTTCTATACTTAAGTCTTATGGGAAAAGAATTATTTTAAATTCATATGCTTATGTTTAGTAGTAAGTTTATTTTAATAGAAAAGCAATTCCAATGGGCAGTTATATTATCTCCTGAAATTTCAACCCCATGAAAAGTTAAATTACTGATTTATAGTCTACAGCCAAGCACCTCTGTCATTTGATGGAACTAATTTCTGCTTTAAAGGGGGAGTGTTAAGCCAATTCAATCTCGTTTTAGGGATATAAATATTATGGTGGTCTTATGTAGATTTTTTTTTCTAGCTAGTTTGATATTTTTCTTTTTTCTTTTTGGAAACAGTAATAGCTATTTCTTTTTTTTTTTTTGCTTTTTAAAAATTTTTTTATTGTTATGTTAATCACCAAGTAATAGTTATTTCTTATTGAAGGATCCATCTGGGTCACATCTACACATTCTGTGTCTTCATATATTCCCTGAAGATGTCATAGTTAAACTTTATAGCCCAAGCATCTTCCATTTAGATAAGTTAAAGATTTTTCCCCCCTCTATTTTCTCTTGAATAACTCATGGGAACATGTATATACCCAGTTGACCTTCTGCTTTGGGGGACCCACTTCTCTGAAATGACTTCCTTTCTAGCATCTGGGGCTCTCAAGATATTAGTATATTTACATGTGTTAAGTACAACTACAATCATGAGATATGAAAGTCAGCTTTCTTCTGGCTTGTACCTTTTGGTGCTGGTATTTTTCTTCTTTTAGCAATAGGAACTTGCCGCTCTGGGAGACCTTCCTTGGAGACTTCCAACTCTTCAAAGATATTAGTATTTTTTAGTTGAGAAAAAGCAAAGACATGAAGATACAAAGTATTTAAAAAGTTAGGTATATTAACAGATATTGTAACTTTAAATTAGAAATTTAATTTTTGTTCTAATTGTTTAACCTTGTACATTGTTTGAGTGGGACTTTTTCTGGGGGGAGGCAAGTCATAGAAAGTTCCTTGTCTTGGGTACATGGGGGGCCCTAAAGATATTAATATTTTAGTGTTAGAGGTTCTGAGAACCTACACAAAACACTAAACATATTTTGCAGACTGAAGAAGAAAGATTCTCTTTAGATTTTCATAACTAAGAATTATACCTTCAGTTGGAGGATGCTCTGGAATTTGGGGAACAGCCTCGGGTAACTCCACCTCTGGAAAAACTTCTCTGGTCATATCAGGCTCTTTAAAGATATTAGTAGGTTAACACTTAGAAGTTGTGAAAATAGTAAATTATATAACACACAATTTTTGAGTCTTGAATCCAAAGTTATTCATCCAAGTTTGATGTTGTTGAAATGTACCTTTAGTTGCTGGTGTTTCTCTCTTTTTAGGAACAGTCACATATATTTTGTCTTCCAGAACAACTTTCTTGGGTGGCTCAGGCACTTAAAAGATATGAGTACAGTTATATTTATAAATAGTGAAGGAAAAGATAGAGCTTTTAAAATCAGCCCAAAATAAATTTTCTTCAGACTAGATCATTGGTGTTATATACCTTTTGCTATTTTGATTTTCGTCTTTGGAGGATGAGTCACAAGTACTTTTTCTTCTGTGGTGGATTCTTCAGATACTTCATAAACTTTAAAGATATTAGTATTTATACAATTAAGGGCACTTCAAGGCAATGGTGAACAGTATTAAGAAAACATAATACATAGTACATCCTCATCACCCAAATTACCAGTAGTACATAGACACAAACTAGTGACAAGAACACATCGGCTAAGAGAAAGCCTCATTCCCAGTTCTATCATATAGAACTCTCATTTATGGTGATAATAAAATTGAGGAATTCACTGGCCAGGGACTATATAATTCTTCTGTATTGTCTGCAGAAAGTTATTGGCAAAATTGTCCTTTGCTCTTAGTTTTGTCCATAAAGAACAGGGTTGATACTGAGCTGCATATTGAGAATTCTACATTTGACCTACTGGAAATTCATATTAAGTCCTTCCCTTTCCTGGGGAACCTAGTTGGCTATAATTTTAAACCATATCTGGTTTATGGATATGTAGTTTAACAACCATGTAGGGACTGGAAGCAGAAAAGAAAAGGAAAAAGAATTAAATCTTTGAAAATAAGGCAACTGAAGAAAATAAAGATTTCTCTAGCTTTTAGAAAGGAAGACTGGCTGGTGACAATAACCTAACTGAAGCATAGAAAGGGTATTCAAAGGAGGGAGTCATCATATATATTTATCCCAACCTAGTATTACAGACAAAAAAAAAATGGGTTTAAATGGGGAAGTTTTTAGATCAAAATAAAGAATATCAGAACTATTGGTATTTTTTAGATTAAAATAAATGTAAGAATATCTTGAGTAGTACTGGCATTTTCACTACTCAGATCACTGAATAGTATTCTATTCAGAATATTTTATTATTCAGATTATTTTACTCCTCAAATTATTTAATCATAATTTTGCATAAAAGCCAACAAAAAATGGCTTGGGAATTCTTTTGATGTTGTAATGGCCTTATAAATCTATGGTGATTTGAGCAACATTATCAAATGTTTCCAATGATGGCTGTAAAGAGTAAAAAAATAATGAAGGGGCATTTTAATTCTATAAAATCCAGTTAAAATATTATTATGAAGTTAAAGTTACTTCATGGCCTGAGAAAATAAATTGCTTCAAAGCAGAAGATATTTGCACATAGAACAGGTTAACAAGACAAGACAATGACAAACTCAAAAAAGCAAATGACCTTTCTAAAATTGGGCAATGTTATAAGTACAGGACTATTTATTTTTTAATTGGTGAGGAGATATACCTTGTCTGAGACAAATAACCATTTAAATTATTTAATTTTAGCCAAATTTTTTTTGGCATGTTAGGCTTTGACAAGATATTAGTATACTTATTTTTAAAAGCTATGAAGATAAACACAAATGAAACCAAAGAGAACCACCAATTTTTCTACACTCACTGTATATTGTTGTGTCTTCAGAAAGAGATTTTTCTTCTTGAATACTTTTCTTAGGCACTTCAGGAACTTTAAAGATATTAGTATATTAATTGTTATAAATAACAAGTATTCTAAGAATATAAAGAAGCAAAATACAAGGATTTAACATCACACACATTCACTTTAAACCATCAATAACTAAACAAAGAGTCATTTCATGTCATGATCAGTTTCAGTGTATACCTTTAGTTGGTGGAACTTCAGGCTTTTTAGGAACAGCATCATGAACCTTTTCTTCTGGAATAATTTTCTTGGGTACTGCAGGTGCTTTAAAGATATTTATTTTTAAAATATCATAATTGGGTATAAAATATCAAGACAAAAAGCGTTGATCTAACAAGAAGAATGCCAAGAATTCCAAAATCATAAGCCAACTAAACACACAGTCAATGCATCTCTCTAGATTGCCTTGTTGATGAATTCTTGATTTGTCATATTAAAAATACTTTGTCTTCGGGTTATAGCATCATTTTCTACTGTTATCTGGAATGTTTGTTTCCAGAGCTCCTTGACAATAGCTTCTAAAATAAATTATTTTTGAAAAGAAGCTGAGGGGGTCAATATCATTTAATTGTGGCTTAAGAAGAAGATCAACAAAAACAGTAACAACTTTTAGGCTGATGCCTTTGTTTCCAGAGGGACATCACAAAATGGAGGATTGTTATAGAACATAAACTGCAGTTTACATAATTCAGCTGTATTGTGGCATTGAGGGGAGAAAGATCTCTCTCTCTCTCTGCTCCATAGTAAGTGAATAAAAGGGGGTTTTATATTAGTGGTGAATCAGCAAAGGTGGGTACCTTTAGCTGGTGGAACCTTGGGCTCTTCAGGAACACGTACTTTTTCTTCTACCACAATTTTCTGGGACACTTCAGGTACTTTAAAGATAGTAGTAATAATTTTTTTTACTTTTAAATATTCATAAAGATTTGTAACAAGCACAACATAAGAGAAATGTAAACACAAAACATGACATGGTCATAATATGAAACAGAACTATCACTTTATCAAATATATTACAGTACTTAAAATGAGTTGAATTTTGATAACAAATATGACAACAGAAATCCAGAAGAATTTCCCATGTTAGAATCATAAGAATGTGACAAGAAAAATTAACAAGACACCTTCTCCTGGTGCTACTTCTGCTTGTTTTGGTGGAATAATTGGTACTTTCTCTTCAGTGATAATGTTCTTAAATAATTCAAGGACTTTAAACACACAAGTATATATTATTTATTAGATGTTTTTTATTTCTATTGTAAAATTCAAGAGGTTCCCCAAAATGAACAAAGCAGGGACATTAAACACATAGTCACTATGTATTTATTATTACTAGATGATTAAAATTAAGAATTAAAAGGAAAACCTGGATTTATCAATAAAAATGTTAGTGAATATACAATTGAATAGTACCAAAGAAGGAAACTTAGGTGCACTATTTGGTTAATAAGGATATTTACTTTGGGTATTTTAGGCATAACAACAGTGACTTTCTCTCTTGGTATTACTTCCTTTGGCCCCTCAACCCTTTTAAAGGTATTAGTTTGTTTTAGAAATTCCAAAAACACAAAACACAGAAGAAAAACATCAAGAACACAAACTTGTAATGCAATCAAGTTTCGCTAATGAAATACCTTTAGTTGGTGGCTCTTTTTGAGGAACAACTTTAGTGGGTGGTTTTTTTGGAGGGATGATTTTCTCAGATATCTCAGGCCCTTCAAAGATATTAGTGTTTAGATAGAGAATGAGTTCTTGAAGTATTAGGGAGCACTACCAATAAAGTTAGTCCAGTGAGGGCTCATAAATGCTTTATCTATTATATTTTTTGAATTTACATCACACTTCCAAGACAGAAGTTGATTTTGCTAAATTTCATCTATATTGTAGATTTACTATGAATAATAAGCACACACACACACATATTCCTTCATATTACACACATATTAATTCATGCAAGATCTGGAGTGGTACCAAAGAGAATTTATTTGTATCACGGTTTATCCTCAAAAAATACTAGAGAGCAGGTAGTGTTACCAATGCTTCATTTGCTTCCTTAATGTTATTTCTCTAATGAAAATATCATAAAATGGTGGAAACTTTTGATAAGCAATGATCAGTTTGTGAACAGCTGACTCACATTAACAAAGCATAGTTGTTCTGCCTGAACATGTAAATTTCTCAGTGAACTGAGGAGCTTCTATTTCACTAAACTGATGACACTGGCCATATATTTTGGCACCTGTAACAATCATTCTTAGCCGGATTTAAGAAAGAATCTACAAATTCATACAGTGAGCTCCTTAGATAAGTAGATATCAAATACCTTTATCTTGTCTGCTAAAATTATACATTGTAAGGTTAATCTCTACTCCATATTAATCTTTGCATCAAATAGTTGAAGCTCATGCTTAAAGCATTCCATGATGTTAACTTTGAAAGTAAGTGGGTTTCTAGTATTCCAAATTGGACATGAAATGCACTTAAAAAAAAATGAGTTAGAGCAGGGGATAGCAACTTGTAATAGTGATGGAATTCACCTATACCTTTAGGTGGAGCTTTGGGTTTTTCATATACTTCCACTTCTTCTGTCTCTAAAACTTCTATTACCCTATGGACCTCTTCAGCTCTGTGTACTTTGAATCTAGGTCGTTCTACTTTGATGAATTCTTCTACTTCATGGAACTCTTCTTCTTCAAAATATTCTTGAACTTCATGGAACTCTTCTTCCTCAAGCACTTCCACTGGTGTTTCCACTACTTCTAATTCTGTTCTCTCTCTTACTACCTCCTCTTTGTGGAAGGCAACTGATATTTTTTCTTCAAGGACAGTCCTTCCTGAAAGAGCATCTACTTTAAGAAAATTTTTTTAAACACAGAAGAAATGAAGATATAAATTCAAAATACAGAATGAAAACAACTGAAAAAAAAAGGCTTTCATGCAATAATACGTGAAGATACGGAAAAGATCTTTCCAAAAATACCTTTAGCTGAGGGAACAGCTTCTTTTTTAGGCACAGGGACTTTCTTTTCTGCGATTTTCTTTTCTGGGACTTTCTTTTCAGGCACTTTAAAGATATAGTTTTAATATTTAGGACTATCAAGAGCAAGTTTTCATAGACAAAAGACAAAAAACAGTCAAGACACAGAGACATAAAACAATCTTTTTAAATTTTTAAAAAAATTTTATTTTTTAAGTAGGCTCCACACCCAACATGGGGCTTGAACTCATGACCCTGAGATCAATAGTCACATGCTCTACTGACTGAGCCATCCAGGTGCCCCCAACATAAAAGTCTTAATGAAAACTATTAACAGGAAGTTCAGTTTTAAAACAGAATATGTACCTTTGGCTGGAGGTGGCTCTTTTTTCTGAACAGGAACAGTTACTTTTTCCTCAGGAACCTTCTTTGGTACTTTAAAGATATTAGGCATTTCAGTTAGCTGACAATACTCAATAATGAATGAAATAAAAATGGCAAAAACAACATCTTTATAATAATCAAAGCTTAAGAAGTCACTCTGTATTAGTGGACACCAATTTTACAGACAATAAAGATATTGTCCCAAATCACTTATTTGTGCTAACTAGATAAGACGAAGACACGTCCACAAGAACCCGTGCTGTTCTATTTTTTTTTTTAAATACTAGGGATTACCAACATTGCACCTACTTCTACTATTTTTAACTTGATGAAGACTTTTTTGAAGTGATTACCATAATAGAGTACCTAATACAGGTGTCCTCTCCTTCTGAGCACTATTTTATCTGTGGGGGATGCCTACTGTGATAGGGACAGCATAAGCTTATCTGTGAAGAGCACTCCTGAAGCATTAACCTAACTAGGAAGCAAAGAGAAGTAGATATTCTGTAATAACCTTGAAAAGCTTAGACCAAATATTAGAAAGGACGTGAGGCTCTTTAAAATAGTTATCATCCAATCATTAGAACAGATTTTTCCCCTACAATATAGTATACATAATTACAATAACATGAGAAAACTATATATAATGGAATAAAATTTACGAATGGAATGTGGGGAAGAAGGGTCTATTGTTATGTATATAAGCATAGAGAGATGTACTCATTAACATTAAAATTCTCAGCTGTTTAGAATGAGAAACTTCTGGAGTAATTTATACACACACAGCCACCATTAACATAATCATCTGTTAATATTCCGAAAAGGCTAAAGATATGAAATGGGTTACATTTTTTTACTGGTCCTCAATCAATTTCAGAAGTTTGCTACTTAAATGACTCTAAGAAAGCAATCAAAGAAGACATTTCTGTTTTTTTTTTTAAAGAACGTTAATTGGAATTTAAAGACATTAATTGAGATTTGCTATACCTTTAGCTGGTGGTGCCTCCACTTTTTTAGGAACAGGAGTAGGTGCTTCAGGTACTGCTTTCTTAACCACTTCAGGCACTTCAAAGATATTAGATAGATATTTTGAAAAATGACATGCAATGAACAGAACAACATCCATATATGCAAAAAATAACACAAAACATTTACTTATTTTTAAAAGATATTAGCAACCTAAATGGTAATTATGCATATGCAGTAGAGGCTCTAAAGGTGGAAGGCTATTATTTCTTAATCCTATTAGCAAATGTAATATCAGTTATGCAAAAGCTTGCCACAGTCTTCAGGAACAACAGGCTAAGAATTATTCTAAAAAGTAAACAACACAGAAATAGATTTCCCCCACTTTAATACAGAATAAAAAACTAAAAACGAGAAAACTAGGAGAAAGTGTTACAATAGGGTCTGGCTAGGGAACTTTCAGGTGCCAATAATACAAGAATTGTATTGTAGATGCAGTAGAAAAGTTGGGCAGGGCACTTCAGGTGCCATTAATTATTGATCTTCAACTTGTCATTAATAAGATGTAAGAAAAGTATACTAAAGAATATTAGATTTAGACTTATGCTGAGAAAGATTTGGAGCACCAGAGATTTTAATGTCCAACTCCAAAAAGCAGCAGTACCTCTAGGTGGCGCCACCTCCTCAACCTCTTCTATGCTAGGTGGTTCTTCAGGGATCTCTTCTGGAATAGGCTCTTCCAGCTCCTCATACACTTTAAAAAAGATTATTATTTTGTAAATTAGAATTCTCTTAAATATTAGACTAAAAGGGTATATATGAAAATGGAGGTTGTCTTAAACATAGATAATTCATAGCTCAGCCTTTCCAATGCATGTACAAACTCACTAGTCCTTGAAAAAAACTACTGAGTCTTCAAAATATGTTAGGCCCTTTCTAGAATTTCAGAATAAAAAAGATGTCAGAGAGAATTTAATTGAAATTATTATTTTTAATGGAGGTGGACTTGTTTGAAGGAGAACATTCAGTTAGGTGTAGACGTCAGATTTTCTGTATCAACTACTCAGGCTTAACTGGAATTTCTTTTCAGTAGATTTATCCCACTATTACCAACCAAGTGATTTGATGAAAAATTCCCCATGGCAAATACAGTTTCCTTTCAAAGACTGTCATTAAAATGAAACAAACAAACGAACAAATTGGCTAAGCATGTAAGAAAGGAGAGTCAGTTGATTTTAATTTGCCTGCCCAATTTCTATTAGGTAAATAACGATTTCTTTTAGAGTCTGAATATGTTTATTTTCTGAAGTGAAATGTGCATTTGCCTCCTTCCAATATTAGACAATGATAAGACAATGATGACCTGGAAAATCTATTTTCTTAGAAAGTCATCTACCTTCAACTGGTAGAACTTCCTCTTCTTCAAGGAGAATGATTCGTCTTTCTTCCACTTTCTTAGGTACCTCAGGAACTTAAAAGATATTGATCGTTTTAGGCACTTAAAATGCAAGAACAATGAAGAGTGCATAAAGACCAGTTTCCCCGTTTTTCAACACAAGGGAGTAAGTATGAAGATACACATGCATAAGATGAAACATGGAGATTTCACAGAATCAATTAATAAAACAAAAATAAAGAGGTTTGTGATTTAAGACTCAGAGCCCATTTAAAGAGATATTCTGCCTTTTATTGCTGGAGCCTCTACTTTTTTAGGAAGAGCAAAGGGGACTTCAGGGCCTGGCTTCTTAGTTACTTTGGGGTCTTTAAAGATATATTAGTTGAGTGTTTTTATTTTTTAGAAATAACATACATAAGAATCAACATAAAACACACAACAGAAAGTGGAAAAATTGACATAACACAAACATGGGTGCACCAGAGTCATAGATGGTTAATGGCAATGACAGACCGTACAAGGCAGACAAACGTTCATGTTGAACATCTGTATGGACACAGTTCAACATCGGTCCAGCAAACACATCCTTGTTTGGGTGATGTACCTTTGGCAGGAGGAGCCACTGCTTTCTTAAGACCAGGAGGAGGCACTTTCTTCTCTGGTTCAGGTTTCTTAAGCACCACAGGCACTTTAAAGATATTTTATTTTATAATTTAAGTTACACAAACACAGAGACAATAGACAGAGCAATAATACAGGTTATACTAACAACTACTGAAAGAGGACACTTTGACTCTTACAGGCGAGAGAAAGAAATGGCAGTGTTTAATTTGCTTGGGAATAGTAGTACCTGTGGCAGGAGGAGCCTCCTCTTTCTTAGGAATGACTACTTTCTTCTCTGGCACTTTCTTCTTAACCTCAGGCACTTTAAAGACATCATTTCATGATAAGAATTTATTGTGAGGGACAAAAAATAGAGAACGCAAGAAGTTCACCCACAGAAAGACCACATGCAACAGTTGTTCAGGATAGAGTCGTAGGGCAAGTTGGGAGCCCAGTGTTATGACAGAAATAGGTATGGTAGAGCGAGGGATCAGCAACCTACTTGAATATCAGAGGACAGATGCTGTCTTTTCATCCATTTACATGTCTCTAGTAATTTATTAAATCATTATTTATAAAGTATTTCTGAACCCTTGAAGTCTAATAAAGGATCGGCTTTACTATTTCTTTGATTATATGACTATTTAATCTGGTGGAGGTGTTATGTTTAAGTAGTGATATCATGACCTTTGGCAGAAAATAATGAGCTTTAAGGTATAAATATTTGGACTTCATTCTGTACTATGAACTGATCTGGATAATTCATTCAGTGATAGAGCACTTCCACATACCTTACTTTATTTTATCTTCACAATAATATCTGAGCCCACTAGGACTGATACCAGTCTCCCCATTTTATAGGAGACAAACCTGAAGCTCAGATTGGTTAAAAGACTTGCTCAGAACAATACAGCAAGGAATAAATCCAAGGCTAAAATCAAAACCTGCTGGGCTGCCATTTATATGTATGTATCAGAAGAGATAAGCTATTACTCAGTGTTTTGATAAATACTTCAATCATTTTTCCTTTTCATCCTGGTGTTATAAAAGCAATTCATATAAATAGTTGAAGGATGAAATTTAGGAAAATTTATTCATCATATTTTTCAGGTATCTTTTTGTGTAATTTAGCTTTGCAGAATATCCATATGGAATGACAAGGCCACTAGGTAGAACTTCCATGGCAATTTGGGGGACAGTCCTTTTATCTTTGTTCTTGAATGCTGCTTTGCATCCAATGAAAAGTGGAAATCAGTGTTCCTGAACATTTTCAGAAAGAAAAATGTGACTATTTTCTAAATATAACTTTTCCTAAACCCCAGTTCCACCGTAATTTTCTGGTGAAGCTATGGATGAAGAATGTGTATTCACTTTGGGGAGGTATACCTTTGGGTGGTGGAGGTTCCACTTTTTTAGGAGCAGGAACAGGGACTTTCTTCTGAGGTGCAGGTTTCTTTGGCACTTCAGGCACTTAAAAACATTCATTTTAAGACATTAAAAATCACATGCACGGTATTACATATATAACAAAAAGACAAATGAGAATAAGCCCATAAACATAACATTTCATATCATTAAATTTGAAAAGACATTCAAATCATTTCCAAGAGACAGACACACATGACAATAATGAAGGCACACATGTCTGGAACGCTTCTAAGAGTTAGATGTTAGACTACATAAAGAGTGAAGTATTATAGATAAAACTTGAGATGAATAAAAAAAGATGGAAAGGCAGAATTCAAGAGAAAAGAGGCCTTGACTCTAAGAAGAGTTGCTATACCTTGTGCAGGTACTGGCACCTTAGGTTTAATTTCTGGAAGAACTTTCTCTTCTTCAGGTTCAACTTCTTCCTCAGGTATAAATTCTTCCTCCTCAGGAGGAACTTCTTCTTCCTCAGGAGCAACTTCTTCTTCCTCAGGAGCAACTTCTTCTTCCTCAGGTAGAAATTCCTCTTCCTCAGGGAGAACTTCCTCTTCAGGAGCAATTTCTTCTTCAAATGGAACTTCTTCTTCCCGAGGTAGAACTACAGGAACTGGAACTGGCTCGCGTTTCTTTGGCACTTTAAAGATATTTATTCAATCGTACAAGTGTCACTTGTATGTACACTATTCATGACAATGAGACAACATGAAAAGCAAATATTCTGTGATCATAGAGGCATCAATTGTCATCAGATTCAAGGTCATGAAGCATTAATTGTAATTAACAAGGCTGAATAATACCAGTTAGTTTTCCTTTTTGCCCTGGTTCTGTTTGAGATTAACGTACCTTTGGGTGGTGGAGCTTCCACTTTTTTCGGAACAGGTATTGGCTTTTCCTCTGGGATGATCTTCTTGGGCACCTCTGGCACTTTAAAAATATTATTTGTCTTTAAGAATGTGTTCTTTTATATGTCTTAGAGCAATATATATGAAAACAATCACTAAATATTTCTAGTAAGACAAATTTTTAAACAAATTTTAAATGTTATGGGGGAATTTGCATATGAACACATATAAGTGAAAGGGTTTTTTTTCATGTACTTAAATGATGAAGTAATGTACCTTTTGCAGGTGGAGCCTCTACCTTCTTAGGAACAGGAATTGGCACCTTCTTCTCAGGCACAGGCTTCTTGGGCACTTCCGGCACTTTAAAGAAATTATTTAGAAAAAAAATGTTATACAACATAAAATTTTGAGGTTAAGAATAGTCTAAAAAAGATTAAGATATGGTACTAAAAGGATAACCAAGGTATTTCAAGAAGCATTTTATCTTTAAAATAAAATCTTTTCTTTTCCATAAAGCAACATTAAAGAGGTGCATCCCCAAAGAGCACGGAATTGAACCAGTTAATTTTTCCTTATAAGCAAATGTGAAGTAAAGTTTTTGCGAGTTCATGTACCTTTGGCAGGTGGAGCTTCCACCTTTTTAGGAACTGGTACTGGTATTTTCTCCTCTGGTACAGGTTTCTTGGGCACTTCAGGAACTTTAAAGATATCAAGTAGGATTAGTGTCAGATGTTTCACCCGTAGATAAGAAACCAGCAATTTTAAGACTTTATTGAAGCATCATACAATTTTACTCTTTAAGATTGATAAGAATAATAGCCGCGAAACAAAGGCCAGGAGATGCACAAAAGTTTAAATAGAGAACACTGAGAAAACATAGACCGATGATAAAGACAACATACAATGCCTGGGAAATGGTGATTTTGTCCATTTTGGTATTATAATAAGAATTTACTTTAAGAAGTTTCCACTAACGAGGAAGAGCCAAGCACTCAGCATCAGCATGCTTCCATGGCAAAATTTAGAGATGAATACATGGTAAACTCTTCCTATAACCAGTTGGGTGGTCCCTGTCTTGTTAATACTGTCACGGGGAAAGAAGTGATATGGCTCATCAAATTCTACTACATGAGTAAATTATCACATTATCCCACTGATGGATTATAAAGAGATGTACCTTTAGCTGGTGGAGGCTTCTCTTTTTTAGGAATGGGCACAGGCACTTTCTCCTCCGGCTTCTTAGGAATCTCAGGCACTTTAAAGATATTGTTTATTGGTAAGTTCTAACTACTAGTAACAACACATCTTTATAAGGCACAATTAACATCTCTAACAACAGAGAGCAACACACACAAGGTTGTGAACTCAGAAGATAGCTAACGATTTCTATGCAGATTAAGGCCTATGTTATGAATGGTGGTTATACCTTTTGCTGGTGGGGCTTCCTTCTTTTTGGGAACAGGAACAGGTTTCTTCTCTTCTTTCTTGGGTATTTCAGGCACTTTAAAGATATTATTAAGAATTTTGGAAATGTTGCATGCAAGATATAAAATGTGAAAGGCAACGGCAGAAATCATACTTCAGCATCAAAAGTGTCTGTTTCTAAAATAAGCAGAATTGGTCGTTGGTGCTAATAAACCCCAGAATCTGACCAAATTAGACACCTGGTCTCTAAAGATGCTGCTATGTATCTCTTTGTAGGAGATATAATCTACCTTTGACTGGTATCACTGGTACGACTTCTTCTTCAGTTATGAATTCTTCTTCTTCATGAATGTATTCTTCTTCTTCTTCTTCTTCAAAATATTCCTCTACTTGGGTTACAACTTCCTCTTCAAAGACAATCTCTTCTTGTTCTCGTCTTTTTGGTACTTCTGGCACTTTAAAGAGATTATCTTTAGGTTTGACATTTACCAATGACTCAATGAAATTAAGACACAGTAGGAACATAGCCATTTGTAACAGAAGAAATAATAGGCTTTATCTTTCCCAGAGAAGAACTTCACACATAGAACTGAACATGAATTTTACAGCAAAGAAGACAAACAACACATTAAAAAGAGTGGTATTAGGTACCTCTAACAGGTGCTGTTACTTCTTTTTTAGGAACAAGTACTTTTTCTTCTGTGACAACTCTCTTGGGCTTCACAGGCACTTGAAATTTAAGTATAAGAGTATTTTATTGTCAGAAACAGGCCACCAGGCAATGCTTGCTTTGTCATACTTTAAGCAGACAGAATAATTTTGCAAATGCCTCTCATATGATAGATATACAACTGTTCATTTATAAAAAAAACTTTATATGTTCCATGAAAATGATTCTGAACCTCACGGGGATAAAAATATACAAATATACACAAGTAAGTTTGAAGTAGCAGAGCCCAAATGTGAAATGATGTTTAGTGTTCAGGTATCTCAGGTTGTAGGAAATATCCTTTACTGAAAGCTAAATTTCCTTCTAGATAAGTATGCTTTCTGAAAGGTCAGAGATGTTTCTTCATAGTTAGAAAAAAAAATGACTAGCCACTGAGTTAGATTTTTTTTGTAGCCTTTAAAAAATCTCTGGAATGAATAAACAGTTGTTGAACTGGGGTCAACATTGCTTTATCAGTACGTGAATTTAAATAAGCCAGGAATGTGCCAAATGGTCACCAATTTTAAATCCAAGCATTCTATTTTATATATATATATCTCCACAGCTGTTACATAATAAGCTATGGATATATTTCAAAATAACTTTTTCTTTTAAAGATAGCATTACCTTCTTATTCTATGTTGACAGATTTTTATGTCCAATAAATCCTAAGGACTAACTTCAAAGACATATATAACAATGAAACAAAGCAAACATAACTACCTTAATTTTAAAAGAGACATTATAAAAGACCACGATTTTGGAAGGAAATTATTATACCTTTAACAGCTGGCTCAGCCACCTGCTCTTTTTCACGTTTGGTAATTGAAATGTGTATTTTTTCCTCAACAACTTTCTTTGGTTCTTCAGGCACTTTAAAGATATTAATTATTGAAGAGCATTAAAACCAACCACAAAAATACCATATACATAAAAATACACAAGAAACTGAAATGTAAGAATCAGGACCACAATACATCCAGTAAAAAACAAAAAACATGAGAGACTATGGACTCTGAGAAACAAAGTGAGAGTTCTAGAGGGAAGGGGGGTGGGGGGATGGGTTAGCCTGGTGATGGGTATTAAAGAGGGCATGTACTGAATGGAGCACTGGGTGTTATACGCAAACAATGAATCATGGAACATTACATCAAAAACTAATGATGTAATGTATGGTGATTAATATAACATAATAAAAAAAACAGCAGACAAGTTTAGAAAGACACGTTTATAGAAACAAAGATGTTTCTCGTAGTTATCACTCTGCAATGTACCTTTGGGTGGTGGAGGTTTGAGTTTCTTGGGAATGGACACTGGGACTTTTTCTTCAGGAACTGCTTTCTTCAGTACTTTAAAATATCAACATTAATAGATTTAAAAACCTGAGCCAGGTGTCTCAAGAGTAGTAAGAACAAAAAGTTAAGAAATACAATGTACAACACAACATTCCCAAACACACACACAATTTGTGCACTGTCACTTCAACATGTGTTTATAGTATGACAGACATGTAGGGAACACGGGTCTCTCAGAACTCATAATGTCTTGCTCACTCTACCTTTAGTTGGTGGGGCCTTTGGCTTTGTGGGAACCAGTTCTTCTTGGACAGGCTTTACTGGGAGAGGCTTCTTGGGTTCTTTAAAAAAAGTACATTAAGGGTATTTAATGTTAGACTTTGGAACATAAATAAAAAATGTTATTTCTTTATATATCTTTTATCTACAGTGTAGTCATAGCCTCTAAATGTGAGTGAGAATTACAGGTCCAAGTAGAATAAGCCCTAAACAAGCTGACAGTGCCCTTTCCTCCTGGCTTTTTGCTTCAACGAGATCATTGTAACTCTTTCCCACATATTAACAGTCTCATTTCACTTCAGGTAGAAAAAAATCATGGTTAAAACTTCTTTCTATATGATATTGGGTTTTATTACTTATTTAAATTTTATTATTTTTACTATTGTGTTCAATTAGCCAGCATACAGTACATCATTACTTTTTGATGTAGTGTTCAATGATTCATTAGTTGCATATAATACCCAGTGCTCATCACAACACGTGCCCTCCCTAATACCCATCATCCAGTTACCCCATCCCCCCACCCCCCTCCCTTCTATAACCCTCAGTTTGTTTCCCAGAGTCCAGAGTCTCTCATGGTTTGTCTCCCTCTCTGATTTTGTCCAATGCAGTTTTCCCTCCCTTTCCCTATGGTCCTCTGTGCTATTCCTTGTATATAATATTGTTTTTTAATGCTATCTGTACAGCCACATAGAATGTTCTCAAAGTGAGGCTATGAAACATAAGAAATTGGGGAAGTGAAATAATATTGCTTCATTTCAAAATTCCAGTAGGAACTTATTGAGTAAAATAAATGAATTGTGTGGAACCAAAATTATACACCTACAAGTCTGATCGTCATTAGCTATAACATAACTGCTTTCGTTAGCCTTCATCTCTGTCTTTACTTTGGAAGTAGTCTTTGTCAAGTTTTCATGATGGGAACCCTGAGGGAGTGTATTTTCCTATGGTGCTTGATAATAACACACTTTAAGAGATGTTTAGACATTCCATGTTTTGGAATGATCATGGGCACTTGCGGATAAACTCGTAACCCTTTGAGAAAGGAACTTTGGGGCATTTGCTATTTTGTGTCTAAGCAAAAATGAGGGAGGAAATAGATTATTCCCAGAACCAAAGTCTAATAGGAACCTTAAGATTCATAGAAACTTTTTTTCTGGAAGTTATCTAAGAAAAAAAATTCTGAATTTGTCAAATGAAATGAAGTTCTTTCTAAATTTCTTCGGGCATCCAAATTTTTATCCTGCTCTAATGGAATCTGCATGTATTTAAGGTGATGGCAGGTTTGCATTTTGCTCATACCTGTGACATATTCTTCATGCTCTTTAAACTCTTCATAATGTTCAAATTCACGTTCCTCATATTCTTCATATTGGTCATATTCTTCTGTTGGTTCATATTCCTCAAATTCTTTATAGTCATATTCCTCATATTCGTCATATGCCTCTTCCTGTTCTACTGAAACAATTTCTTCTTCCCGGGTGTAAGACCATTCTTTCTCCTCAGTTACGGTTACTTCTAGAATAATATTGACAACAGGCAAGATTTTACTTGAAGCTCATTTAGGGGTGATAGTGCCAATGCACTTTGATTTCATTCTTATGTGATGGATTCATGCACTGGTTATGGGAGAACGTGAATGTCTTTTCCTGGTCAAGGTATTACAGAGTGTACAATTCACTATTTATGATTTCAAATGTTAGATTTCCTGCCTTTAGTCAACAATAAGTCAATAAAGGGTGGGAGTCAGATTAGGAAGTAACAGGCAAAGAGCTGTGTAGTTTCATGCTTCAGTTTAATACTTAGTGAAAGCACAATATACCTTTCATGGGAGGAGCTTCTCTTTTTGGAACTTCAATGGATACCTTTTCTTCTTTAACAGCTCTTTTTCTGAATTCAGTGACTTTAAAAAGAGTAATTATTAAAAGTGAATTATGAGATCTTGAATATATGTGTTAAGAGATACCGTGTATGAACAATCCACAAAGACAACCATCCCCATGCCCATCATTCGCATTGCAAGAAAAAGCAACAGACTTGGAAATAAACATGGTCTAATATACAGAGGAATGCTTTTTTCTAACCTGCTTAGTGCTTCAAAGATACTGATAACTTTAGGAAGATCAAGTAGTATATATAAGAGAGCTCAAAAAGACAACCAGACAGTAGCAACAGTGACTATCAAACAGGCATTGGACAGAAACCTGAGTCCCATGAATAGTGTCTTCATCTGAATTCTAAAGTATTTTCAAGAAGCTCCACTGGCATAATGCAGAAAACTCAGGATTTTAAAAATTTTAAATTTTATCAGGGTGCCTGTGTGGCTCAGATGGTTAAGCATCTGCCTTCGGCTCAGGTCATGATCCCAGGGTCCCGGGATCGAGCCCTGCATCGGGTTCCCTGCTCGGCGGGAAGCCTGCTTCTCCCTCTCCCACTCCCCCTGTTTGTGTTTCCTCTCTTGCTGTGTCTCTCTCTGTCAAATAAATAAAATCTTTTAAAAAATAAAAATAAAATTTTTTTAATTTTATCGAAGATTACCACACAAAACAATCCTTTGGGCAGATGAGTTTAGTATACATACATAACGTATTAGAGGGCAAGTAGATTTTAAGGGAAAGTACACATCTGGGGGAGCTTCACACTTTTGTGGAAAAGAAAGAAGAGGAGTACTTTCTGGCATCTGAAATGTTGAGCTTTGAAGTGATATGAAATAGCACATAAGTGCATATTACTTATTTTATGATGTATTTAAATTATTTTCTCTAAAGATCCCAATTCCACTAGATTAGTTTTAATACCTACATGCTTATTTTGATTTTTGAAAAAGTTAGTATACCTTTTGCTGGTAGTTCTTCCTCTCTCCTAGGTTTGAATTTTGGAATTTTTTCTTCTGGAACAGCTCTCTTGGGTTCCTCGGGCACTTTAAAGACAGATTTCACTTTAAGAACTGTTATCCTCACTCAGACCACGAAAGGCAGTCATATAATAGTAACTCAAACATAAAGGACTTGACATTTTCATTATTTAAAACACAAAAAAACAACTATAGCAATGAAAACAACAACAACAAACACCCATGAGCAGTGCATTTGGTAAAGAGAAGAGGCTAAGTACAATAGTCCGTGTATTGAAAGGTCACATGTACCTCTTGCTCTTGGAGGCTCCTCTTTTTTAGTTACAGCAACGTGAACTTTTTCTTCTTGGGTAATTTGCATGTGCCTCTCAGCCACTTGAAAGATAATTTTAGGATTAGGGAGTTAAGTTACTTAAAGTGGATTTTTTGGGGGGGCAGTTATTGGCCCAAAAGTACTGTGATTTAAGACTACGGCAATTCACAACATACACACAAATAAACTTCACAACAAGTAATACTCCACCCATAGATAAGGCAGTAATACACCATAGCCTCCAACATACTCCAATAACTTCCATATAAAAGGTGTGACCCAAGGACAGCAGCGAGAGATGAAAGACATGTTTTTGGTTTTTGTGCTGGAGGGTTTCATTTACCTTTGGTGGGGGGAGGTTCTTTCTTAGCCACTTTTGGAGGAACCCTTTTTTCTGGAACTGGCTTCTTTGGCTCTTCTGGCACTTAAAATATATCAGGCACAGGGTCAAGCACACAAGATGAAAAGATGTTAACCACAGGCACTATTTTCTTGTTAACGTTACAAAAATTTGAAGAATGGACCAATTTAAGATGAAAAAGAAAGACATTGTTCAAGAATAAAGTAAAGCCCAGGATACCTGGTGGCACCTTTTCCTTTTTGGGAACTGTGGCAGGGACTTTCTTTTCTGGCACAGGTGCTTCAGGAACTTTAGAAAGATTAGGTTGAAGAATATTAGTTTGTATTACAGAGGAAGTGATATCTGGGGCTTAGAATTCACTTTTTGAAAAGATCATACATACACACAAACATTATTGACTCTATTCAGCAAAAATGACTATACATCGGTGCTGACAAAACTCAGAAACACGCAAACAGAAGGCACTGATACAGCTATTAAGACAAAGGGTACCATATTTCTTTGAGCGAGAACTGGTACCTTTAGCTGGTAGGGGCTCCTCTATTTTAGCAGGAATTTTCGGTTTCAGTACAATCTTCTTCTCATGCTTCTCAACCACTTGAAAAGATGATAAAATACACTTGTAGAAATGCTCAGATTTCTTTTCAATAAAAATGTAAGCAATCTGTTTACTTAGACACAGTAGTTATCAATATAGGCAATACAAGTGATAGACTGACTGTAAGAGAAGATAAAGAACGGGACAAGCCAAACACAAATAGGGCTAAAATTAATTTAAGGGTTGGTATACCTTCTGCTGGTTCGGCTTCAACTCTCTTAGAGATAAAGTGCATCTTTTCTTCTACAACGTATTCTTCAGGCTCTTCCAACACTTTAAAAGACATCAGTTTTAAAGAAAAGTTGTAGTGTTTTTCATGTTTAATTTCAGCTGTGATTTATTACTTCAAAGAGTAATTAAAATAATAAAAAGTTTAACACTTGCCAAATCCCTGACTATTCCCATCTAAAGCCCCCCAAAAGTGCATTTTAATCAAAGTATATGCCTTAATAAAGAAATTGGGAAATAAGTTTCAGTAATTTAATTTTCAAGTGTATCGTAAAGATAATAATGCTTATATTTGCAGGAAGAACAGAATAAGTACAAGACATAAAAACAATCCTAGCGGCTAAATTAATAACAAGCATTTGAAGATAAGTTTCAAAAATAACAGAGCACTCTAGATTTGAAGGCTTCAGGGCAGAAACATACACTTGAGGAGACATAAATTGAATGATAAAAAAGAAAAGACCTGTATTACATGTGAAAAACCTACTGAGGACTTGGAAACAAGCTTTTTATTTTTTCCTAGTTTTGTGGGGGCAAGTATGGTAGAAGAGACAGGTGTCTTCATATGGTTTTTGAGCCTATATGTATAAAGTTAATTACAGAATAGGAAGATCTAGTTGTAGACATATCTCTAGATATGTAACTAGAAGTAAACTTAATAGGCTACCCATCTTTTCCCTAGATCTAGACTTAATGAAAACAAAGAGTATCATAGAACATCTCTCCTTTTAGCTATAATACTGAAAGAGATTTATAATGCATACTGTCAAAAATTGAAATCAGATCCATGCAATGAGGACTTTCCTGTGTACAGGTTATGTTTGGTTTCCCAAATATGTCTAGAAGGGATGGGGCCCTCTTTGATCTATCAGATTCCTGACTTATGCCCAACACCTTGGCCTTTCCCAGGAAGCACAACAGAACCAGTGGGCTTCCTCTTGGGAGTCATGTCCCATCTTGCCCTGTTCCAAGCCATTCCATTAAGACTGCACATCAGGATTTTACATGGAATTTTCTTCCACATGGAGAAGTGGGGCACCTTTTATTAGTCAGAAACGCACTCAAGGGCATCTACATATAGGAGTCTATTCATGTTTTTTAGGAAGAGAGTTAATTTGTTGTAGAACTTACTGATTTTTCTTTGAAGCAGAGCTACATTAGAACTTTCTTAGGAAAGTTCTTTCAGATTTGTAGCTTTAGCCAGAGTGCTGGACTTCAGCAGTAAACCTAGTGAGTATCTTAATTCATTGCAAGGGACTGAAATAAAGCTCATTGTTCAATCCTTAAGAAACCATAGAGAACTAGCATTATAGATATAGGAGCGTCTAAACAACAAGCTAATTCAATCAGAGATATTACATAATTGTTTTCTCCATACATGAAATATAAGAAAGACCTCTGTGTTCAGTGCTTCACTCTCAAACATGGCCTTGACTTCTGGAATGTAATAAGGTAATACAATTTCTTATTCATTTAAAAACTGAGTCAGGACACATTAGTGAGTTGTGCTGTCAACACTGCTTTATGTCACCCATATTTTAGACATTAGACTACCAGGTGATGTTTATGCCGGCCCAACATGCTGAATCCAAGTCCTGTCTACTGAAAAGATAAATGTAGATGGAGATACCGTCACCATTAATTACCTGTAAATATGAGGCCTCCCCCCACTTCCCCCTTATAGCCAAGTAAGAGGATAGACAAACAATACATTGGATTTTTACTCTAAGTAATGTTCCTGAATCTTGTATTTTGATCAAAAGATGCATCTAATGAGGCCCTTGGCTATTCACGAATTTGTGTCCACTTTCATTAATCTGATAAACAATCTGTGAAAGGAAACAGCTCATCAAGACTCCAGATCATCTCCGGCTCATTGCTGTTGTTTACCTTCATATTCTGTAACCTCCACTTCCTCTTCCTCCTCCTCTCTTTCCTCTTCTCTATAAACTGAAACGGATACTCTTTCCTCTTCTTCTGAATAACTCCACTCCTCCTCTGTGAATATTTTAAAAGATTATATTTAATTTAAACTCAGCCCCCTGAAATACTGGTAATAGCCATGTGTTCCCTACAGCTGGATAATGGTTCTTGTAACTGCTGAGTAGTGCCTCCCTATTACATGGAAGAGAGAGCTGATTGAAGATAAGGGGACAGTACAGACCAAGACTGAGAAGGATATTCAAATGATGTCCAAGTGTGGCCACATTAACAATCATCACCTTTTCAGCACCTCATTCACTCTCTTGAAATGATTTAAGACCAGTACAGACACAAAAGACTCAGTCTCAGAAGGCTACGGCAAGTAGACACTGATAAGGACAACTTATAAGGTAAACAGTCACATCTGGAAAGACTTTGAGGAAACACGCACACCCATTTCTCCCCTCACTTCTGATTATATACCTTCATGTTGCATGACTTCCACTGTTTGAGGAACTGCAACAGATAGTCTTTCTTCGGCAGCGAATCTTTTTTCTTCTACCACAGTTTTCTTAGAAACTTCAGCTTTAAAAAAGCATTAAGTTGAAGTGTAAAAATCAAGAACCTTAACAATCCTTTTTCCCTAAGAGTGGGGAAGAAATGCACAGTATGCCACTCTAACAAAATGGGAAAACAAGTTATGCAACAAACATCATGAGGATACACACATACACACATTCTGTCAGAAGAGAGACGGAGGGTCATACAAGAAGACACCGGATAGAACGAAGCAAGAATTCACAGGCAACAACATTTTCGTCAGAGGTCTGAGACAAATCCTACCTCGGGGCGGAGGAGCTTTCTTAGCGACAGGAACTGGTACAGGAACTTTCTCTTCAGGGACTGGTTTCTTACGTAGAACTGGCATTTAGAAACACGCATTTTTAGAACTTCAGAGTTATCTCACTGAAGCCCAACCCCAAACACAGATATACACCCACAATGTATTCATATCACAAAACCAACAGAACCTCCATTTGCCTTCTTACATGATGTTATATAAAGATGGTTCTTGGAAAGACAGAGAGACAATACCTTTTGGTGGTAGAGCTTCTTCCTCTTTTTGAGGAACAGGTCTTTTTCCTTCAGGAACTTTCTTCTTCGGTATTTCTGGCACTTAAAGGATAGCATTTGATTTTAAGATTCTCAGAAAGGCAAAATAAAAGAGCAACACAAAATTGGCATGCTCATTAAAGAAGGCATGCAATTAAAGAAGCTTGAACGAAAGACAAGATTATTTATGAAGATGGAATTAAGTACCTGTTGGTGGTGGAGATTCCTCTCTTTGAGTAACAATGGTGATTTTTTCTTCTGTGACAACCCTCTTCTGTACTTCAGGAACTTGAAAAGACATTAATTTTTAGAAATGACTTTGTATTTTCCAAAGCAGCTAATTTAATTAATCTATTTTGTAAGAAAGTAGGCAGGTGGACAGACACTTCTGTTGAATTATTACTCACACCATAAAACACTCGTTTTGAATTAAACTAATTCAACAGATAATTAAACACAAAAGTGTTTTGTACTCAAGATATAAAAATAGGGCTTCTTTACCAAGCAAGGCACTATACCTTTAGGTGGTGGAGCTTCCTTTTTCTTTGCAACAGGAACCGGTATCTTTTCTTCAGGAACAGGTTTCTTTGGCACCTCTGGGACTTAAAAAGTTTTTAAAACAGAACATTAGTTCAACCTATGCCACTTTTATGAATGGACGTAGGCACATAAACCAATCTTTAGTAGTTCATTAATGTCAGAGTTTCTATGCATTGACAAAATAACGCAGAAAATTAAACTATAATGTTAAAAAGGTCACAATGGTAATAAATGTCACAAGTAATGTTATAGAGGCATTCAGGCAATTAAAAATGAGTCATATACACAAAAAGATATGTACAAAATTCATTCTTTATATATTGGTATGCTTTTGATAAAAAAAATTAGCGACTACACAAACAATAAAGAGTGTAGATATAGAATATAGCAAAGTCTTGTTAGGCTTTGTGTCAAGAAATGGAATCCATAATAACAATGGACTTAATTTAAGACTATCTTAGACTAAGACATATTTAGAATAATTGTATCTATATGATACCATTTTTCCCATTTCTCTTCTGATTTTGTTTGTTTTTGGTCTAACTGTAGTGTGTTTAAAACTCAGGAAACACTCATTCTAGAGTAGGCTTCTCAATCTGATATCCATGTGTCAATGACTTTGGGGAGCTCTGTGTATGAAATTTTGTGAGTATACGCATACATGCTTTTCTCTAAGAGGCTCCATAGTTTTCAACAGGATCTCTGACCCAGAAAGGTTTACAATGGCTTGGTTTATCTATTCTAATGTTGATTATATGGAATTTTTAACTGGCAGATGTATTTTAACAGCATGCATGGCTGGCAATACTTGTTTCCATTTTAAATAAGACAGCACCTTTTGTGAACTCTTGAACCTCTATGCTTTCATTTGTAATATCCTGATGTAATTATACAGATATATACACTTATGTCTGTATATATTATCTATACATGGCTATTTATGCATATATATATGTTACTATGTATATTTGTTTTTAATGGTAGGTGAGACATGCCTCTGTGTCTCCCTCAGCATAAGTGGGTTTGGTATTAGTACTGGTTTTAGTAATATGACTTTTTAATGTATCTTTTTTTCACATAACCATATTTTAATGATTAGATAATCAGAAATCATATTTTAATGATTAGTCAGGAATCATTTTTTTTATAAGACTCAGAATTCTGAAAGAGTCAAGAATTTGAGAAAGAGAGAAACAGATTTGGTTTAGGAAAAAAATGGAAAATGGGAAGTCTGGCAAAATGGGAACACTATTTAAAATGTATGATTTCAGTAAGCCTGGTTTTCCTAAATTGGATGATACCGAATTCATACTGAATCTCTCTGTGATAGACCAGAGGCATGCAGTTTGTAGCTTCATTGCATCCAAAAGTAGTGTCTTTTTTTTTTTTTTTAAGATTTTATTTATTTGATAGAGAGAGAGAAAGTACAAGTAGGCAGAGCGGCAGGCAGAGGGAGAGGGAGAAGCAGGCTCTCCACTGAGTAGGGAGCCAGACGTGGGGCTCGATCCCAGGAGCCAGGGATCATGACCTGAGTCGAAGGCAGCCACTTAACTGACTGAGCCACCCAGGCGCCCCAAAATTAGTGTCTTTTACATCACCAACCCTCTCCCCCAAAAAGGAACAAACCAAATTCAAAAACCAAAATAAAGGATTAGCACGATGAATCCGAACATATGTATATGAAAGGTCCCCTGACTAGCTAATTAGATAACTGCAACACTTATGGCAAATATTGACATTCAGTTTAATGTCAGGAAACATGGTCAAAGTAAATGTCAAAAATCAATGTTTCCAACTATTCTAGACTTGCCACTATTGACTTTTTGGAAGAATGGCAGTTACCAGAAGCAATGTATACATCTTTATCTCGTTAAGTTGCACTTTCCAGTTGTGACTCTTTCTAACTCATGGAAGTGTTTTTTATTAAGAAAAATCGCATAAATGAGGGGTAAAAGAGTCTTCCTAGAAACGTGCCTGTAGAAAATGAGTTTCGCAAAGATTTCTTTCTCTAACACAGGATAGATAGTAAAAGTTTAAGATAGCAGTTTGACATAGTTACTTATTTTAAGAACACTTTTGGTGTCATCTTTGGACTGTTCAGTGTCGTAAATAATGTATGTCAAGAGTACAGGCTTGGAAGGTGACCAACAAATGAAAACCACGAGGGGCACCTAAAAGACGCAAAATTGTAAGACAGCATAGGACACGTATGAAGACCATATAAAGCAAAAGGCTGGCATTTGGGGCAAAGGGTTGCCCCCGATCAGTCCTGGTGTACCTTTTGGGGGAGCGGCAGGTTCCTTTTTGGGTACAGGAACAGGCTTTTTCTCCTCTGGCACAGGTTTCTTGGGAACTTCAGGAACTTTAAAGATAACATTGTTGAAACAAGGTTGAGAATTCTAGTTTCCTTCTGAGACATTTAAGATGACACGAAAGCATAAACCCTCAGTAAGTGTAAGAATTTAGGAAGTCACTAAACATGCTCTACTTGTGGTAGAAATGTATGCAAAATACATCAATACCATAGAGACGTTACATACATTCCATGAAACAAACACCCAGTTAGTATGGTCTAAAGTTACTGATACTTGTATAACACATTGCCACAGCTAATGAGATCACATACACAGGAAACATTACAAATCCTTTACAGATGCTACTCCATTAATGCACAGATCCCATAGAAAAAGATACAAAAAGACAGACACTAAGAAATTTTTTTCAAAATGTTATTCTACCTTTGGCTGGTGGGGGCTCCACCTTTTTAGGAGCAGGAACAGCAACCACTTCTTCCGCGACTGGTTTCTTAGGTGGCTCAGGGACTTTATAAAAAAAAAAAAAAGTGCCATTTTTGAGAAATCATGTGTTTTTACAACAAGGCATATGCTGTTGCAGGACAGAATTAAAATAAAGAGTAGACATGTCTCTTTTATGTCAAATGAATGCAAGAAAACTCCATGTTAGAAGCAAGAGGCGAGGGAACCGGAGGAAAGGCAAATTAGAAAAAGTTGTGGTTGTTAATTGACCTTCAACAGCTGGAGCCTGCACTTAATTAGGAACAGGCAGGAACCGCCCTTCCTTAGAGGTGCCAGTGCCTCAGACACCAGTTTTAGAAACTCTACATTTACAAGGCAACTGCATTATAGCAATTGCATTAGATTATCTTAAATATTTTTTGTATCCTAAAAGTTTAACAATTTGGGCTGGGTGTGTGGGGGAGGGGGAGCCCTAATTTGTAGCAGCTGCCGACTTCCAATTTCTGTGGTGGTGTAAATACTCCCACCCTGGCTAACAAGCGAGACATCATGGTCGTGGAGTGGGGAATGATGCGCAGTAGCCCACCACAATCTAGGACTTCCACCGCTTAGGCACAATCGATGTAAACAACCTCAGAAACAGAGAACAACAACATGCAGTGAAAGTGGAAGTTAGGAGTTTTGACTATTATCATAGATTTTAATATAATTTGTGTAATTGTGAGTTTATGTAGTTCAACTTTTAATCACGGAGGTGTTGAACACTGGGTAGCAAAATTCCTGCAAACTTAACCATCAGCTCTGGTAAGTGGGCACAAGCTGGCTCCAGGACATCAAATTTCTATTTCCAAGTAGCTGGTCACCAGATTATAAGGTCCCTGAAGCTGGGGCCAGAGCCTCCATCCATTTTCATTCCCCTCTCCTGTGGGCTCCTCATGGTCTTTCCACCCCCCACCCTGGAAGGTCCATTGTACCTAGTGGCTGTAGGCCTGCTGACTGTGTGACCAAATCCATTCTTCAATATTAACATATCCAGAGGCTTATGATGGAAATTTTTTTTTAATATTTTTATTGTTATGTTAATCTTAAAAAGATTTTAAACTTAGAAGGAATGACTAATACCTTTAGGTGGAGGCTCAATCTTTTTGGAAACAGCAACATGAATTTTCTCTTCAGTAACAGTTTTCTGCTGTACCTCGGGGACTTTAAAAAATGTACATTTTAATTACTGGTATGCCATATTATGGGTGGTAATTATAATTCACAAAGAATATTGAAATACAAATTAAAACAGAGACAAGTGTGCAAGGAAAAGGCGACAGAGAGCTACAAGGAGACAGAGATGCCTTCATAATCACAAATTAGGTATGAAGAAGAGAGATAAAAATTCACCTAAAGCCCTTCCATCTGAGCCCCCAAATTCAAATGTGCCTTATACCTGTGACTGACACCTCCTCCTCTGTGTGAGAAGCAAAGAACATCTTTTCTTCTGAAATAACCATCTTCTTTGTATGCACAGCTGGTACTTTAAAGAGAATATTTCACATTTAGTATTTCTTTTTCTAGGACAAGATACCCGATCAAATACATAGATTGCACACTACATGTAAGTCTTTAGACACAGAATGAGTGAGTTAGTATGAGTAGCTTGAGATAAATTCAGTATTGACAAGAATACAAACCATGTTCTGATATATAGGGACAAATGACCCATGCAGCCTTTATCAAACATTGTTAAATGGGAATCAAATAGACACAACTTCTTCACACGTAATGTGGTGCTTTTCCAAATCCATTAGGGTTTATGCATATAAATGAGAGGATAGGGAATATCATATGCAATGGAATGCCTTGCATAGTAAAGTTAGAAGACTATTAAACAAAACCTTCCTTAAATTAAAAAAATATGTAATTTTAAAGCAGAACTAGAAACAAAGGGAATGTTATTATTTCCTTAAATTATACACATGTGCAACTCAACATAAGATATATACTGTAGAAGAATGTATTTTGGTAGTTTCAGATTTGTGAATTGTTTAGTAATATATGTACACATATACATAGACATAAATAAAAATGTTTAAAACTTGTAACTGGAAAGACAAAGATGTATACCTTTCACTTCAATAACTTCTTCCTGCACTGGAGTCCGAGAAGGTTTTTGTGGAACAATCTTCTTTGAGACTTCAGGTACTTAAAAAATATGTACAAATATATTTCTATTGTGAAGAATATTACTTTGCACAAAATTTAAAAATACCTTAGTTTAGATAATTATATAAATAACTAACATGGAAATATACATCAGTAAACAGGTGACGTGTGTACATGGTATTAGAAATGTTTTAAATCATAATACCTTTGGTGACTTGAACTTTCTGTTCCTCCATTCTTCGAGAAGTCTTTTCAATTTTTTCAACTACTGGCTTCTTTATAACTGCAAGCATTTTAAAGAAATTGCAGTACTTTTAGAATTTCTATTCAAATTCTGTTTCTACTATGTATCTACGTATGTTTATATATAAATATATATGTATACATGCATATATACATATATATAATTTTTAAGAAAGAAGCAAGTTTGGTACTCTGAACTTTAAGTACAAATTTCTGTACTTCAAATATTTTGGTTGTTTTAAAAAATATTTATCACAACCATCTTTTTATCATCTTTTTAATTTTTGCATTAAGTAAATCAGATATTCTTAGGAAAAAAAATTCACTGATACAATAAAGCTTAGAGAAGAAGTTGTGCCTATTGGATTGGACTGGTGACTTATACATCTTTGCCAAACAAGCCATGATAATGATATGGATGTTCTGATCTAGTTCAATAATTCCAAATTCATACCTTTTGGAGGTGGTGCTTTCTTTTCGGGCACTTTTGCTGGAATTTTTCTCTCGTGCGATTCTTTAACAAAAACAGAGGAATAAGAAGGGATGCTTAAATAAGTAAGTCCTAGTAGATTATATTTAACTACAAAGGAAGTAAGAATATATATTTGTGGAAAGTATTGTGTTTGGGGTCTTTATGGCTAACATGATCCCTGGCGCTGGATTTTGAAGCAGGATCCAGCAGAGGTGCAGAAGGCAATGGAAGTAAACCCTGGATTTCTGCATTAGAAGACAGCATTTGGAATCTCGTGATGGGACTACATGATTCAACTTAACAATGTCGAACCTGAAAGTGACTGAAGAAACGTCAAGAGTAAGTTTCTATAAAGGTCTAACCTTAAAAGATTGAAATGGTCATTTCACTCCTTTCCTATCTATTGCAGCTCAGGTTAATAGCCCCGAAAACATCATGCACTGAGGAAAAGAGAAAAGAAGTTACCCGGTCAATACACACCTTTGTAAACCTCCTTCTGCACTTGGATCACTTCTCTTTCTTGGTAAGTTTCCTCCCAGTCGTCCTCCCCTTCGTCATAACCTTCTTCCCTTTCATAGTATTCCTGGCCTTCCTCGAAGTCTTCTTCCCATTCCTCGTGAACTTCCCTCTTCGCTTCTACCTTGGTCTCCTCATAGTCTTCATCTGGTTCTTCATAGTAAGGTTCTTCAAATGGCTCCGTGTAGGGTTCTACTTCTAGTTCATCGTAAGGTTCCTCCAGAGATTCGATGAAAAGTTTCTTCTCCTCAGAAACAGTGCGCTTCTTCTCATACACAGCTTCTTGTTCTTTGTGAACCTCTTTCTTTCTGGTTATGGTTGTTATTTTTACTTCTTCAGCCTTGGAGGATACATCAATAATTTCAGGAGCTGAAACAAACCAACCAACCAACAAACAATATTAGCATATTAATTATATTCGCACCGTTACTTCATAAACCAAAAGTCTATGTTGTCACACAATATCAGTATCTCAGATCTCAGTATGATGTCATTAATTTCATTTTCTGGGTATTGGTTCTGTTTACATTTTTGTTGGCTATGGAACACAGTAAAGAGTATGGAGACGCACTTGCTCTTCATCTGAGGATTTTTCCAGTGTGAACAGAATGGAGTTCAGTAAACACCCAATGGACACATCTTCCACTGTTCTATGAGAACTCCCACGGGATATTTTACCATTTGATCATTTAATGGAATTTACATCTAATGTTAACCTCTATTTAAGTTTCCAATTTATTCTTTCAGAAACATTTCTAATTTTAAAGCGACACTTTTGATAGTTGAATGTGACTCTATAATCAGTTTAATAAAGATAATACTTAAAATTATGTCACCAAATCAATTAGTTGCTTTCATAATAAAATAAAAAAAATAAGGCTAACATCGTTTACGTGATCCTTAGCACCTGTGTTAGCTACAGCTGAAATGGTAAGGAGGGTGCCTCCCTTTCCACTACTTTCTCTGTGTCTACAGCCCTGAGGCTGCATAAACACCTGTCTGCTTCCCTTCCGGGGCCAGGAGCAATAGGACGTAGTCCTTTCTAGTGCTAATTGTAACATGGCAGAGGAGATGCCATAACTTTACAATCAGCTAGAAGGCTTCTATGTAAAAAATAAGAAGACAAAGCAGAGATGCAAATCTCAGAGATACAAAAAATATTTAACAATATCTTTCACTTACCTTTTGCTGGAATCAAGACAGTAGGAGGCTGGGGCTTCTTGTCAACCTCTGGGATTTTAAAAAATAGAAAACATGTTTATTTTTAGAGTATGCGTTATTTAATGTTTACTAATCTTGTGCATCTTTGTCAGTTATTTGTACCGTCTGTGACTACTGCTAGTATACCAAACCCCTTTATAATTTCCATATTTAGCTCACCAGCATTGCTATGCAATGCCGTATTAACAAAAATAGGGAAAGGCTGAACTTGATTCTAGTTTAGGTTGATTTAAAACAATTTCAATTAACATGAGACATGAAGAGACTATTCAGTAAGCCTAATGCTAACAAAATAATGCATGTTTAATTTTTTCAATGGTTAACTGTAAAGTGGAGGAAATACCCATGCTTTATGAGCGCCCTCTTCTGCCATAATGTTTGGACTCAGAAAAACATCTTGGGGTGGTGCTTGGTGCTCCCGGATCCTCCTCCTTGCAGGAGGGCTTCCTTACTCTGATCTTAGTTAAACAGGTAAAACAATTTGCTTAAATTTAGTGATCTAGTCTTCCTCTTAAAACTCTTCCAGGATATAGTAAAGAAAAAAAAAAAAAGGAAGTAATTGAACTGATCCTCCTTCAAAAAGTGTTTTGTTTTTCTGCAGGGACTGACAGCTCAGGTGAGCCAGGAAGTCTTCTGAGTTGGGCTGGAGCAGCCACTGGATGTTAGCATCAGTCCCTGGCCATCAATCGGTAGGACTGGATCAAGAGCAGCTGTGGGGTGGGTAGGCAGCGCCCTCCAGAAATAACAAGAACTCTCTGGTGTTACCACTGTGTGCCATGGGCAGACACAGGCACAGGAGGACGGGGAGAAAAAAAAGGAAAGCGTGGAAGGTTGACAAAGAGAAAGTGCGGGCTGAGTTCTAGAAGAGGGTGAGAGGGTGAAGGGAGAGGCTCCACTTTGGGCATTCAAACTCTTACCTTCCTCCTCCTTCCACTATTTGGGGTTTAAAATTGTTAACCAGGAGAAAAACAGTAAGACTCAATTTTTCATTAATTAATGATAATACCTTTAGGTTCTTCTTTGGGCTTTGCAACAACTTTTTTGGTATCTTTCTTCACAGCTTTTTTGGTCACTAAAAAACAAGATGTCAGAAGTAAACAAGTAAAATGTTTTCAGGAAACGATGAGGTTTCTTGAAATACTTTATTTTTTCATATGTTTTGATGGTAATGAGACTCTTGCAACATTATTGCAAGATACGGGTTTGAGAAAGGTCTTGTGCTAGCATGTGGAACATGTTTTTTGGATGGAGATAGAGTATGTAGGGTGATAGGGTGATTCTACATCTTCACTGATTTTATGCCTGCCTACAGTTTTCAAAACATGCAGAACATGAACCTAAGTGATACCACAAATAGAAAAGGTACACATTTTCACTTAGTTTCACTTAGATAAGAACACTTTAAATTTGTCAGGATGAAGAATAACAAGTGAATTAGTAAAATTAAAAGTCCTATCTATGATATTGTGGAAATTTTCTTTGTTGCTGCTGATGTTATACCTTGATCATGGCCCCTACTTACACCTTGAATTATGGTTCCAAATATCCATGAATAATTTAATTTTTTAAATTTAATTTTTTTAAATAAGATTTAATTTCCCAAGTTTCCCAGTGGGTAGTTAAGCTTAGCCATATTGACAGTAGTGCTCAAAGACTAAATCATTCATTAAGGTAATTATTATGACAACAAATATGATTTTTGATTCTCGTTCTTCTCTGCTATCAAAAGTGGATGAAATATATTTAACTATTCATATGAATTATAAAAATGCTTTTATTATTGAGATGTATTAGTCACAAAACTGGAAGGCTTTTTGTTTTGTTTTTTGTTTTTTCACTGAATTTTCCCTGAGTCTGGCTGAAAAGTAGCTCAAGCTCTTGACACCAATGCCAGCAGATACTGGGATACTAGCATACCAAACCCTGGAAACTGCAATGGAAAAATCTGACGTTGACATGCAGAATTTTTTCCCGAAGCAAGGAGAATTCTGACAGCAATTCTCAACTACCCAGAACTCTAGAAAGTCCCAGGTTGTCTGTTGACTGATTTAGTCGAGCAGCTTGGGGACAAATAGTATAATTCATCTATTGAAATATTTGAAAAGGGAAATTCCTTGACACACTCAAGAGCTCCTTATTGGTGAACTCCTTCCTTAGATAAGAAAAAAAAATCAAATGTATCAAAGATATTCTAAATCACATTTTTGTAACAAAATAGCAATTTTAAAAAAAGGTGTTAACATTGTAATTGAGAAGAAAACACTGTAACTTGCAACATGACTATAAACCAGTATGGTTTATTTCCAGAAGCTTCACTAGAAGTTAATTATTTTATTGTTATATAGTTACATATAGTTAAAATATATAAAATATGAAATGTGAAATAGATTTGCCATTAATGTTTCAGTGGTTACATTAAGATAAAATATTTTAACATTAAGCATTGCATTTGGTTTGTCTGATTTTCAGAGTTTAATCACATGTCTTGCACATTTAGAGCAAGTAATTTACATTTTGAAAGGCAATTCAACCTATTGGCAACTAGAGGGCCAACATGTGGCATTAGACAACATTTTCCAGGTCTGCGATAGTTGATTGTATATTTTGACATTTAGGTAGATAACATAAAATAAATACCTTCAATGCGTTTTGCTGGTGGTTTCTTTTCTTCAGGTGATGGTAGCAACAGAGGAATAGGAGGAACAACCATAGGAGGGATTTCTGGAGAAAAGAAATGCCATCATCATGGTTTGGTTTTTTTGTGTGAAGTATAATGAAAAGTCTTACACATTCCTTTCAGGAATCAAAGGTGTTATAGTACCAATTCATCAATCAGAGCAAATAAATAGCACATATAATTGTTACCACTCTCTTGCTTTGATTTTTAATTACACAGTGAAGAATATGACATGCAAGGCTGTGCTCTGGCTCTCTACTGTGGTTTGGCATCGCTAATTTCCTAGAGGTATATATAGAATATTGTTGCTGCAAGCACAGGTGCTGTGCTGGGTCTTACCTTCTGGAGGTACTGCTCTGATAGGCATGGTTGGGATTGGAACTCTGGAGTCAGGAATATCTGGAAAGGAACAATTAAGGGTAAGCATAGAGGGACTGAAACCACAGATATTTATTAGACAATTAAGATGTGTTTGTCAGGTGTGTCCAACAGCAGAATCTAATACATAGATACGGAGATAATTAGGGTTCTTTTGTATGCCACCACATAGGCATGTTTATTCCCTGTGAAAATTGGTTCTGTTCTATGGCCACACAATTTTGGCAATATCCTAGATATCAGCTGAATGAGACCTTATAATCTCTAATTTCCCAAGCTCCCAAAGCCTAACATTTATATTATTTCCTGAAAATTATTTTGCCAAATAATATCTTACCGAAAAACCCAAATCATATTTTTAGACATTTCAGTTTGGCTTCTATCATTTACAAAATTCTACTGAATATATTTGAGCAAGGTTTTGTTTTGTTTTTTTAAACTTACCAGGAGGCTTCATCTCAAGCTTGATTTCTGCAAAAAAAAAAAAAATGACATTTTTGTATTTAGAGTTGTCTGGGCAGGATTGTTTGTTTCAGGGATTGCAATGTGGCTTAAATGGGGTATTTTCTGACCTTTGGTTGTTAAGTACAGTTCTGCTGTGCTTCTTGCTTCACCTCTCGGTTCCAGTCGAGCAATTACTGAATAGACACCTAAGAAGAATCATCAAACTTTTGTTTTCTGATACATTTATAAATAACACTTTTTTATTTAAATACAGTATGGATTTATTTATCCTTCTCTTTCCTAAAAAAAATATTCTATATAGAATTACAGAGTGTAAGTGTAAGCTAGGGTAGAATATATAAAACAGACAAGATTTAAATTATATATTCACGGAGATGCCATCAACTAAATTACCTTCATCATCTGGGGTCACATTGTGAATGGTCATATAATGGCAGCGACCATCATTCCTAAAGTTGTACTTCTGGCTCTCGGTCAGTTCTGTTGGTCCTTTGTACCATGTTACAATAGCATCATCAAAGGACACTTCGCATTCAAAGGTGGCAGACTGATGCTCGCTCACCACAATGTTCTGTATGCGTTTCGTAAACTGAATTGGTTCAGCTGTTTAAGTACAAAGAAGATTCCAAGTTAGATTGTATAGGGGGGAAGGCTTTTCACCGTGCTTTCCCCTCAGGTATTTAAAGCCTCCACCTATGTATCCAACTAGAAAAATAACAAAGGCTGAAAATATAAAACAAAAAGAAAGTGCTCTTTTATGCATCAGTAGCAAGAAATTACCCCAATACTTAAGTGTATTTCTTCAGAACCAATGTAGGAAAGTGTAAAGAAATCCCTGGGAGCCCTTAAAATATTTGCACAGAGGCAATAGTCAAAGTCAAATTAAACTTTAAAAATGTTAGTGAAATTGGGGGTTCAAAATAAGGGAACATAAACTTAATTTTACTCTGTAACTTATTCCACTTTGAAATTCTTTTTTCTGTAAAAGAATTTTGCTATTCAGGACCTAGAATTGTTTATTACCTACTATGTTATAACTTTCCTTGTGAAATAATTTTAAACTCAAGAGGAAGTCTGAACTTCTAAATTTCAGATGGTTCATTTTTAAGAGTTCTGAAACCTGCTCTGTAAATACCTGTGGCCATGCACAAAGGGGTCATGCCCCCGTGCCCCTGGGAATGAATGCCAGGGGTAGTTAGTAGGAGAATGGGCTGCAGAAGGTCCTTTGCAGGATTTTATCTAGAAGTCTGGAATTCAATGTATAACAATATCAAGAACATCTGAGACATCATAAGTACTCTGGTGAGCCTTTTATTTTTTGAAGGATCATATAAGAATGCAATTATTTAAAAAATGAGAAGTGGTTTCAACTGGATCCTTTATATGGAAACCTACTAAAAATTTTTGAACCTTAAAATACAACCAGGCATTGATATCCACTTAAAGCAAGTCAGAGAAGTTGAAATGTTTGTGTAACTAAGTCTTATAAAGTTTTATTTCAACAACTATAAATGGGCACCCACTGGAAGTAGATGTTATCATTACAGTCCAAGGGTGTCTTCAGACAGTGCATATGATCAAAAGATTAGGAGATAAATATTGCTCCTAAATCCTGAGATTTCCCTTTATTTCAAAGATTTAGAAGGTTGGAATACAATCCTCACATAAAATAGTTATTTTCGAAAAATAGCTGCTAATCACGCATGACATCTGTCGTTAATTTTATCTAGTAAGTTTCAGACAAGTAGATTCAAATTAATTTCTATAAACAAAATAGATTTTTTTTTAGATCTATTACAGTTAGCCAAGATCTTTTAGCTACAGCTATGAAATCTGGTCATTTCCAAGATCTCTGTCTTAGAATGAGAATCATAGATGTGAGAATTATGCAATTTAGTAAAATTATAAAGAATGATTGAATTTAGCAGAATTACAGAATTTAAATAACTGTTAGACAGTCATGTCTTCATTTGGATTGAAATCTGCCCTTGGTCAAAAAAACTCATGCAAAAGATCCGGCACTTGTGTGAACATTTCCCTTTTGATTTCGTGTGCATCTTGAGATGTGAATGAATGCTGTCAGTGTGTGCTAGGAAAGGAGAACACACGACCACTTTGGAATATGTGTAATGGCAGGGCGGCCGCGGGAGGGGTCCTGCACCACGTTTGCCCCTGACCTGGGCACTAATAACCCCAGCCATGGCCGTTCACCCACCTTCAATTCTGAGCTCTGCTGAAGTTTCAAGGTCTTCATATTTGCAGGTGTACTGCCCCTGGTCTTCTGCTCGAACATCTGCAATGGTCAGCTTATGGACTTTGTGTTCCACTTCTGTCTTATGTCTACCTTGGGGCTTAAGGATTCTGCCATTTCTGAACCATTCAGATTTTACGTTTGGCACGGAAAATTGGCATGTCATGGTGCAAGTCTGGCCTTCTTTCAAAGTAACATCCTGAAGATGCCGTTCCCAAGCAGGCTCTGCAGGTATCACACAGAAAACATTTTGTTTGATATCACATGCAGATGTGCTCAATAGTAAGTGAATCTCACAAGTTTATTTTTTTCTTAATAAAATGCTTTTTACTTACCGATTACAGTTAGTTTAGCACTAGCAATGTGTGGACCACACACCAATCTATAATTGCCCTGATCTTTAAGTTGACAGTTTTTGACTCTGAGTGTATGCCGATCACCATCGATATTTATTTCAAATTTATCACTGGGTTCCAGTTTTTCAGTCCCTTTGTACCATGAAAGCTTGATTTCTGGATAATTAATCTTAATGTCAATTTCAAACAAAGCATCATCATCTTTCAAAACTGTCTGATTCTCAATGTCCTTGATCAGAGTGACAGGCTAGGAGAATAAAGAATTAACACACATTAGTCACTCCTTCTCTCATAATTCCCAATAACAATCTGTTCACTGTATTATCTTCATGATTCACTTTACCTCTGTCTGTGATAGCCTTTGCTGAATAAATGATACAAGTTCTTCAAATTCCTTTTCATCCTTCTCTGACTTCTCTATTTCCTCAATTTCCTGAGAAGGAAAAAGTAGAAGTATTACATATGGAAAAAAATTGAATTAGAGGATGCAGGATTATATTCAGCTTCCATTACTGATGCTGCTTAGGTTACATTAAATGATCTCATATAGCTGTAGGGTTCTGGAATTCAATGGATATATATTAGATGTTTCAAATGTAAATTTTTAAGATGATGCTATACACAAAAGATCATACCAATCTATGTGTCTCTTCTTCTTGACTTTGCTTTAGCAGTTCAAATGCTTGAAGAAGACCTCGGAAGTCAGTGATTCCATACATGCGGGCATATTTTTCATATTCTTTAGGATCAACATTTTTGAGAAGTTCCAGGATATCGATTTCCTCTTCTTCTCCAGATCCTTTCTTTAAGACTGGAGTCCTAAATGAAATCAGAAATAAACATAAGTCACCTGTCTTCTACTTATTTTGAACTGCCTATCAACATTTAAAGATCATAAGTACCATTAAGCTTTTTGTTCCCCTCACGAAGGCATAATGCTATGTCCTTTGTTCAAGAAATGAGTTTTACCGTGTTCACAATAAATAAAAATGTGGGTTTGGTGATGAAGTAGATTAAGATTGGACCATTGTAACAAAGTACTGAAATTTAATCAATGAATTTAAGAAAGAATATATATTTGTAAATTTTACTACCAAAGAGTCTAATGAAATAATTAAAAGGAAAAGCAGTAACAGCAATGGAAAGCATTAATAAGGGATACATATCATATGTCATGGGAAAGATGTGTGGAAAGCAAATGTTGATTAATTTAAAAATCGCCTATGATGAAACATAATTTGTGTTGAAAGTATTGGTAATTATGGAAATGTTTCAAGTTTTGATCTAGAAGAGAATTCAGAATACGAGAAATACTACATAGAAACAAAAATTCCATATTGAGACACATACAAAGTTCTCCGTTAGCCATTTCCTTTGTCTAAAATTTTAATAAAAATTCACTTCCTTCTCAAAACTTTATGATCATTCAGAAACTGATCTTCATGAACTGCTAACCTATGCCCAAATATTGGGTGTTTGCTTATATGCTTTTGTGAGAATGTCTGTGTGCTTATGTTCATTTACCATCAGCATCTTGGAGGGGATGGCCCATGCCTCTTGAGAGATCTCTTTTGTGAATGGAAAATGACCATGTGTGGTTTTTTTTTTTAATTGAACTTACTTTTTCAGCATTGCTCTCAGATCTCCTTCAATCTTCTCCTGTTTCTTCCTTTCATCCACCTGTAGGTTAACATTACTTTCAATTTCGCCATGTTTATTAAATGCGACACACCGATACAATCCAGAATCGGTTTTTGTGGTGTCCCTAATCTCCAGCTTTGCTTCGTCGCCTTTCTGGTGGATAAGAATGCGACCGCCCTGGTTCAGTTGCCTCCATTTCCCTTTTGTCCATTTAACATTTGGGATTGGATCACCTCCAACTTTTGCAATGAATGTTGCGGTGGTTTCTAAGGAAGAATGAAAGCAAATGAATTTAAAAAACCTAATTTTCCCAAATCAGTTCTTCCAAAATTAAATCGACAGTAAAATTACACAAGGTAGATGAAGATGTACTGGTTCACAAAGTACTTACTTTCTACGACTCTGATACTCTGAGGTTCTGACACGAAGAAGAGTTTCCCATCTACTGCCCCTTTCTTAGCTGCTGGGACTGTGGCTGGTTTGTCTGAAAGACACATTTACATGTTTTGTTATTACAGTTACCTTAAAATCGGAATAATTCCTCCGTAAAATAAGCTTTAGGAATTTAGGAATTCACTCTACAACTCGCTATGTACAAGAGTGGACTACAGAAGATAAAGCAGTTTCATAGGCATTTATAACTAATGGCAGCTTTCACATGCAGGTTGAACTACAATCATAATAGCAGTGTCCAATTTTATATTTCTAGACTTGGCTTTATTCGACAGATTTCCTCCAGGACTATGACAGCAGATTTCCTCATGTCACATTATCAGAGCATCATTTTTGGAACTTAGTTACACCTTCTTGGATATGGTGGAAAAGAGGTACAAGAAACAGGTTGATGAACTTGGGGTAATGTCAGACGATCTGTATCAAAATTACTTCCATTAAATTATCTAATACTTCAGTTATAACAAGGAGGCTATAAATTGCAAATGAGCAATAACTGATGTTTCTAAAAATTGAATTCCATTCTTATTGAAGTTGTAATAAGCAAATAAATGGGACTGGTCACTGGCTTAATTGGACTACTTCTGAGGTATCTGTACCTTTGATGGTCACTTTGGATTTTGAAGTGTTACTTCCAGCCACATTTGAAGCTTTGCACACATAATCTCCCGAATCTGCTTTAGCCACATCCTTCAGTTCCAGCACGGCGGTCCCGCCGGCAAAGCTGAAGCTGCACCTGTCTGAGGGCTTTACTTCCCTCCCAGCCTTCAACCACTGGATCCTGATCGGCTCTGATCCCTGCACGTGGCAGCTGAGCTGCACAAATTCTCCTTCACTTGCTGTTACTGGAGGAAGGTGCTGATCAAACACAGGTGGCTTCTTAGGTTCTGGAATTACAAAGATAGTTTTAAGCTTAAAAGGAACGCAAAGGCAAAAAAGTTTTAAATTCCAGAAAAGAAGCCAGTTTTGCCTCTAACGGGTAATACCCGTTGCTATAGAACGGAATCAGTAACTGAATCAAGGTTGATTCCTCTCTGAAGACAATAGTTACATTTGTTGGAGTTTTTAAAGATAAAGGTTGAAAAACAAGCAAAGAACGGATGCCATGTTGACCAAAAATCATGCAAGCCTCTGTGTCCTGATTAAGCACCGCAAACATGGCAGCTGGCAGTTCCTATAAACTTCTGTGCCATATAGCCCACTATTGATTCTCTCGCACCTGCATATAGCTGCATTTTTGCTGTGCCCTAAGAAAGAAGGGCCTCCTGGGGAATTGTGCTCATCTAGAGCAGCAGTTCTTGCCACCCTCTGGGAAAGAAAGCCAACATTTGAGTAATCTGTGAGCCCACATCATAATATGTGATTTTCATCTTTAGCTATGAAATGCAGCTATAGTAGCATTTAAAATCTAATCTTTGCCCAAAGGAAACAGCAGCTGAAGCTCAGTGTTCAACTGAAAACCAATGAGGAATATACAGGTAACATGGTAGGAAGGCCGTGTACAACTCAGTATTATGTAATGGTTTTATTCAATGATTCTGAGAATTAGATATAAACATAAGGCAATATTCATGATTATAATGATTAAAACATGTGTTTTTTTTTATTCTACCAAGAAATAGCTTCAGAATGTGATACAAAGTACTTATCTACTCAATGGCAAAGCCACCACGGATGTAAATAATAAATATAAGCCACTGCTAAGGATACATTTTTTGTTTTATTAAACATATTTTAAAACTAAATGCACTTAAATTCTATAAAATGAGTGTCTTTTAAGTTAAGACAACTCAATGACACCAGCCCATTCCTGGTATTAACCTATTATCTATGCATGCACCCTGAAATGGCCAACTATATCACATCAGAGTTGGTAATCAACTCCAAGCTGCTCCAAGAAAATTGGCTTGTAAGGTGATTTTGATGAATCTGAATCATAATCATCTGGATGAAGCCATTTTATGGTCAGAGGATCAGAAAAAAAGGATCTCCTTAAAAGATACAGTCTATTTCTTTCCCTCAAGTTAGGACTATATATGTAAATACATCTTCTATAATAATATGCAGCATATTTCCTCTCATCTTTTTTTTTCCTTTTGAGCAAATTTTACTCTTTTGTCTGGGATCAATATTCATTTACAGGCTAAAAGCTTTGGGCAATGTATGTCAAACAATAATCCTTTAGAAATAGAAAAGAGAATGTTTCAGAATGTGATATAACTTCTAAGAAGCAAAGCTAATGCAGTTTTCCATGATGAAAACTTAAGAATTTTTCAAAATAAACATGCTTCATAAAAATTTACATATTACTGAGGCATGAATTTCCAAGTAGACTTAGATTTCTAACTGCCTGAGAGAATTTTGGGATATGATTCACACGCTAAGATTTTAGTCCATTTATTATATAACACCTACTTTGCTGGCCATGTAAATAAATTACAAATAGTATGTATTTCAAGTAAATATATGTGGAATTATGGCAAGCCAATGACATCATGTATATTTACTGTTAGCCCTTAAACAACATGGGTTTGAACAGCTCGGGTCCACCTATATACGGATGTGTTCTTTTCTCTAGCTCACTGTATTATAAGAATATATAATCAACTGTTTGCATTATTGGTAAGGCCTCCAGTCAACAGGATGCTATCAGTAAAGTTTTGGAAGAGTCAAAAGTTACACCGGGATTGGTCAGTGATCCTAGCCTCCCAGTTGTTCAAGAGTCAACTATGTATCTGCTAGAACTTACTTGGCCAACAGAGTTAAAGAAGAAATGCACAGGCCTAGCTAACAGGCAATAAGAACACTGGAGGAGGCTGGGGGCAGCGAAGTTGACTCACCTTTGATGACAATTGAAGATGTACATAGAGCAGAGCCTGCATCATTTGACACTTTGCATGTGTACAAACCAGCATCGCTCTTGCCCGCCTTCTTGATGTGCAGCAGGAGCGTGTTGTTCTTGAATATAATCTCACAGTTAGAAGTTGGATGTATCTCTATGTTATTCTTGTACCATGCAACCGTTATAGGCTGGGAACCGGCAACGCGACCCTCGAGTCTGAAAGAATTCCCTTCCGTTTCCTCAACGGTCTCTGAGAGCTTTTTAGTGAAACTTGGTGGGATGAGCCGTTCTGCAAGAAATTGCAAGGATATATGAAATGGAAGCCAGAAGCAGGTTACTGATAGGAGGCTTTTCAGGAAAAAGTCCTATTGTACATTAAAAGTTAAAAAAAAAATTAATGCTGACTAACTAAATACAGTGAATCAGTGTATGTTTCTAAACATTTCTGCCTCATTCCACAGGCTTATTCTAAACTGTTCTCTGATTTATGGGATAAATGATAAAAATAACTTATGGCCATTTACAGAACCACATAGTTGTAAAAACTAAAAGAAGAAGAGGGTGGTCTTAGGGTTATGTAGGATATATAGAGTTTTAGAAAAATATGGATTTAAAAAGATCACTTGTTCTCTAGAGAAACTTATTTCTTCTTCAATATTTTTATGTCATTTGTTTAAAACTGTCCTAAATTTCACTGCCCTAATAGAAACTGCACCCTTGGGAAAGAATAGGAAGTGATTATGCAAAATAAACGATACCTTTTATATTAAGTCGAGCTGTGCATGAGTCCTTTCCCACTTCATTCACAGCATAGCAGGTATATTGCCCAGAGTCTCCCTTGTCTACTTTCAGAATTGTCAGGTGGGCAGTGTTTTCCAGGTAACTGATCTGGTAGTTTCCGCCACTTCGTATCTCTCTGTTGTCTTTGGCCCAGGCGACCTTTATTGGTTGTGTCCCAGTAACGTGGCACTCAAAGTCAGCACTGTCCCCAACCACAGCATCCACAGGGGTGACGGTGATGTCAAAGAAGGGTGGATTCTTCCCCTCTAAAAACAGAGCAGAAGGACACAGTTTCAGGCTCCATAGCCACCCCACTTTATAGAAACAGTGGTGTTTTCTCCTTAATTTTGATGACAGAAAGAAGTTGAAGCAGCCACAAACCTGTGAGCATGAGCCTGGCACTGGAGGAAGCAGACCCTATGGGATTCGTAGCTATGCAAGAATACTGGCCCGCAAGGCTCCGGTCTGTTTTAAAGATGTTGAGAGTGGCCACGTTATCTAAAAATGATGTTTGTACATTTGGGCCATCTTTCAACGGCTTGCCATCTTTATACCAAGACACCGAGATAGGTTCTGATCCACGTATGGTACATTCAAACACAACTGGCAGTCCGACCGTTTCTTGAACATCTCGCAACTGCCGAGAAAATGACGGTGGCAGTTTTTGCTCTGTAGGAACAGAATTAAAATAATGAGTACTTCTGGATATATTTTTAATTTGCTGAATATCCTCACAGTGACTGCTGTATAGATAATAGTATGTCTATAAAAATATTAGGAGAGAGGTACTAACAGCTCTTGAATTAACTTGGACACAAAGAAAAACTTACAAACGTTCGGGGCAAAATTTTCACTCTGTGGTCACCCTAATGCATACTAGGTACAAAAATACTCCTTGTAAGCCCAAAGAGTAATTGATTGGTTTAAGGTACATCTCCAGGCACTCAGCAGATTCTCCCACTTCTTAAGACTGCCTTGTGGGACACTCATGAAGTGAAATTTTAAAAATATGGTTACTCATTTTTCTGAAAGATTTAATGATAGACACAAGTGATTGTTATGTTCCATCCAAATGAAGATTTAGTTCTCTTATCTCTCCCAGCTACAGAAAAGGATGAGCCACTAACTGTAGACAGAATTTCTTAAGCAGAACATTTTTGCCTTGGGCAAGATTTTCTTTTCTTTTTTTTTTTTTTTTTTAAAGATTTTTACTTATTGAGAGAGAGAGAGAATGGTAGAGAGAGAGCATGAGAGGGAGGAAGGTCAGAGGGAGAAGCAGATTCCCTGCTGAGCAGGGAGCCCGATGTGGGACTTGATCCCGGGACTCCAGGATCATGACCCGAGCCGAAGGCAGTCGCTTAACCAACTGAGCCACCCAGGCACCCCCGGGCAAGATTTTCTTAAAAACACCTTTGCCAGATATTTTAAATCGTGTTCAAAAGAAACACAAATCCATTCACTTTTAAAACACTGCAATCACCTTGGACAGTAAGGAACGTTGATGAAGAAATTTCTCCCACGCTGTTTTCAGCTCTGCAGATATATTCTCCACTGTCATTACTATCAACCTGGTTGAAAACCAGTGTAGCAACATTGTTCCTAAAATGCATTTTGCAGGTGGCAGTAGGTCTTAATTTTGTATCTCCTTTGTACCAAGACACCCCAATTTCAGGCGTCCCAGCAATTTGACATTGTAAAGAGGCAGAATCTCCAACGGTCACCTTAACAGGCTCCAACTGCTTGACAAAATATGGTGGTTCTGCAGGCAAGAGAGATAATTAGTCACGAAGAGACACACCAGAATGATTATTCATATATGATGCTATGAAGGAGGGATCATAACAAACCTAGTATCAGTATTTGTGCTGAACAGGAATCTTTTCCAGAAGCATTTTCAATGTAGCAGTTGTACTGTCCTGCATCCTCCACTGTGCTACTTGGAATTTCCAGGATTGCAGATTTTTTGGTTGTGGTTATATTACACCTCTGAGAAGGAGTTATATTTATACCATTTTTCTTCCATGTAACTGAAATGGGAGGAGTTCCAGTGTACGTGCCCTCTAGAATCAGGGGTTTTCCTTTCTCTATGCTGTAGTCATTGAGCCTTTTCACAAATTTGACTGGGGCTGTAGTAAGCAAATGGGAAAATACAAAATCAAACACACATACATTCAGATATAGACACAGCTGTTACTTCACATATGTCAGTTGTAAAAATGCGGACTAGCAGTCAAACAAACCTTTTACATAGAGATGTGTCGTACAAGAAACTCTGCCAGCTTCATTACTAACTATGCAGGTATATTCTCCACTCTGTGTTGTCTCTACATCAAACAACTCCAGCTCAGCGACGGAATCCTCCAGAGATACATTACACCTGTCCCCTGGTACTAGTTCACTGCTACCCTTGAACCAGCTGACGCTGAAAGGAGGTGTTCCTTTTACGATGCTTGTGAAAGTTACATTGGCTCCGGTTAACACGTCCATGGCCTCAGGTTTCCGAACAAAGGATGGTGGCTCTAAACAAAAATCACATACCAAGAGCAATTTAATATTTTTGAATTTTGATGATAAACATGCTTAATACATTATGAAATGCAGTTCTATTTTCCTGTCATTTTAACTGACCTCTCACGGTCAAAGGAGCACTGCATTCATCAGAACCGGCCACGTTAGTAGCTACACATGTGTAGTCACCGGCATCTGATTCTTCTAGTGTGTTCACAGTTAAAGCACAAGTGTTATCTGTCAGGGTGGTCTGGTATTTCCTTCCACTGCTGATCTCATTTCCTTCATGGAACCAGGAGACAGAGATTGGCGGTGACCCATAGACTTTGCACTCCATGACAACTGAGGAACCAGACAGACCATTCGTCTCTTTCAATTTTCTTGTGAATGAAGGAGGAACAATTCGGTCTGAATGTGATAAAAAAATGAAACAAACAAGGAACATCAGTTATAAAATGATTTGAAAGAGAATTATTGTCTTTTTGATGGAATACCCCTAGATCCACTGGGCTTTCTTGCAAGGGTATCGAAGAATTCCCTCTGGGTTCACACGGTTGAAAGCCTTGAGAATCAATGGGCAAGATGTGCTAGCTGACGTGGGAGGGGTTTTGGTCTCTCATCACTGTGAACCATTATATGGTGGATTATTCCAGCATAAGTGATAGTTAAAGACAACTTTATCCTTCTCCAGGATAGGATAAAGTTTTACTCCTACCATTCTGAATTGTGGAAATTTCTCCATGAGAAAGGGATCTAACTTTGGAACTTGGTTTTCTTCCAACTCTACGTGGATGTAACCCCTGATTTTGCTGATGCAGAGGAGGTCAGACTCATGTCCCTCTGAAGACAATGGAGCTTCCCAAACACATATATGTAAATCAGGAACTACATTATGATACCACTGAAATAAAAGCCCCACCAACCAACCTGAAACTTGAACTGAGGCTGTACAGCTGTCTTTGCCCACAGGGTTTTGCACCTCGAAACTGTATATGCCACTGTCACTAGGTGCCACATTGATAATCTTAAGGCCAGATACTTTGTGGAAGAAGCTTATTTTGTATTTGCTGTCACTTGTCAGTTCTTTTCCATCCTTAAACCACTTGGTACTGAGTTCGGGTGTGCCTGTGACTGTGCACTCCAAGGTACAGGTATCTCCTGTTGTAACTCTTATGGATTCTGGCTTTTCCACAATCGCTGCAGGTTCTGGAACGAGATAGAAATTACATTCAAAATTTACATTCAAACTGAAAAGCTAAAGAAAACACAGATACTAGTAAGTCTGTACTTTGTATTCATGGTAATGTTCTATTCTACTCATACTAACCAAGAACAGATAGTGTGGCAAAGCACTCTTGCATTCCAGCATCATTTCTGATCTGACAGGTGTACTTCCCAGCATTGGCTATTTCTGCTCTTGCAAACTGTAGGGTTGCAATGTTTTCTGAATAAGAAACCCATATGTTGTCACTTTCTCTAACAATCTCCCCTTTATCTTTGAACCACACGACTGATATTGGCTCAGCGCCTTCAATAGTAGTCTGCAGCTGAACTTCTTCACCAACGATGGTAGAAACGTCACTGAGCTTCTTCACAAATCTTGGTGGTGCTGATGAAAAAGAGACAAATCGTTTAAAACATGTGGGGCTAGTAGTACACCTCCCTCAAGCCATGCAATGCTAGGACTTCCACTAGTGATAATATGTTGTTTCCATTTCTTAAGTAAAAGGTATTTTTGTTGAGTGGGAGCAGGGACATATTAGAGTTTATATTAAGCCAAAAGAATCAAATGTCTCGTGCTCTCCAGTTTTTTGAGTTCAATGAAATCCATTGGAAAAACCGTCTAAAATGATATTTGGTAGGATTCAGATGTGGGATGCACACTAAACATCAAAGGATTTAGAAGAGAGAAAAGGGAAAGTAAAAGACACAGCTAGTGATAAAGGACTGGGCAATCACTAAGAAGCCAATAGAACATTAAAATTGGAGGGAAGAAAATAAGAAGGGAAATGGCAGACAGAAAAGAATGAGGCTGCTCTAACCTTTCAGTGTGATAGAACCAATACAAGTGTCACTCCCCACATCATTGGTGGCTTTGCACTGGTATTCCCCCATGTCTGCAGCATCGACATTCAGGATGTGAATACTCGTCAAGAAGTTCTCAGACATGATCTTGTACTTCTTGCCACTTCTAAGTTCTCTCTTATCTTTATGCCAAGAAACTTGAAATGGGGGAGTACCCTGAAGCTCACATTCAAGATGAACATCAGCTCCTTTCAGCGTCTCAATGAGATGAGGCTTTTTGCGGAAAACGGGTGGTTCTACAATTGGAAGGTAATTGAGTTAGAAAAGAAAGGAAAATCAGGATGTATTCTGTAAGCATATAGTTTCAAGTAAGAATCAGTTTTCCATTCCATCACAGACAGAAAACGTCACTTTCAATTTTTGACCGTATCCTTCAAAAATTTTAAGACATTGCTGGAGAGTCAAACAGCGACCTGAGAGGACAGCTAGAGAGGAGTCCAATGTGAAAAACACAAAGGAAGAGTAAGATCTGACCTTTAACTTTTAAGGAAGTGCTGCTGCTTGCACTGCCCGCTGCATTGCGGGCCTCACATGTGTAGTCTCCGCTGTCCTCAACACTGAGGTTGTGCATTTCCATCACTGCCACCGAGTTGAGAAATGACATTCTGAATTTACTGCTCTCTTGAATTTCAGTCTCGTCTTTGTACCATAAAACTTTGATTTCTGGAGACCCTCCTATTTTACATTCATATCTTGTGTATTCATCCTGTTTCACAATTCTTGAGGGTTCTAGCTTCTTAATGAACCTGGGTGGTTCTATGGAACCAAGAGGGAAAACACAAATTAAGGGATGGAAAAGACATGGATAACTCAAGAGGAAGTGAAAAAAGGAATCCCTGTGTTGGAGAGGTCTTTAACTCCGGAAGACATATTTATTTGATGCAGTTCAAGGAAGAATAGTTCATAATTAGTAGTTAAGAATGGTTAAGTTGAATCTAAGTAGAAATTTCTTAAAATAAAATGTGTGTAAGCACCTACACGAAATGTTATTGCAAATGGAAGGGAGGAAAATACATTAATCTATATTGTGTGATCCTCCTCCCAGCAAAAGAATCTTTAGTGCAAGATCAGAAGTGACTGCCCCCACGCTGTTGTCTGCCTTGCATGTATACTCTCCCACGTCACTGTGATCCACTTTGTTGATTACCAAAGAGGCGACATTATTTTTAAATTGCATTTTATATGCAGGAGCTGATCATAGCTTTGTGTGTTCTTTGTACCAAGAAATTCTAATTTCTGGGGTTCCATCAACTTTACATTGTAAAGTCGTGGGTTCTCTGATGGTTGCTTCTACGTGATATCTACAAAACATCACCACAAAAACCCTCAAAAGTTCTCTAATGGGTTAGATCAGTAGCTCACTGAGTTAAGGATTTAATTTATGACAATGGCAGCCATGAACTTGGTATAGGAAGATATGGTTGCCTTCCACCATGTCGGATATTGATGTTCTCCCTGGCCCTCTGGCTTCCTCTATTATTTAAGTCGGGGGCTAGTGGAGGAGGAGAGGTTAGCACAAGCTGACTCTTCTTGAGGGGCTTTTTGGGATCTGCTATCCCCCAGAGCAACAAAATCCATTAATTTACAAACAACTGTGGAAAATAAGTCATTTGAGATCACTTCCTTTTTTTTTGTCTTAAGCTGATTTCTTTCAAACTTGGATTTTCTTGCAATTCTGTGAAAACTTTTGTTCACTATTTTCCTAGTCTCTATCTTTAGCCTTTGAAAATGGACATTCAAGTCCGTTTTATCCATTTCATATTTTTTTAATAAAAAGTGTTAAAACTTGACCCCATTTGGAAGGCCCTAGATCCATTTGACCTCTTTTAATTACTAGACCATGGTCTAAAACATAACTTTGAAGCACACCCTTCCTCCTGTATTTCAAGATATTGAAAACGCAAAAGAGATGTTGCTACTTGACTGGAACAGGTACCTTGTACACCCAGGTGAGCAGAACAAGAGTCTTTTCCAGCGACATTGCTTGCGTAGCAGGTGTATTGCCCGGCATCACCTTTGCTTACTTTGAGGACTGTCAGAGTGGCAGTATTTTCAACCAAAGTCATCTTGTAGTTGCCTCCAGGGCGAATCTCTCGGTTATCTTTGGCCCAAGTGATTTTGATGGGTGCAGTTCCAGTTACATGACATTTAAAAGAACCACTTTCTCCAAGAGCAAGATCTACCGATACAGGCTTTAGATCAAAGAAAGGAGGCACTTCATGCTCTGAAAAGGATGAAGACCAACATGGTGACTTCAGTTTTCATGCTCCCAGCCATGGAGCAGAAACTAAGTGGCACCAGTCCTATGGTGGCCCACCGCAGTGAAGCTTTTATAACGAAGAGGGTAATGTGATGGCTACTCACCTGAGAGAATGAGCTTGGCACTAGACGAAGCAGTTCCAAGAGGATTAGAAGCTGAACAATTATACTGACCGATGTGGCTCTGGTCAGTTTGCAAAATCTGAAGGGTTGCTACGTTATGAACAAAAGATGTTTGCAAATTAGAATCATCTTTCAAAAGCACCCCATCCTTGTACCAAGACACTTGAAGAGGTTCTGAGCCATTGATACGACATTCAAACGCAACTGGGAAACCAAGAGTCTCATGAACATCCTTCAGTTTTCTTGCAAAGGAAGGTGGAAGTTTGCGCTCTGTAAAGAAGTTACAGATAATCCTTATTTACAAGAGAGAACACATCCACGACATATTTCAAGCCATTACAATTTTGATGTTTTTAAGAAAATGGGTCTGTCAGCACACAGCAAGACTTGTTAAACGAAACCATCATCACCTTTGATAACAAGCACGGCTGAAGAAGCGACTGCCCCCACGCTGTTGTCTGCCTTGCATGTATACTCTCCCACGTCACTGTGATCCACTTTGTTGATTACCAAAGAGGCGACATTATTTTTAAATTGCATTTTATATGCAGGAGCTGATCGTAGCTTTGTGTGTTCTTTGTACCAAGAAATTCTAATTTCTGGGGTTCCATCAACTTTACATTGTAAAGTCATGGGTTCTCCGATGGTTGCTTCTACGTGTTGCAGCGGTTCAATGAAATAGGGTGGTTCTAGGGTACAAAGGATGATAACCGATCAATCACGCTAACTTGAAGAGGATGGTTTAAAAGAAGGAAAAGACAGCAACAAAAAGAGCTAACTTGTTAACACACCTAAGACAGATACCAGAGCTTCACAAATATCTTGACCAGCCTCATTTTCTATCAGGCAACTGTACTGTGCATAATCCTCTACAGTGCTCTCCGTAATTTCCAGGATCGTCGATTTTTCTGTCATGGTAATACTGCAATTCTGAGACTGTGAGAGAGGGAACTCATTCTTCATCCAGCTCACCGAGATGGGAGGTGTGCCCGTAAATGTGGCCTCAAGAACTATGGGGCTGCCTGTCTCCACGCTGAAGTCAGCCAGCCTCTTCACAAACGTGGCGGGTTCTGTACGGAGGAAACATGAGGGTGAACTCGGCATCTTCAAAGGAAGACTTGGAAAGGGATTTTAAGAGACACATGAGTCGGAGAACAGAGCAAACCTTTCACAAAGAGATGCGCGGTACAGGAGGCGCTGCCTGCATCATTGGTCACAAGGCAAGAATAGTCTCCGCTCTGCACCGGCTCCACCTCCAGCAACTCCAGTTCGGTCACAAAATCTTCCAGAGAAATGGTGCATGACTCCCCTGACACCAGTTCCCTGCTGCCCTTAAACCACTTGACCTTGAACGGAGGGGAGCCTCTAATGATGCTGGTGAAGATGAGGCTCGTTCCAGGTAAAACTTCCACAGAGTCGGGGATTTGTTCGAAAGAGGGGGGTTCTGGATACCCCAGGGGAGAGAGAGATCAAGAGAAAAAAAGAAATCCAGGTGAGATGGGCTTTTGCTCCTCGAAGAAAAGGGAACTAAGACTGCAAATGAAGACAAGGGAAAGAAACTCCCCGCGAGGCAGGCGCCACGTCCCACGGAAGAGACATAAGGGTGGCAGCGGTCTGCCTCTCGCACACTGACCTTGCACGGTCAGGACTGCCGAGCATTCGTCTGAACCAGCCACGTTGGCAGCCACACATGTGTATATGCCTGTGTCCGAGGGCTCCAATAAGCTCAGGTTCAACGTACAGACATTTTCCGAAAAGCTGGACTGGCATTTTGGCCCGCTAACGAGCTCGTTTCCGTCCTGAAACCAGCCAACTGAAATCGGGGCTGAGCCAGAGACTCGGCACTCCAAAACCAACGAGGCCCCCAAGATGGCGTTCGTGTCTTTCAGCTTGCGGATGAAGGAAGGAGGCACAACTCGATCTGTGTGGAGAAGGGTAGTTTTCCATTTAAAGAGAAGCTTTCTTTTCTTTTTTCTTTTTTCCAGGAAAAATGACAGATTCATAAAGACCTCACACTACTCACCCGACACATGGACAGATACAGAGCAGGTACTTTTACCAACACTGTTTTTCACTTCAAAGCTATATAACCCCTTGTCGCTCATCTCTGCACAAGGGATTTTAATGGAAGCCACTTTGTTGATGAATGTAATGTGATGTTTGCTGTCTGCAGATAATTCTCTCCCATCTTTGAACCACTTGACTGAAAGTTCTGGTGTTCCAGCCACTACACACTCTAATGCAAAAGGATTTCCAGTAGTGACAGTCATGGGTTCTGGCTTCTCTACGATTCTGGCTGGTTCTAAAAGAAGAAGTATATTGCATTGAAAATAAAGTCACCTTCCAAACTGAGAGTGTGAGCAATATATAATGGGGTAAGAATAGTATTTGCAGATGATGATCATGGGTCAATTTGATTTTTTTCTCAGGTTGTACTTTGTTACTAACCTACTACAGTCAAGACTGCTGAACATTCTCTCATCCCGGCGTCATTTTTGATTTGGCACACATATTTTCCAGAATCAGAGGCTTCAGGGCTCCCAAGCTGGAGGGTTGCGACATTATTGATGAATGAAATCCTAGTGTTTTCACTCTCTCTGATGACATCACCTCTATCTTTCAGCCAGACAACAGAAATTGGCTGGAAGCCTTCCACTATAGCCCGTAACTCAACAGCATCCCCAACAAGGGTTGAGGTGTCGCTTAGCTTTTTCACAAATCGTGGGGGTTCTAATGAAAGAAATTTGTGGTTAGAGGAAAAAAAGAATCACAGCCACATAAGTTATTAGTTAAGCAAGAAAAGATGAAAGGAAGAGACATAGATTTGTGCCCACGTATACAAACCTTTGAACTTGACAGTGCAAACACACGTGTCACTTCCCACCTCATTAGTAGCTTTGCAGTGATATTCTCCTACATCGGAGGCTTCAAGATTAAGGATATGAAGACTTGTATCAACATTTTTTGAAGTGATTTTAAATTTCTTGCTGCTTCGAACTTGCTTTCGATCTTTAACCCACACCACTTCAAATGGGGGGGTTCCCGAAATTTCACATTGGAAGATAACATCAGAACCTTTAAGAGCTCCTATTGGGGAAGGCTTCTGGGTGAAAACAGGAGGTGCTACCAGAAAAAAAGGAGATAAATGATGAGAACATTTGCTCACTAAAAAGGATAGATAATGTTTTAGAATCCAGAATTATTAAGAATGATTGGTGTAACAATATGACAGTATGCTAACGCAAGAAATAACAATTCACAAAAACTAGTTTAAGAATTGCAAGCAAATCCCCATAGTGAGCCTTTTTATTTTGGAGCTCATAACATTGCTGAGAAAGAATCCAATCAGAGGAGAAGGAAGCTTAGTGTTTCTAACCTTTAATGGTCAGGGCTGTGCTGCAGCTGGCCTCACCAACACCATTATGAGCTTCACAGATATAGTCCCCACTGTCCTCAGTGCTGCCTTCATTGATAGTAAGCAGTGCCACAGAATTAACAAATGACATGTTGTATTTCCAACTTTCATGAAGTTCACTGTCATTTCGGAACCACACAACTTTGATTTCTGGGGAACCACTTATTTTGCATTCCAGTTGGATGGATTCTCCCTGCTTTGCAACTTTAGAAGCTTCTAGTTTCTTAACAAACTTGGGAGGTTCTAGTAAATCAAAGGAAAAAACAGCTTGGTTTGTAGTTGAAGATCCCATAAATACATATTTAAACTGGTTAATTAAGAATATATTTTCTGACAATTTTATGGTAAAATGTTATGTTTTTCTATTAAATAAGCTTTTAATAGAGAATTTAATTGTTAAGTTTATTTTTGTAGTTTGGATATAGAAGCTAAAACATATAAGTTAATGTATTATAGAGATATTTGATCAAAATTTAGTAAAGATAAATCAGAATGCCATATAACAGAAAATAAATTATGAGACTGAATAGTTGAAACAATACTTAACAAATTTCAGTTAGACAACACTATCTGATAGGATCACACTTAGAGTCAACACTAATTTAAAGAACAATATAAAGACAAAACAGAACTTTGATTAATGTTTTCAACACTAATATACAAATTCTAACATGACCCAGTTAGTTTATCCCAAACACTTAAAAACTAAAGAAATTTTTAGAAGACCATTACACAAATGTGGGAAAGAACAGATATTGGTAGATGCCACATAATTATACCTTTTACACTGAGTTGAGCTGAGCACACGTCTTTGCCAACATCATTGGTTGCTTGGCAAGTATATTGACCAGAGTCTCCTTTGCCTACTTTAAGAATTCTCAGATGGGGAGTGTTTCCCACACATGTGATGGTATAATTTCCTCCAGGACGTATCTCCTTGTTATCTTTTGACCAAGTGATTCGCATTGGTTGAGCACCAGTAACATGACACTCAAAGTCAGCACTTTCCCCAGCAATGACATCTATAGATACAGGCTTGATGTCAAAGAAGGGAGATTTCTTAGGTTCTGGAAAGTGAAAAGAAAAGGCAATGGGTGTTTTCTTTTACTTTTTCCACTGGCCATTTCTATACTGACAATGAATAAGAAGTCATGGTTTGGTTTGCAAAGGGAAAGATTAACATGGGAACAAACCTCTTGCTGTCAGTCTAGCACTAGAAGATGCTGTTCCAAGTGGGTTGGAAGCTGAGCAGGAGTACTGGCCAGAGTGACTCAAGTCAGTTTGCAAAATTTTTAAAGTTGCCACATTATCTACAAATGATGTCTGTAGATTTTCGTCATCTCGTAAAAGTACCCCATCTCTATACCAGCACACTTGGATGGGTGCGGAGCCATTTAATCGACAAGTGAGTGTAACTGGCAACCCAACAGTCTGTTCAATGTCTTTCAGTTGTCTTGCAAAGGAAGGTGGAAGTTGGCGCTCTGTAGGAAGACAAGTGATACTTGAGCCATCAGTAGATGAAATGAAACTTTCTCCACAAAGATAAAAGAATTAAGATAAAAAAATTTCTTAATTTCTAAATTCATGTCATCACCTTGAATTCTGAAGACAGTCTTAGAAAAAGCAGTTCCTATACTATTTTCTGCTTTACATGTGTACTCTCCACTGTCATTAATATTCACTTTATTAAAAACAAGTGTGGCCACATTGTTTGTAAAATAGGTCCTGTATTCAGGAGTTGGCCGTAACTTGGTGTCTCCTTTGTACCAAGACACTGTAATTTCTGGTGTCCCAGCAACTTGGCACTGTAAAGAAACTGAATCTCCAACGGATGCCTCCAGAGGCTCTAGTTCCATAACAAAATAAGGTGGTTCTAAAGAAGAAAGGATCACAATTAGCAACTGGAATTACAGAACACCAAACAAAGCATGCTTTGTGTTACATGAATGCCAATCAATGAGAGAATAATAAGATAACATACCTAATGTAGATACCAGAGCTTGGCAAACATCCCTCCCTGCTTCATTGTCAATTTCGCAGGAGTACTGTCCTGCATCTCTTTTTGTGCTTTTTAGAATTTCTAGGATGCAAGTTTTCTCTGTGGTGACTATGCTGCATCTCTCAGATGGAGTTATGGTAAAACCATCCTTTTTCCAGGTAACTGAAATCGGAAGTGTTCCAGTGTAGGTGCCCTCCAGAATTATGGACTTCCCTGGTTCCACAGAGTGATCACTTAATTTCTTCACAAAGGTAGCCGGTTCTGGTGAGTGACAAAGCATAGCAATTAAACACAGTAAGAACACAAAGATGTCAGTGTAGAGAAAATAGGAAGGGCAAATGCACTTGAGCAAACCTTTCACAAAGAGATGAGTCGTGCAGGATGTTTGGCCAGCATTGTTAGAAACCACACAAGTGTATTCCCCACTCTGAGAGATGTCAACATTAAATAATTCCAGTTCTGCCACAGTGTCTTCAAAATAGATGTTGCACCGGTCTCCTCTCACGAGTTCTCTGGCACCTCTGAACCAGCTGACCTTGAAGGGAGGGGTCCCTTGAATAACGCTTGTGAAAGTGACATTTTTGCCCGGTAGGATTTCCAAAGGTTCAGGTTCCTTCACGAAAGAGGGTGGTTCTACATAGACATGGAGAACATGGAAAAGAGCCTGTAAGCTTCTCATTTAGTTGCAACTTTGAATGACACATGAAGAGCCCTTTTGAATATGTGTCAAATAGGTGTCTGGATGTGCACTCAAAGGGGAATTTGCAAGAAATGGTTTGCGTCTTATAACACTGACCTTGTACAGCCAACACTGCACGACATTCATCAGAGCCAGCGGCATTAGCAGCCACGCATGTGTAATTGCCCATGTCTGAGGAGTCCAGAGAATTCAGCTGCAATGTGCAGACATTATCTGAAAATGTGGTTTGGTACTTTGCTCCGCTGACAATCTTAGTTTTCTCATGAAACCAGGCAACAGAGATGGGTGATGATCCAACTACTTTGCACTCCAAGATGCAAGAAGTACCCAGCACCCCAACAGTATCTCTCAGTCTTCGGATAAAAGAGGGAGGGACCATTCGGTCTGTGTGAGGAAAGGCAAGAGATATCATCATGATTTGAAAGAGTAGAAGACCCGTGAGAGAAGGAAGCTGATGGAGGCATTAGCATAAGCAATGGCGGTGGGGCAGTGGTGGGGGGGACGGGCAGGATAGAGCAGAACTGACCTGAAACATCAATTACAGCTGTGCAGCTGCTTTTTCCAACGTTGTTTTGAACCTGGAAGGTGTATGTGCCTGCGTCTTGCCTTTCAACAGAGAGTATCTTTAAGGAAGAGATTTTGTTGTAGAAGCTAAATTTGTGTTTTTGGCTGCTGGTCAACAGCTTTCCGTCCTTGTACCATTCTACTGAGAGTTCGGGAGTGCCGGCCACCTTACACTCCAGAGTGCATGTTTCTCCCACAGTCACGGTCATTGATCCTGCTTTCTCAACAATGACTGCAGGCTCTGAAATAAAATGTGATAGCCATCTGTCAAAGTCCGTTATCTCTACCATGCCTCTACTCTCAGATTCACCGAGATTGCTTCTTCCCATGGTGTGATTGTGTTAGGGCTCTCTCCCTAGAGAGGATGATTCCATAATTGCACACTATTGTGGAATTCTGGGTTATTATTAAGAAATATGTTGGTGCACTAGTTGACTTCCAAAACAATTCCGACAATGTACATTAGACAGTGTGTACTGATTTGCTCTTGACCCCCTCTAGAGCAAAGGAGTCACATTATGATGAATTACTTGATATGTTTGCTTTATTTTAAGGTGCTAAAGCCAGTGGTTTTCAAAGCTGTTATCCAAACAATTGCTAAATTAAAATGTCCAAAGATGCAAGTGCAAGTCATCTTTCCTATCTAACTTTGATCTTGGGAGTTCTTGTCAGCATTAACAGCTAGTACTTTGGAAACAAAATTTCCTTGTTGCATATGCTGGCTTCCAATAGTTTTCATGCTTAAACAAAAGAGAGTCATGATTATATCAACTAATCCATCAAGAAAAATAGTAAGTAAACAATGAAACAGATGGCTAATTTTTGTTAAGATCACAGACACAGGAATGAGTTTGAGAGATCAATTAGGGGGAAAAAAAGATCGATTAGGTCCTTTCTCCTAAACCTTTCTTTTCTTTCATTTTGTTCTTAAAGATTTTATTTTATTTTATTTATTTATTTATTTATTTATTTATTTATTTATTTATTTATTTAAGAGAGAGAGAGAGAGAGAAAGAGTGAGAGGTGGAACAGGGAGACAGATAGAGGGAGGAGAAGCAGACTCCCCACTGAGCAGAGAGCCCAGCATGGGGCTCGATCCCAGGACCCTGGGATCATGACCTGAGCCGAAGGTGGGTGCTTAACTGACTGAGTCACCCAGGCACCCCTCTCCTAAACCTTTCAAACAGGTAAGAATTAATATCCTTCTAGAAGAAATTCAGAATAAGAGATTCTACCAGTGACTCATCTCGGTGTTTGGCATCACTTTCTATCAGGGGACCATAGTACTATATTGTACCAACCTAAAACAGTCAGTGTGGCCATGTTCTCCCTCATTCCACCATCATTCTTGATCTGGCAGATATACTTCCCAGCATTAGCTGGTTCTGCTTTTGCAAACTGCAGAGTTGCAACATTTTCTACAAATGTAATTCTGATGTTTTCACTTTCTCTGATCACTTCTTTCTCTTTAAGCCACTGGACAGAAATAGGCTGGGCTCCTTCTATGGATGCTTGTAACTCAGCAGGCTCGCCAGCTACAATGGTGAGGCTGTTCAGTTTGGAGACAAATCTTGGTGGTTCTGAACAAGGAAAGATGGGTGGAGATTGTTGAAAACATTGTCCAGATAATGGAAGAGAGAGAGAAAAAATAAGTTTTGCACATTCCTGCCATTTCATATTTTGCAGGAAATATGCTTACCTTTTAATTTTACAGTACAAATGCAAGTATCACTTCCGACTTCATTCTGTGCTTTGCAGTAGTATTCCCCAATGTCTGAAGCTTCAACATTGAGAATGTGAATACTTGCATGGAAGTTTTTGGAGGCAATCTTGTATTTCTTGCTACTTCGGAGCTGCCGCTTGTCTTTGTACCAGATCACCTCAAATGGTGGTGTTCCCGAAAGTTCACACTCAAGACTAACTTCAGTATTTTTAAGGGTTTCTACTATAGGAGGGAAGCTGCTAAAAACAGGTGGTTCTGTAAAAAACAAGAATTTCTAATGAATTGGGCTATTTAATTTCACAGAATGTATTTCTCTGTTTTTAAGTTGGAAGAAAGAATCAAGATACTATAATGGGGAAACAGTGTCCAGAACTATCACTTTAGTGTTGAGGAATGACTGCTTTGGAGAAGCCATTAGCCTTTACAAAATCACTCCGCTTCCTTGGCAGAGAGCCCAGACAAGACCCCTAGGTGTCCTTACTGAGGAATTCAACCTTGTATCTACATTACCTTACTAATTTATCTTGGACCATAAGGACTGATGCAAAAATTGTAAATGGAAACCAAACCCAAGTACATTAATTAAGATGATTTGCATGAGGTTTAGGATCTTGACTTCAGGGATGAAATTTTTTTGTATATGCTCTATAACCGAGATACTTGGAAGCCATTATGACACCTGTGATCTAAGCCATCCACGTCAACAAATGTTATTAAAATAATGGCTTCACACCATGACAAACTTGGACTTTCTGATAAAAATACTGGAAAATGGCCACAGAAAATACTGGTATTAATTGCACCAAGGTATAGTCATATAATTAAAAAAAAAAACAGGAACCAATTCTTGAGAGAGAAAATATATATATATATATATATATAATTGTCCTGTATTTTATATAAATATATATTTTAAGTAGGCTCCACACTCAGAGTGGAGCCTAATGTGGGGCTTGAACTCACAATCCTGAGATCAAGACCTGAAATCAAGAGTTGGACACTTAACTGACCGAGCCACCGAGGCACACCTATAATTGTCCTGTTTTAAATGTGAGGTTAAAACCTGTATTGCTTGCATCTTATATATATGTGGTCAATATTCTGTTATTAATGCTAAAGATTATAGTGAGGATGATGATATATTCATAAGTTGACTGAAAACAAAAAGACAAAAATAGATTTTAAAATGCCTACTTTTCCTTTCCTTTCCTTACTTTTTTTTTGTTTGTTTGTTTTGTTATGTTTGTGAAACATCGAATTTAAACTGCCTGGCCAATGAGTTGAGGTGATCAGAATGATGACATTGGAATAACAAGAAAAATATCCCAGAATGATTGGCTACATGTAAGCAAATCTTAAGAAAGAACAACCAAAAAGGGAAATAATACTAGTTTGGGGAAATATTCTATGATCTCAAATGGAAGCTAAAATGACAGTAAAAGAATAAAGAGCTAGGATACCCCAGGGGGGAAGAAGGTGGGTTTCAGGTAATGAGGAACAGAAGAAAGAGACTTCTACCTTTTACGATAACCTTGGTACTGCAGCTTGTGCTGCCGGCAGGATTCTGAGCCTCGCAAATGAAATCCCCACTGTCCTCAGTGCCGAGATTGTTCATCTGTATGACGGCCACTGAGTCAATGAAAGTCATTCTGTATTTATCACTGGCTTGGAGTTTGTGTTCATTTCTGTACCACACAACTCTGATTTCTGGGGATCCAGTTATCTTGCATTCAAGTCGTGCAGAGTCACCTGCTCTCACTATTTTGGATGCTTCTAATTTCTTTACAAACTTTGGTGGTTCTAGAGAGTGAAAGAAAGAGGAGATTATGAGGGAACAGATATAAATAACAAACGCTAAATTAGGTAGTATGCAGGAAAGAGGAAAAGATGAACAATGCCTGGCAAATACAGTGTACTGTTAGAGAGAAGTGAACTTTCTTGATTGGGTAGATGCATTGTACAGAAGGGAGCCACAGGTCAGACAGAAACGTGAAACAATCAAACGTGCACACCTGTCACAAGCAACATTGTAGTACAAGAGTCGCTACCAACGTCATTGGTAACTTGGCAAGTGTATTGTCCCGTCTTGGAAGCATCCACTGAATAGAGATTTAAGAAGCTTGTTGACCCTTCCAAGCCAATGAAACATTTAGGTCCAGAGACAAGTTCCACATCATCTTTAAACCACTTTATTTTAAATGGCGGTGTTCCTTTCAGTACTGCTTTAAATTCTACTGTAGAATCTGGTATGGCTTGTTGTCGCTCAGGTTTCACCAGGAAGCTTGGTGGTTCTATAGACATTAAGAGAAATATACTTAATTAGATTTCTTGTAGTTAAACTGTTTTGACAGTCTTACGGATGTGTAAGCAATCATTTCTGAAAAGAAGCAATGACCGTGTATTTCTTGAACTCAATAAATATGGATCTACAGAAACAGAATTATTGAGACTTTTAGGTCTAAAGAATACAAGGGAAGAGTGCCACATTTAAAATGCAATCACAAAGAAGAATCAAGAAGAGGAAAAGAAGTTCTAACCTTTAACAGTTAAAATGCCACTGCATGCATCATCCCCTGCTATATTTGAGACCTTGCATGTGTAATTCGCAGTATCTTCTAATTCCAGATTATTAACTTCCAGTGATACTGTGTTCTCATGACAGATGGGTCTGTATTTTGCGCTTGTAGATATTTCTTTTCCGTCCTTAAACCACTGAGCATTAATAGGAAGTGAGCCAGAAACCTTGCACTCCATACGAATAGAAGAGCCCAGAACTTTATCCATTTTTGTTAATTTTTTGGTGAAAGATGGAGGGATATCTTGATCTATCCAATGCAAACAGCAAAACACATCCATTAATACATTGCCACTTGTTTACAAGGGATTGAGGTACCAGACAGAGATAAGGGAAGCCAACTAGGGCCAAAGTACACACCTAGCACTCTCAGGTAGGCATCGCAGCTACTGCTTCCAAAGTCATTTTCCACCTTGAACGTGTACTGACCACTGTCTTGCTTCATGACTGACTGAATCCTAAAACTGGCCACGTTATTTTCAAAACTCATTGAAAAATATCTACTGGGCACAATTTGTTTTCCATCCTTCAGCCATTTGACTTTGAGTTCTGGCGTCCCGGCCACCACGCACTCCAGAGTCACTGGGTCTTTCTCAGTGACATCAACAGACTTAGCTTTCTCTAGAATTTGAGCAGGCTCTGCAGTAAGAATTAAAGTGCAAATTAGTTGTGTCGCTAATTCTGCTAGAAATAAGGGGTGCTTATGAGACTGTCCCCACCGACTCAGTCCCCAAGAGAACAGCTTACAGACCTTGTACTAAGAGGAAAGCATAACACCTCTCAATGCCTGACTCGTTCTTGGCTTGACACGTGTATCTCCCGCTGTGTCCATTGTCCACAGCTCTGATCTGAAGTGTGGCCACGTTGTTCACAAATGAAATACGAGCATTATCGTCTTCATCCAGAATGTGATCATCCTTGAGCCAGGTTACAGAAATGGGAGGAGAGCCCACCACCGTACTCTGGAAGGTGGCAGAGCTTTTCAAAACGGTAGTGACGTTTTCTATCTTCTTAAGGAACGATGGTGGTTCTGTGATTCAGTGGAACAGTGGGGAAAAGAAGAGGCATAGTTGAGCTTCTCCTCATCATCATAAAATGAAAGAGCATTAGCCAGTTTGTATGAGGTAGCCTGCTTCTCAGGGATACCACTGACCTTTGAGGGAGACCCGGGTACTGCTGGAGCAGCTGCCGCCTTCATTGGATACGACGCACTGGTATTCGCCAGTGTCTGAGGGGTCACACCTAGTTATGTGGAGGTCAAACACTGACACTCGGTCGGTGAGGCTATATTTTTTGCTGCTCCGAATCTCCCTGTTATTCTTCAGCCACGTGACCTCAAACGGAGGTGTTCCCGACACTTCACACTCCAGCTGCGCATCACCATCTTTCACGACCTCCACGGGCCTCAACTCCCTGATAAAGGTGGGAGCCTCTAAAGATTCAGAAGGAAGACAGAGATGAGCTTACTCGAGGGAAGAGTGGTGGCCTGGCCAGCAGCACAGCCCCGGGGAGCGGACCCAGTAGCGCACCTCTCACTCTTAGTTCAGTGCTGCAGCTTGCTGTGCCTGCGTCATTCCGGGCTTCGCAGACGTAAATCCCGCTGTTCTCTACCCTGGCACCAGAAATCTGGAGAGTGGCTAAACCATCGGTGAAGGAAATGCCATGTTTCTTCACCGCTGTTATTTCATTCCCATCCACATACCAAGAAACCCTGATTTCAGGAGTGCCTGTTATTTGGCATTCAAATGTTGTCGACTGTCCATCTCTCAGCACTAATATGGGGCTGGGCTTCTTAATGAATTGAGGAGGTTCTAAAGATGGAGAAGAAAGCGTCATGTTGAACATTTTTTATTTATTTATTTATTTATTTATTTATTTATTTATTTAAAGATTTTATTTATTTATTTGACAGAGAGAGACAGTGAGACAGGGAACACAAGCAGGGGGAGTGGGGGAGGGAGAAACAGGCTTCCCGTGGAGCAGGGAGCCCAATGTGGGACTCGATCCCAGGATCCCGGGATCATGACCTGAGCCGAAGGCAGACGTGGTGCCCCAAGTTGAACATTTTTTAAAACAAAGGCCGGCATCGCTTTCTTTGGCCTCTTCCCTTCCCACCAAGAAAAATCCAGACAAGCAAGCAAGAGAGATGTATGCAGAGACCAGACCTTTTACAAAGAGCGTGGCTTTACTGGTTGCGGTACCAACATCGTTGCTTAGTTGGCAAATGTAGGTCCCAGAATCGGCAGCTTTGGCTGAAAAGAGCTCCAGGATGGTGGAGGTGTCGTCCTTCCAAACTGAGCGAGCTGCTCCCGAGTGCAACTCTTTGTTATCTTTAAACCACTTTATGGTCATGGGCGCAGTGCCACCCACAAGAGCCTTTAGCTGAACCCTTGTATTGGGGTTGACGTCTTGGGACTGTGGCTTTTCCACAAAGTAAGGGGGTTCTGGGATGAAAGACAAAGAAGCAAAAGGAGAAAGGAAGGTTTACTTGGGAATGGGGCAACGAGGGTGAGAATTAAGAAATGAGAGAGCAGACCAGTCCTTGATAAGGGGAGATTAAAAAATGCCAACCTTTGACTGTGAGGTGGCCACTGCACTGGTTGTGTCCTGCCTTATTGGTGGCCGAACAAGTGTACGTCCCACTGTCTGTGCCTTCCAGCTGACTGATTTCCAAGAAGGCAGTATTGTCATGAAAAGAGAATTTGTATTTTTCACTAGCTGTTATTTCTTGGTCGTCTTTGAACCACTGGATGCTGATGGGATGTGACCCGGCCACTATACATTCTAAGTCAATAAAAGACCCTTTAATGCTGTCCATTTTCTTCAGCTTTTTGGTGAATGAGGGAGGTATGATAAGATCTATGCAATGAAAAAGCAAGAAACCAAAAAAAAAAAGTTAGGTCAACGCAGCAATTTGTATTTTCGGTAAAATTATAGGAGATGAAGAGCAAGGAGATGCTCAGTTTCAATACCAACCTAATACGTTAATGCTAGCCTTGCAGCTGCTTCTCCCAACATCATTTTGGACCTGAAAAGTATACTCTCCACTATCTCTCTTTTCAGTAGAAACAATCTTCAGTATAGAGACTGTGTCAGTGATGCTGATTTTGTATTTTTGGCCCAGGGTCAGTTCTTGGCCATCTTTAAACCATCTGGCTGTAAGCTCCTTAGTCCCTGAAAATTTAACCTGCAAAGTGGCTGGGTCCCCTTGGGTGACATCTATAGACACAGCCTCCTCAGTGATTGTTGCTGGTTCTGTAGAAAACAAAGGGATAGGTGTGGGTTGTGAATCACTCCATTGAAAGGCTCACATCTGCCTTATTTCCTAAAACCCACAGCAAACCTGAACTGACCTTTCACTGAGAGCAATGCAGAACATCTTTGTATTCCTGCATCGTTTTTGGCCTGACAGACATATTTCCCATCATGCTTGACTTCGATGCCACTGAGGTACAGACTAGCCACATTGTTCTCAAAGGTCATTCTTATATTATCATCTTCAGTGATTTCATCATTGTCCTTTATCCACGTCACGGTGATCGGCAAGGAGCCCTTCAGAGTGGCCTGGAAGGCAGCAGTGCCTCCCCGAAGGGAGCTGGTACTCTCGATCTTTTTGACAAAGGTTGGGGGTTCTAATAGAAGAATAATTCCCAATCAGTGTCAGTTTTAGAGCAAAAGTGGATTTTTGTTGGAACAAAGAGTTCATTCTAGGGGAGAGCCAGCGCATCCCTCGAACCGACACTAACCTCTTAAAGTCACCCGGGCACTGCAGGTGCTGCTGCCCACCTCGTTGGTCACCCGGCACTGGTATTCTCCAGCATCTGCAGCCAAAAACTTGAGGATCTGCAGACTAACCAGCTGGTCCTGAATGAAGGTTTTATACTTCCTACCACTCCTCAGTGTTGTGTTGTCTTTGAACCAAGTGATCTCGAAGGGAGGTGTGCCTGCCACCTCGGCCAGCAACATGACATCGTATTCCTTCAACACTTCAATTGGCTTAAATTCTTTGGTAAAGTAAGGTGACTCTATAGTGGGAAAGGAATTACTTTGAGTTAATGAGGGGAGAATCTGGGCTAGGGGCCACGACTGTGGTAACACAAGGGGCAATGTGAACACAAACCTTTGACTATTAAAATGCTACCACAGTGGTCACTCCCAGCTTCATTTTGGGCCTCACACATGTATTCGCCACTGTCTTCAATGGCAACATCTGTAAGTCTTAGAACTGCAGTGGACTCCACAAAAGACATTTTGTGTTTGCTGCTCTCCTTAATTTCTCTATCGTTTGCAAACCATGTTATTTTAATTGGAGGGGTACCAGTTACTTTGCAGGCCAGCTGGGTGGCATCTCCCTTCTTTAACAGCTGTGATGGTTCTAACCTCTCCACAAACGTGGCAGGCTCTGCGGAAGGAAGGAAGTTATTAAGAAACATGAGGAAGAGGAAAGAATTTATAACGACGGTAGCACAAAGATGTCAAGAAAACCATGCAAACCTTTTACAAATAAGTTTGCACTGCACTCCACGCTTCCAGCGACGTTGCTGACTTGACAGGTGTATGTGCCCGAGTCAGAGGTTTTTACCACGTAGAGTTCCAGGGAACTTTCTAAAGCTTCTTTGGTAATATAGCAGCTTCCACCAGAGACAAGTTCTTTGCCACCCTTAAACCATCTGACTGTGAAAGGGGTGGACCCTTGGAAGGTGCTCTTCAGGCAAACTGCTGAGCCAGGCAGAACATCCTTTGATGCAGGCTTAGTTACAAAACTGGGTGGTTCTAAAGGAGGGGTATAAGAAAGAATTTCTAAGAGTTAAGAGGTGCGATCTAAGGGAACAAGACTTAATTTGAACATCATCTACATTAGAATGAAATGCAAAGTGTCGGGCCAACCTTGCACAATCAGGGCTCCGCTGCTGTCTTTGCTTCCCACGGAATTCGTGGCTCGACAAGTGAAACTGCCCGCGTCATTCATGTCTACTCTGCTTATCTCCAAAGAGGCCGTGCCTTCCACAAAGGCTATTCTGTATTTGTCAGAAGAAGCTACTTCTCTACCATCCTTGAACCAGGACACCCTCATGGGGAGAGAGCCAGTGATCCTGCAGTCCAGCCTGCAGGTACTGTTAACAACACTGCCCACATTGCGTAGGGGTTTGGTAAAAGATGGAGCAATGTCTCGATCTGTTCGTGGCACAAGAAGAGAAGAAAGATAAACATGGAAGCGTGCTTGGTGATTTTATTCTTGCTCATTGGTTGCGTTACAAAGGAATATGTAAGCATTGGTTTCTGAAGGTACTAACCTAATACAGTGAATGTTGTTTCACAGGAGCTGCTGCCCACTTCATTGGAAATCTCAAATGTGTACTGGCCGCTATCGTGCAGTTCGGCTGAATAAAATTTGAGCTGGGCAACATTGTTTTTAAAACTTATTCGATACTTTTTACTAGCAACCAAAGGTCTTCCATCTTTGTACCATTTGGGCTTGAGTTCTGGGGTGCCTGTGACCGTATACTCCAGTGTGGCTGGGTCTCCTGCTGTCACCTGGATCAGCTCTGCTCTCTCAACAATTTTGGCAGGTTCTACAATGGTATTAAATAGTAAGTATGACCAAGTGTACATTAGGGTTCCACTCTACAGGGAAATAGCGATTCTAAGTTAAGATGTTGCTACACGAACCTTTAACTATTAATTCCCCAACAGACGTTTGGCTTCCGGCTTCATTTTCAGCCAGACAGGTGTATTTGTCACCAAAACTAATCTGAACATCAGGGATGATCAAGACCGCAACACCATTAGAAAAGCTCATTTTGATCTTCCCGTCTTCTTTAATGATCTCTTGTCCTTTAAACCAGGTGACAGAGATGGGTTCGGACCCTCTCACAGCAGCTTGTAAGGTAACAGTTTGACCTGCTAGTGCGGTAAAATCATCTACTTTCTTTACAAAGGTTGGCGGTTCTAGTTAAAGAAAGAGAACAGGCAAAGCTTATCAATTCCCAAACACCTCCGACACCCAATACATTTAAGTGTTTCCTCTTGATTACATTTCTCTTGTCCAATACCACCCTTCCATAGTGTTGGTTAATGAGAAGAATAAATTAAAATTTAAGAAGAATGACACCTCCATCCGAGAGAAAGAAGCACAGAAGATACATGGTTATATCAGCAGACAACATGGTCATAACAGATTATTATGGAACCCACTTTTGTTATCGGAGAGTGAATATTTACAGTCACCTCAGAATAAAGACTGGATGAAGATCACTGACTTTGTCCCCAAGCTTCCAGGTTAAAGCAAGAGGGAAACATATTTTCATGGGTTAGGAGAAGAAGAAAAGTCACCAGTTTTCCTTCCATGGGTTAAGAAAGCTATTTTGACAATTTGTTAGAGAGGCATCGTTTCATGCAGGCACTGACCTTTTAATAAGCGTGTAGCACTGCAGCCACACTTCCCAACTTCATTAGCAACAACACATTCGTATTCACCAACGTCTGCGCTATTGAAAGAAAAGATCTCCAGAGACACCAGAGACTTCTGAGAGAACAACCTGTACTTTTTACTACTTCGAATTTGCTTCTTGTCTTTGAACCAGCTAATTTCAAACGGTCCCGTGCCTGAGATTTCACACTGAAGAAGGGCATTGGTTCCTCTCACTATATCTGCAGGCTCAAGAGTTTTGATGAAAGAAGGAGGCTCTACAAAAGCACGAAAGCATTGTGTAAGTAAGGTGTCCCGAGCAAGTAAAAAGAAAATCTTTTCTCAGAAAACCCACGGGCTCCAAGTAAACAAACCTTTGACAACTATTTCAGCACTGCACAAGTCACTGCCAACGTCATTTACCGCCTCGCAAGAGTAACTGCCACTATCTTCAACTTTGACATCCGTCAGATCAAGCACAGCCTCAGAATTGACAAAAGACATTCGAATAGTGTTACTCTCATTAAGTTCTTTGTTATTTTTAAACCAAGTGACCTGGATCACAGGTGAGCCTTTCAGTTTGCAGTGAAGGCGTGCTGATTCACCTGGCAGCATTAAATAAGAGGGATCCACCTTCTTCATGAAGGATGGTGGCTCTACAGGAAGTTAACAAAAAAGAAAAAGGGAAGAGATCTGAAGCATCAACTCCACAAGAGAAAAGGAGACATATGCCACAAGAAGACACAACAAACATCAAATATCTCGATAAAATTTCTGAAAGGGTTGTGGTGCCCTCAATAGTTCTCCAGGGTTCCATGATTTTAAAACCCTTCCCTGGTCTCTCAATTAAACAAACAAACAAACAAACAAACACAAAAGCAAGTGAACTCTTGTCTTATACAAAAAGCACACTCTTTGTCTTCTACAAAAAAACAATTGCATAAGAGAAGATAGTTAAGGATTGCCTAGACACTTGAAATTCTTAGAAGGAATTGTAAGCAAGTTTCATTAATGGCAGTTTTAAAAGAACAGAGTGGCTTCTGAAGAAGATTGAAAATATAAAATCTGACAATGCCAAGAATTCCCCAAACCAAAACATTTGCTTGGATGAAATTACTTTAAGAATAAAATCTACAGACTGTGTGGTTTGTCAACAGTTTTTCTCCAGTGGCATCCTTAAAGTGAAAAATAATATTCACACATTTCTTACCTCTGATAGTAACTGTTGCTGAAGAGGAGCTGCTCCCAGCCTCATTGGAAGCAGTACAAACATAGGTTCCTGAATCTTTTAGTTTGGCCAGAGGGATCTCAAGTGATGCTATCTTATCTTCAAAATAGATCTTATAATCTTTCCCAGGGGGGAGTTTTTGCCCATCTTTGTTCCATGTTACTGTCACTTTCCTGTCTTCATCTACTTGGCACTCAAGGTGGATCTTCTTATTGATCGCTGATTGCACAGGTTCTAATTCTTTAATGAAATGCGGCTTGTCGATGATGATTAACTCAGCTTGGCAGATGTCAGCTCCAAACTTGTTAGAAGCCTTACAAGAATAAACTCCTCTATCTTGAATTGTAAGATTTGAGAGTTCTAAACTGTGTTTGTTTTCTGCCTCTGAAATCTTGCAGTTAGGGGAAGGTGATAGCGCAGCACCATCTTTCTGCCAAATGGTTTCAATCACGGGAGTCCCTAATACTGTGCACAGGAACTTGGCTGTCTTACCCACAAAAGTTGTAACGGACTTAGGTCTGGAGTAAAAGCTTGGTGGGTATGCCTCTGCAAAAGAAATGTTTTTCAACATTATATTCTGTCCCCACAGAAGCTCTTGCTGTAATTATATATTCTAAGAAAGAGAAAAGATGAATTACATATTTAGATAGACATGAGACATTATTTAAAATAGGATAATAAATTAATTAGATGAAAAGATTTATCAAAGGAAAGGGATGAGAGACTTCTTTATGGAGGGGTGAGACAGCACTTTCAATATCTTCATTAAAGGAAAGGGCAAATGTTACTTTGTCTGGTGACACTAACTTATTATTGTTAAAGAGTTTAGTAGCCGATTAGCTGTCTGAATTATTTGATAAGTAATTCAGCTGCTCCTTTAATTCTGTGAATTAGAAGACTGCATAAAGAAGATAAAGAAAATGCACTCGACTCTCCTGAAGAGTAGGGACATTAAGTGATGAGAAGATGGAGTAGTTTTGTGAAGTCTCTCTAACCTTCATGTCAACCATCAGCAAATCCTTCAGCGGCCCAACTCTGAATTCGTCCCGAAGTCATTTCAAACTTGTAAAAATATTTAGAGCAGTAATTTCCCATTTCCATTCTGCACTTTGGAGGAAGCCTTTAGGAACCTCTTTCCAATTTAAAAAGAATTCTCCTCCTCCTTCTTTCCCCTTATTATTTGAAAGCTCAGGTATTAGTCCCCTTACTGAACTGGCCTAATTTGGGTGAAGAGGTTTTCAAAAGGGTCATTAAGAATACTGCCATGCAGCTGGTTACATGGGACTCTGATAACAAAGTGAAACCACTAGATGGGTTATCATGGGCCTGGGTTTCAGATTTTTTGATACATAAAAGAGTTGTGGGGGAGGGAGCTACAGGGAACTCTGACTCTTCCAAGCCAAAAAGACATGCTGTGTTTGCCTTTCCTCTTCATGCTTCTATTGGAAAAGACCAAGGGGCTGTCCCATCCAGATATTTAGTGCATGTCTTCTCTCAAAAACAGGGAATTGTTACCCCAGAGTTTACATTCACACTTTCCCTTGGAAGAAGAAAGCAAAAGAGCAAGAGACAGAGACAGACAAAGAAAAGGAAAGCACTATTGATTTTATTTTTTTTTTTTGCTAATGAGGGAATTCAAATACTTGATGAGTGTGAACTACTCAAAAGTCATCTTGTTTATCAATTAGGAAGTTGAGAACAGATTATTTATGTAGTTGCTCTTATTTTTTAAATCAGTAATAAAGACTAGGGTGAGAATCCTAGTTTGTCATCCTATATAGCTCCCTGTCCTATTTTAGGATTTAACTTCAGTCTTATGCTCTGGCTTTTTTTTTTTTTCTTTCAGTTTGTAACGCTGTTCTTAACTTGTTAACTGGTTGCAAATTATTAAATACAATGGGACATTATTTATTTTTTTGGTCACAACAAACTGTCCTGAAATGTGTCATATTCAGCGCCAAGCCAGGCCACGAGGAGTCAGCCAAGATACTTCCACCCAGCTAGTCATTTTAGAGAAAGAGAGAACAAAACGAACCAAACAAAAAAACAACCCCCAAACCAAACTTTCAGGTGCCACTGCTCATTGGATTCCTTGACATTGTTTCAAAATAATAAGTTATTTTTTTTCTTTAGCTGCTCTTAGAAAAAGGACGGTAAAGAATGAGTTCTCGTCCCACACGGACGTTGCACGACCTAGCCACCCTGTTATGGCTTGGCTGCTGGTCTCTCCAGTTGGCAGGACCAGCCCATCCTGCACCTGCACGAAAAGCACAATAGGCAACAGTGTGGAACAGGACAACCGTCTAAATCTGTGTCATTTACCTGTCACAGTTAGTGTGGCCGTACAGCTGGCGCTGCCGCACTCGTTGGAAGCTTTGCAGGTATACTCGCCGCAGTCCACAACCTGGGTTCGCAGGATTTCCAGGGTGGAGACGTACTTGGAAGAGCGAATAGAACACTTGTCACTTTCGTAAATTTCTCGGCCAGCTTTAAACCACTGGAACCGGACATTGGGGGCACTTTGGACCTCGCAGGTGAATTTGGCTAGGTGGCCCAGAGCTACTTCCAGGGGCTCGATTCTCCTTTTGATCACTGGGGCAGCTGCAAAGGGAAACAGAGGCCATTAGCATGCCTCCTTATCAGGCAGACCACATTTCTCTTTTTCTTCTCACTTTTGTTGCTGTTAGTGAAGTAAAACAGCTGAAATTGGTGAGATGGATTGCAGCAGTTGAAGACAAGTGACTGGAAAATGAGAACAATCATTGAAGGTAAAAGAAGACAATAAGTAGCTTTTAACATATTCAATCGTTACTTTGCCATGGATTGTGAAAAACATGATTAATATGTGATGCTATGGGCTTACATGCATAACAACATGATATATTCTTTAAATATACCATGCTAAGAACACTGTGAACAGCATTTAAAAAAGGTGATATACTAAATACAGTGATGAAGTGAAACAAATCAAAAAAGAAATACAAACAAGAAACACAAATGGACAGTTAATCATGGTTATTCTGAATTTAGGGACGAGACTGGCAGTTTCAGACAGCGAGGTGTTCACTGACAGCTTTTATTATATATTAAAGTATTTTCAAGTAAATATAAACTAAAAAACATATTGGTATTATGGAACATATGAAAATAATGTCTTATTTTAAAAATAAATAGTAGCGTAGATAGGATAATGTACTACCCCGTAAAGTAGTAAGGAAAAAGAATTAATAACCATGATTACGTCTGTGCTTTCGTTCTTAACTCTACACAAATCACATTGTGGCAGAGGTAGGTAAGTGAACACTCAGTGATGGAAACTAAATCATTACGATCCAGTGAACATTAGAGCTTGAGCCCCCTCATCCTTAAAATCCAACCTCTTTTGACTACAGTGAGTTTGGCCGAAGTTGCTGCGTTTCCCTTGTCGTTCAAGGCCTCACAGGTATATGCTCCTTGATGTTCTTCTGTATTTACTTTGTCGATTATTAGCGTATATGTATTTTGATCTTGTAAACACTTGAACTTTTCATCTGAATGCACCAGTTTGCCCTCAAAATACCAGTTCACCTCTTTGGCATTTGTTATGGATGACGTGAGGTTTACAATATCGCCTTCCTCCACGGTTGTGTCGCCCAAGGGTGTGTGTATGACAGGACCGTCCTCTTCGACTAAGCTACCCTCAGCTTCCTGTAGCTCTCCTAGGCCAACCTCCCCAGTACCACTTCCAGAGGACTTCTCTCTTTCCTCTGACGGCTTTGGGGTCTCATTCTGTTTTTCATCAGGCCTAGCAGCCGGAGCAATGCCATCAGGGACAGGTGCGGTATCCGCAACTTTGACCTGACTTCCCACATGAAAACAGCTGACCTCTTCCGCAGAGACAAGATGTTTAGATTCGACTTCTAGTTCCCAGACTGCTTCAACCTTCTGTGAATCTGAAAAAGGACCCATCTCTTCCTGCAAGCCTGTTTTGGCTCCTTTCTGGATTCTGGGATCCTCAGCTGTCAAGATGTGTATTTCCTCACATATGATAGAGCACAAAGCATCCTTAAGTTCAGTTTCCAAGTTAGCCATTTGAGGATCAATGCCTTCAATAATAATAGTTAATTCTTCCGTTAGAGTCTTCACCGAGGTAATAAGGTAGGTACACAGAATGCGTTTGGGTTCTTGGGTGAAATTTATGGCCTTCACCTCCACCTTTTCAATGTTCCTTAACCATTCAGAGAAAAGACTTGGTTGCTCACTGGCCACTGCTGCTCGCAAAGCCCTGCGGATCTGAGTTTTGAGGTTTAATTGGTCTTCTGGAATTCCAGGAAGCAAACTCTCTTTAGAAAAAGTGTCACTTGCGTGCACCTCTTGCACACCATTTATCATCATGGGCTCTTTTTTATACTCACTGGTTTGGTTCAGGGGCACGGCCAAGTTGTCAGAACGCTCCTCCTTGAGCAGTACCTGCTTTTCCTCACATGCTAGTGGAAACCTTAAGGACTTGCCTTCCTTAGTCCTGGCTGCAAAATCTTGCCCTGTGCTTTCCAGTTGATCTGCACTTTCCATCAAAATTTCATCTTCTGTGTATGTGTGTTCTGAAGGGAGCTGGGGCTCACAGTTGACCTCAGAGGTTATGACATCAGGACCCTTAAAACTTTCCATGCTTCCCTCAGCTAAGCTCTGACTCAGGCTGAGAGCACTCTGTGCCTCTTGCTTTGGAAGGGTCACTCTTTGCTCTTTGTCCATTGCGCACGCCGTCCTTTCTTTCGGTGACAGCCCTTCCTCAGCCACAGAGGTTGGATATGAATAGGCCGGAGCTTCTTCTACTGCAGACTGTGGATAACTCCCTTCAGGTTCAGCGAGTAAAATTTGCAGAGGCTCCACCATCAGTGAACTAATTTCTTCTACAGATATGGCACTTGGGAAGATTTTTTCGGTATCTGATAGGACCACCTGTGACTCAGGCTCTTGAAGCCTTAGGACATCTTCTTTGGGGAGGGTTTTCTGGGCCTGGACAACCTGCAGCTGTAAATTGGGAGATGGCTCCTTGATAGGCTGAACATGAATAGTGCCGTTGATGGAAAGAAGTGCCCTGGTGCTTTCTGGATCAGGTACATTCTGCTCCAACATGACTGTGTATTGCAACTGCTTAGCCACTAAAGTAACCTGACTACTCAGTTCACTGGTTTTAACAATAGGCTCATAAGAAAGCTGCTGGGTTTCTTCTGCAATTGAAGCAGGTTTCAAAATGGTGTCGTTTACAAAAGCTGCAATTTCCTGCTCTGAATCAAATGCGTCAACTGCAGGACCCTTTAATGACATCTGTGGAAAATCTTTAGTAGCTTCTGGTGTGGGCTCTGCTTTGCACAGAGCATCAGTCATGTCTGTGTCTTCCAGAAGCACAAGCAGCTCTGCGGCGCAGGTGGACTCACCCCATATATTCTCTGCTTTACAGACATAGAGGCCACTGTCTTCCCTCTGAGGGTCATTGACAATGAATGTTCCAGAACCATCAGGATTATGAATGATGGTGTAATAAACATTGGTGCAAAGCTGCTTGTTTTCTTTGAACCACGAAACAGTGGGTGCAGGCTCTCCAAGAACCCTGTACTCAAAGACAGCAGGGAGTCCCCGAGCACAGTGAATTGGTGTGAACTCCTTAAGGAAGTAAGGAGGACAAGGACCGTTAAACTTTTCCCGAATTTTTTCCACTGGTTCTGGTTCTGTCTCTTTGTGCCCCTCTCCTTTGGAACTTATTTTTAGATAGGCACTGCATACTGTCTGTCCATATTCATTACTGGCAATACAGGTATACTCCCCCTCATCCTCAAATTTGGTGAACAGAATGATCAAACTATGATCGTTGCCGTCAAAAACAAATTTGTAGTCGGCAGAAGGGGTTAACATTACTCCATTAAAGAACCACTGAATTTTAGGCTTGGGAATGCCAGTGACAGTAACAGACAGTTTAGCCACATCCCCTATGCTTATTTCAGCATTTGACACTTCTTTGATGAAAACTGGAACATGGCTTTCCTTTTTGGAATCAAATGTAGTTGAACGAATTGGAGGTTCAGACAAAAGTTCAAGTGTTTCATTTCTATTAGATAACTGAAGCCCAGAGCTATAGGTTTGGAATCCTTCTTCCTCAGCAGACAGAAGAGAAACAGAAAACTCTGGATGGGGAAAAGTGATTAGTATTTTACTATCAATTTTATTTAACAACAACAAAAAAATAGAAGTCAAAGAATTATGCACCAACTGATGGCCTTCCTCTGCTTTATTCCTGGAATAATTAGATTATCTTGAGATTTATAAGAAAGCACATTTCTAAATTTTTAATCTTAGCTCATATCACATACTATAAATATTATACTCATGCAAATCCATATCATTTGTGTTAGAGTTTATAAATTTTAAAGCTGTTCTATGAGTTTTTCTCTGTGATATAATCCCAATTCTAAAGTTTAAAAAACTGTTGCCTATATAGTTATAATAAAAAAATCCAGGATAATTTAAATCAATTTCTAAAAAGATCCAGATTATTATTTATGTTTAAAATTTTCTTGAGTTAATGATAGCCATTGTCAAACTGAAGACTGATTATTTCCCAAATAAAACACTTATGTTTCAGTTACTGCTTATAAACTGAAGCTATTATTAAAAAGAGGTTATAGGAAATACTTAATTTGAATTTATAAGAGAACCACCATTTTTACTTATTAGAAATTCGGGCCTTCATTGGCCGTGTAAATTGCCATATTATTTCAACAAAGCTTTTATAATAAGGCTTTTGTTAAGTCAAGAAAATGGGAGAATCAGGAATGAAAGAAAATAACTCCAATATTAAAAATTGGATTGTACTTTATTGTGTGAGAAAAAGCTATACAACATTATTGAACAAAAAAACAAAAGAGTGAATAACAGATATTCTTTAAACAATATCATGGATGACAGGCATAATTTGATAAGAAGGAATTAGGCTTTTCATTAAATCTGGTAGGAATGTAGAACAGCTCTGTTAGTAATAGTTTTATTACCTTCCCCCAAACCAGAATTAGTATTTTATTAATTCACTCCCCTTGCATCACATGGAATAGTCATGCCTTAATTCCTCTCTGTTCTGGCATAGAAACATTAGAAGGCACAACTCTAGTGTCTATTGGCTATAAGTGTACTGGCAAAATTTATCAATGGCATGTAGAATACATACTCATTTATTATTTCAATTAGTAAGTCACAAAACCATCGACTAATTTCACATACTAATGGTGACCACTTAACTTTACATTTATTATTCATGTCCCTTCACTTGAGCTCCCAAGATATCTGTAAAGGGAATGAACGTGAATATTTAAAATACCCCGACTCACTAATATGTTGAAATATTTTCAGTTGTTTTTTCTTACTTCTAACATGGTGTATTGACCAAAAAAAATGCAGTAAATAAAATTCAAATGTGCTGAAACATGAAAGGTATAGTTAAAAGTACATGTAGTAGGAGCAGTTAATAATTATGTCTTAACTCTACTACATATAATACAATAAATTCTTTATCTAGCATCAGAGAAATTAATATTTCAGGTTTTTAAGTTATGTGCCATTGAATCAGAAAAAAGTTCCATTTAATTATATACAACAATAAGTTAGACAAAGCTTATTTTTCTTTCTTCAGTCATTTCTTATTCTGAATATCCTCAATTCAATGCATTTGAGAATAAAAGAATTCTAATGAGCAAAATCAAACTCTTCCTTCCTGCAAATTCAATAAGGCATTACAACGTTTTTTCCCTTCTTCCTTCCTTCCCTCTTTTCCTCCTTCCTTCCTTCTTTCCTGAAACAGGTTTTGAGCTGTCACTGCACCAGCCGTTGTCCTGTTTGTCATGACCTGAATTTCTAATTTATTGAAACATCCATTTTGTAACTAGGAGTAGAGTAAATCCCTAAGTCCCTAAACCATAGAATTCGTTTTATTCCAGGGATTTATGATGTGATATATTACATTATATCTATACTTATTATCACAGATACAGTGGTCTCACTGGTTGAAACAGAAATGATTGTTCCACAATAGTATATCTATCTGGATGAGTTATGGTGACTCAAAACAGGTAAAACAGATGTTTTAGGGGAGTAGAGTGGGGAGGGGTGTAAGCCTGACTGCTCTGTCTGTATTCTGCACATTCTCAATTGCTCCTTGAATTTGGAAGGCTGTAAGGGAATCCTACTGTGGGAATAAAGAAATTGATAGATGAAAGAAACAAACATAATTGAATATATGAATTCTTTTGAAAATTAAATTTAAATTGCTTAACTTTTCAGAATTAAAGACAGTATGTTTAATATGATCATGGTACATAAAAGTTGCTCAGTGCAGGGGACAAATCCAGCTGTTAGGTAACAGTGAGTAATTCAGAGTTGGAGGGAGGAAAGATTCATAACTTCATTACTATATTCTATTATTTTCTCATCATTTGTTGCAAAACAAATTTATCCTAAATTATATTAAGAAAAGTTACCACTGGGATGACACAGAATCACAGAGTTGAACAATCACCTCTGAGGTCTTTTGGTCCAACTCCTCATTTTCAGATAAGAAAACTGAGTGGTCTTATATTTATTACATCTTATGTGAGAAGATTCAGGTTCACAGTGGTACATAGGTACACTGTCAAGAATTTTGTGAATTTATTATAATTTTGAAAAACAAAGTCACTTTAGAGACATATATAACTTAAATTTGAATGCTTTTTAATTTCTAGTTAGTTTTAAAAATTTCTAGTTGGCTTAAAAATGACAGGAAAGCTTATTATCTTATTTTCATATAATCTGAAATACAAATTACCATTTTGCTCAATACTAAAAATGCTCATCTTCTACTTTCTAATGTTAAAGATTCTGAAATTGGACTACAGTTTAAAATCTCTATATAAATGTAATATAGTAGTTTCCCCTCTCCCCCAGGCCAGTATCAAGTGAATGCTGCATTTACCACCTGATAGCATTTTAAAAATTGAGAAAATGGGGTATTCCCAAAAGTGAAAGATCTTCTTTTGCATATTTTGCAAATGTACAAATGTCTAGATGAACTCCACCCAAAAAGAAAGTACCATTGGTCCCTTCAAAACTAGCAGGAGTTAAAACTCTTAAGAAGAAGAGGGATATTAATAATGAAAATATTTTTAAAAGAGCCAAACAAATATACAAAAGTTGCAATGTAAAACAGATTATAGACCTAGTTAGACTGAGTGAAGCTGGTTTCTGTTGTTTGTTGTATCTATTCTAAATCCAAGTCAGTAAGCCTGGATTTGGATACAAAAGGGTTACAATTTCAAAAATGACATACTCAGAGCAGAGAGGAGATTTACCTTACCAATTTGTCTGCATGGTCATCTGACCCGGTCTTTCATTTTATGCTTTACTTTACGTAAATAGTTTATCTGCTAAAAGAGACTGCATTCTACCGAAACTCTTTTTGGAGGAGGCACGAGGGTAAAGCAGTGGTACAAACACTTAGGTAGCCATGGAGATATTTAATCGTGCTTGATGATTCACAGCAGAGTTGACACAATCATAGTTCCATAGTTGAGATCACAGAATATTTACAAGTGCTACAAATATGAGATTTCTACAGAGAGAAACTGTTTTCCCAGGGGTTTTCAATGTATCAAATTCAGACCAAGTAGACATATTTGGAAATTGATTGGATCTTTATAATTTGGAAAATATGGAAGCCCTCAAATCAATTTAATCATTACCGAGGCACTGAAACTTCGCCCAAGAAACTAAGTTAGGGTGAGGGCTGCACAGGTCTCTGCCATTCCTGACTTGTTCATAGCCACACACCTGTACTCACCTTCGTCATCTTTTCCTAAGCTCGTTATGAATAGGTTGTGGAACCCTATGCCACTTTCCTCAGCACAGAACCGCGTACCTTGCACCAATCTCCCATCTTTGTACCAGTAAACTGTGGGTCGTGGAGAGCCACGAACTAAACACTGGAAATAAGCTGCTGTGCCTAAAGGTGAGTAACAGTCAGAAATACCCTTGATAAACCTGGGAGGCCCTTCCACCACCTGAAATTCAAAAAAGCTGCCTGAATATTTGCTCTTTAAGACTAACTCTTCCTTCAAGCTGCTTAAAGTCACTTTGCTTTTCTTTGTTGTCGTAGCAAACATTTCGGAATCTCCCATGGTGAGAAATCCCCGGCAGAGAGCCTCTCCTACACAATTCATAGCTCTGCACCTATATGTCGCACTGTCAGATGGACAGACGTTTCGAATTTTAAGGGTGTGACTTCCGTTCTCCTCACTGATCACATATTTGACGTTATCTGGTTCAATACACATATATTCTTTGTACCATTTAACTTCTGGGCTAGGGATGCCTATGACTGAACATTTGAACACAGCGTCTGAATTTTCTGGAATTTTAAAATCACAAATAGGCATTATAAAGCGAGGAGGCATTTCAAATACTTCTAAATCAATTTTTAAATCTTTGTCTTCTTCCTCCCTTGAGGCCATATTTGGATCTGCTAAATTCAGTGGTAGAACATCCAGACTCACAATCATGCTTTTATGATCAGGAGTAAATTCAGGAACTGTGACTATTTTCACTTGCTTCTCAAATTCTTCAACATCTTTTTCACTTAATTCAACTTCCAGGACAATTTCTTGAGGAGAAGGAGTTCTTGATGATGTTGTGTTTTCCAAATCAAACTCCATGACATGCTGATGTGTTACTGGAGGTGGGAGGGCCACTGCTCTTTCTTTTTGGGGTACTATGTCTACTTTTGCAAAGCTCTTTGCTTCCCCTATGATGTTTACGGCATGGCACATGTACTCTCCCCCCTCACCTTTTTGAATGTTAGAAATTTCCAAAGAACACACATTACCCACCCTTTCTATTTTGATTCTTTCATCTGGCTCTAGCAAAGATTTACTTCGATACCATTTCACACCAGGAACTGGAATGCCCTCAACTTCAACAATGAAGCCTAATGTTGTGTTTTCATATACATTCCTTTTGGTCAGAGGTTCAATGAAAGATGGCGGCATTTCATTGTCTTTTGGTTCAATGGCTTCATTGGGTGTGCCAAATGAATCGGAACGCCATAGTTCATTAGCTGAACTTCTCTCTCCTGTAGGTGTATGGAAATGTTCATTTGGTGTACTGTCCTCCCTTTCTATTTTTGACGGGTACCTTCTTAAGTTTCCAGGGGGATTTGGTCCTCCAGTAGGAATAGAGTATCTTTCAACTGTTTCTCCTCCTAAAGGTGTAGAATATCTTTCTATTGTCTCCCCTGGGGGTGTAGAATATCTTTCCAGTGCCTCTCCTGGCGGTGTAGAAAATCTCTCTAGAGCCTCCCCTGGGGGTGTGGAATATCTCTCCAGTGTCTCCCCTGGGGGTGTGGAATATCTCTCCAGTGTCTCCCCTGGGGGTGTGGAATATCTCTCCAGTGCCTCTCCTGGAGGTGTGGAATATCTCTCTGCTACTTCGCCTTCAGAAGGCGTGGAGTACCTTTCAGCAGTTTCCTCTAAAGGTGTAGTTCTTTCTACAGTCTCACCTCCCGAATTTGTTGCAGATTGTTTAGTTGTATCTGAAGGAGTAAAATATAAATCAGGAGACTTTGGAGTTTCAAAATGTTCAACAGATGATGGTGGGGTATAAAACTGATCTAACTCTGAGATTTCTTCACTGCTTGTACTTCCCACATCAATCGAAATATCAGATTCAGGGGAAAATGGGCGACATAATGATTCCTGTTGTTGGTTGTAATATTCATACACAGTGTTGAAAGTTACTTCTTCAACCTCCATTGATGTGATTGATTCACTCTGGAGAAGCTTTGCCTTGTGTTTGGTGTCTTTAGTTTGAGGAACTTCGTGCTTTCCAGCAGCAAGTAAATATTGTGTTAGGGAGGTCTCAGAGTCCATTACTTCTGTATGTGCATCATCTGATTTAGGAAGATTTTCGGAAAAACAAGTTTCCATCTTTTCTTCTTCAGTAGTGGAGAGAGAAGTTTCATTCTGAACCTGAACTTCATAACATTTTTCTTTTCCAAAGGCATCATTTTTTCCCCTTATTTGTTTATTTGGATTCTGCTGTTCTTCAGTCATCAAGAATGGAAAGCACTTGCTCAAGGAGACTTTTTTGTGGCATGTGGCTGCCTCGTGAACATCACCTCTGTGGTCTCCCAAAATTCCAGTGACATATCCCTGTGTCCTTCCGTCCTGCATCTGAAATAATGCTGACTCTGGTTCCAAAGTGTGTTCTTCTTCCTTTTCACAGACCTCTAAAAGCTTTTCCTCGCTTGCTGCTTTTTTCAAATGTGAAATGAAACTTCTATCTCCATTTTCTAGAGACCTTTTTTCCTCAGAAATATCAGTTTCTCCTACATCAGCAGATGAGGTTTGAAGTAAGGCACATGATTCATCATGGGTTTCTTTGGAAAAGGATTTAAGAGAAATATTGGGATTTAAAATTTCTAAATTATGTTCCTGCATATGTTTTTCCAAAGACAGGATACTTTCATCAAAATGACTTTTCTCCAACACAGTCCTATTTGAAAACTCCTGACAGGAAGACATTTCTGGACTGGTAAATATGTTATTTAGCACACTTTTAAAAGTATTTTGTGTCTCAGATTGCAATGTTTCAGTGCCAGCAATTTCTTCTTTATAAGGTGTTTCCTGTTGCCAAGTTTCTGGCTCTTGGAATTCCTTAGCTGGATCTCCTATATGAGAATACATTTGTTTTAGATCAAATACAATGCTCTCAGCATCAGCTATTTCAGAAGCAGGATGTTGGATTTTAAAATAAGCTTCTTCTGGTTGACCACCATCTAATGCTTGGAATTTTAGATCTGCATTTTCTATTTGAGAGTGGGACTGCTTTAAGTCAAATGTAATAGGTGCTTCATGTTCCGCCCTTCCAGAAATTACAGATTGATCTCTAAGACCTATTTCTTTCTGTTGTTCCCTCTCTTGTACTTCAAATTCCTTATGAGTTTGAGAAGAAAGCAGCTTTAAATTCATTACAATGTCAGATGAATCTGGTTCAGTGTCTGGAGACATTGTCTCTGCCTGATACATATTTGCATTTAGGTTACTTGATCTTGATTCTCTTTGCTTTAATGCTAAGTCTCTGTCACCAAGCTTCCTCTGAGGAGGACTGACAAATGATTTCCTGGTAAGTATTTTTTCTAGAACTCCTTTTTCTACATGTTGTAACTTTTCAAATGCAATGATTCCATGCTTCACATTTTTCCTTGGGTAGTGTCTCTCTTCAAGGGGTTCTTCATATATGAGGATAGATGAATCTTTTGGATTGTAACTATCAGAAGTTCTCTCCGACTGGATATTTGGTAAATGGTCACTTTGGGCATATTCTTGCACATTTTCCCTTTCTGCATCACCAACTTTTCTGAAATCATTTTTTACCTCTTTCCTAATTCTTTTAACTTCACTGAAATCATCAACAAATGGATAAACAGTACCCTCTGCTTGGCACAGCTTTGATTTTTCATTTATGTGTCCCTCTTTCCCTTCACCCTGATGCCGTATGAGTTTGGCTCTGACAGGCTTGTTGATTTTTATGGCTTTAGAAGCACCCTGCATAAATCTGGGTAGTTTTTCTCTAGAATATGTGCAACGAACCTGATCTTTCTGATCTATCTGTTCAATTGTCTCAAGGCTTTGAAAATATTCCATTACGGAATGTTCTTTTATATTGGACTGGGGAGTAAAAGGACCAGGTGGATCCTCATAAAAATGTGCCCTTACAGATTCTCCCCGAATTTGTTGATCTCTGGAATATTTTGCACAAATTCCACCAGTATTTTCTAACTGACTATACTCCCTATAAGTGACCGGTTCCACTGTCAGATTTGAAACACTCTCAACTGTTCCTGAATTGTTTTCAGCAACACATTTATATTTTCCAGAATCTTGAGAATTGATATCATTAATATATAATCTGTAGCTAAAATTAACTTCTTCAAACTGAAACTTCTGGTTCTGCTTTAATTGGAGCCCATTTTGAAACCATGTTATGACTGGTTTAGGCTCACCAGACAATAAACATTCAAATACTATGGCATCCCCTTCTCTACACATGGTATGCTTTGGCATTTCCTGTAACATTTTTGGTGGCTCATTAGTAATATCCAACGAAAATATAAATTTGTGTTTTGGTGACTGAGGAGCCTCATCCTGAGGTGTTGCTCTAGGTTCCAACTCCTCCGAGTGAAACAATTCTCTTGACTCTTTATCCTGTTCTGGGGTAGGAGTAGCTGCTGTTACCTGAATTTCTACAGGAAAGCAGAGCAATTCTGTGTCTGCAGAGGGAGGAACTGGGAAGTTCGTTTGGAGATGTTTTTGGCCCTTTTGTCCCCAAGATGGCTGAATGCCTTTTGTCTGGTCAAACACCAATGCCAGCTCCTCTTCCTCATCAGTGTATTCGCACAACACTGGGAGTGTATGTGCGTCAATGCCGTGCCCTTGCTTTACCTTCACCTTAAGTATACCAGTTGTTTTTACTGTTCCGTATTGGTTAGACAGTACACAGGTAACAGAACCTTCATTTTGAGGAAGAACAGAAGAAAAAGTTAATATTGAATAGTTTTCCAAGGTATGAGTGATAAAGCCTCGGTTACCTGGGATTGGTATATCATTGTTATACCACGTCACTATGGGTGGAGGATATCCTTGAAAGTGACACACAAATTTACAACCATCACCTTCATAAACTTCTTGAGATTCAATTTCATGAAGAAATGAAGGTGGGCAACGTTGTGGATGCTTTTGGAAGGAACTTTCCAAAAATCTTGCGGTCTTTCCTTCTTGCTTGGTTTCAAATTCATCAGCTTCTGTGAAAGTGGAGTGCTGTAATTCTCTCAAATCATCTTTTCTTATTCTCTCACTATCTAGTTCTGTATTTTCTTCAATATTTATAACTGCACCAAAAGCTTCACTGGCATGTGGAATAACAACTTGGGACACCTCTTCAGGAGTCTCATATATTTCCTCTTTCTTATTTACAACAGTGATGTATCTAGAGGACTCTCCAATTTCAGTTTTGGTCATAATTTCTTCAAGTTGTTCTCTTGCTTGGGTATCCTCGCTTACTAGAATCCCACCATATAGATGGTCTTTCTGGAGACCTTCTCTTAGAAATGCCTCTTGGCTCATTCTTATTTCAGTCTGGAGGATTTCTTCATCAACAGTAGTTTGAAAGCTTGTGGGAGGTTCTCCAGATTCTACATTTTGATCCATTTGGTTAGGAAGGACCTGTGGATTTTGGACAATCCCCTCACAAGAATGATCTACCTTATCCCTATTTTCAGCTAGATCCAATACAAACCTGCCTTCTTTCTCCTCTCTAGAGAACAGAATGTCCTTATCGCTAGCTTCACTTCTCAGAGTTCTTGCACTTATTTCAGAGGGCATATCTGAAAGAGATAATTTCTTTTTCTCCATTAACATTTTTCTAGCCTCCCGCAAACGTTGCAACTTCATTTTGGTCTCCTTGTCCAGGAAGCTTTCGCCTACATTAAGCCATTCCCTTATGTCAGATTTACTTTCTAAATATTCTTCATCATACGGAAAGTCAGTTTTCTTGCCTGGACTTACTGTCTTAAAGTGTATAGTTCGCATCATTCCTATTTGTTCTACATCCTGTTTTTTGTTAAAGGGAGAGCCAGTAAACCTCAGGCCAACCTTTATCCTGTCTTCTCTCCTTTCAGCTAAAGTCTCTGTATTTCCATGTGTCTGTTCTGCCCGTTTCAGAAATTCTAAACATTTCTCATCTTGCCCTTTTTGCATAACAAGCAACGATGCTGTTGATTCAGCAGACCCTTCACTATTAGTTGCTAACAATCTGTAACTTCCAGAATCTCTGCTTTGGACATTTTTAACCTCTAAGCTGGAAGAGTGATGATGTAAATCACTCTCAGTTTTTATAACCCGTCGAAGACCCGTTGGGATAGGCCGATTGTTATGAAACCAAGTCATTTCTGGAGTTGGACAAGCAATTAATTTACACATAAAAACAATGGGTTCCCCCTCAAAAACATATTGAAATGTAAGTTTTTGAGTAAAAGAAGGCTTGAAATATTCGGGCCAGGAGCTCGTAGATGATATTCGACTTGCGTATCTTTTAGCAGCCATGGAGCTGCGGTCTAAGTCTTCAGAATCTGAAAAGGCATCGTGCGTATCTCTTTCAGAATGTTCAGAGTCCCCCTCAGAGAACAATTCTGAAAAAAAAGTAAATTAGAAAGCATTTTACTATTTTCCATAGTATTTGAAAAAGTTGAAAATAAATGAAATTGCAAAATGGAAATAAAATAAAATGCATGCTACAGATTCTCACAAATCCATAAAAAAAATTCACTCACCATATTTGTTCGAATAAACGCAACACCATGCTCTGTTTAAAAGATTCTGACACGAAAATCGTTCGTTGTCTGGTCTTTTCTTCAAACTGTTGAAATGTCTTCTTGAACAAGCAAAAATGCATTTCAAAATAACATGTTCCTGTGCATGTTTGTTTTGAGAGCAGGAAAACTTTGTTCTTTTGATGGCTAAGAGGAAAATCTTACCTGACTTGCAGAGAGTGGAATAAACGCCCTTTCTGATCCTTTTGATTGCAGATTAAATTATTATATTTTTGAGAATTAACCATTTAAAAATATAAGAACTATAACCATAAATAATTAGCTAAAATAAAATGAGAAGGCGTTTATTCGAACTAATACAGCCATGAAGTCACAGTGTTATGCAAAGGAAAGCAGGCAATACAGATCATGTAAGGCAGCTTATCTGCAAGCCAGTGTAAGAGACATATCAATGTTAAAATGATGAATGTGCATGAAGTGTACACCGGAATGGGAATGTAACATTTTCACACACCCTAAATAAAGTAGCATTTCAATCATAATTCATTCATGACATTGCATTCTGAGAATGACAGCTAGGTTATTGCCCACTGTTCAATTTAATTCACTGTGATTTTGAAAACAAACTTCTACTTCTTGATTTCATGCATTAAGATGACAACTTTTTCTGGTACGCGCTTTTGAAAATGGCTGCAAACACGAAGTTGAATGTGGCTGATACATTTTAAATACAAAATTTTAAATTACCATCAAACAAATTACCGTGAAATGCATGTAACCATCAGCATATTAAATGAGGCATGCGACATAGTAATATATACTCTAAGAGATATATTTATACATCTATGTCATTTTTCTCAATATTACTAAGAGAAAGTAGGCAGCTCAAGGATTCTATTAATCCTTCAGAATTTCTACTTAAATCTCACATCCAATAGAACAATACCTTTCATCTCCACCTCAATCTGCTCTTCAATCCTCCCGTACAAAATGGATTCTGGGGCTAAAATGGAAAAACATATATGGAGATTTTAATGATTAATTCCATATACTTTCTGCCTTGATACGTATATTCATACAATTACAATTTTCTCTTTATTCTGGTAATGGAAAACTACATCCCCCAAATGCATCCCCCAAATCCATGCCAAACAAATCAATGAGCTGCTAAAGTACATGACAATGTTGGCAGAAAGATTGAAAAAAACATATTTATTTTACGTTCTCTGTGAAATTTCTACTTTTAGTTCCATAATTCCCCATGCCTTTACATGCATTCAAAAAAGCAATCCACAAACTATAGGAATATTCTTTTTTTTTTTTTAACGTCCTATCAACTGAACACTAAGAGACTAAGAGACGGAGTCACATTGAGAAGGAACATGCATTTTCTAACTTGCCGCTTTTTGCCGAGGGCTATTCTCAGGTTTTCCTGCAGGATTAAATGTTTCCTGCTAGTAAGTAGTCCTTTGATTTGAACCACCTTTAAAACTTTAAACTACACAAAGTCTGATGACATATTAAGGAGCAAAACAAAGAACCCTCAACTCAAAATGGCTTTTATTATATAGGGAAAAGGCACAGGCTTTAGACACAATCATTTCTGGGGCAGCTTGCTGAACAAGGTGGGGGCCCTGGTTCCCGCTCAGTCTTCCATCCATCTGTGTGGCACCACGTGCGTGTGCTGGACTCCCTGGCTTCTCTGTTCCTTGCAGGCTTTGGCACGAAGTGAATGACAAACTTGATGTTTTCTTTGATGATTCTCTCTTTACTTCGTGGCTTGTTTTAATTTGTGCCTCTTTGAGTGTTTTAATATTTTTAATGTCTGAACCAAGGGCAATTTTTGTAACTGCTCTGGTTTGCGATTCTTTTGCTAGGTGAGAATAAAGTTAGGAAAAGGAATAAATTAGCTGTGTTTGTAAGAGTAAAACACATGCTGAATTTAGAGAAGATGACATGTCATTAGGATGAGAAGGAAAGCAGCATGTTAGTCCCCAAACTAATATATGATATATCTGTGCTTACTATTCACAGAAGAACTCTACTCAAACAGACTTACGGGGTTTTATATTCCTACTTGATCTTCATGGATAACTGTGCAGCCTAAATAAAGTTATAAGGCCAAAGTAAAAGAGGAACATATGAAGACTGGTCTTTTATGTTTCATGATTAGACAACTGTGCCTGATCCTTCATTCTTCAAACACTTAAAAGTGGCTTATCTTTCAACTTCATTCTTAAGTATGAGAGGCAGTCTGGACTTTCCAAAAGAAAAATGCTCATGCTCCAAGAACACTTTAATACTGTATTCAATTAGAACCGAGTGAACTGGAAACCCTGTGGCAAAAATGTCCAGCTCAAATCCACTCTGGCAACATGATGATCAAGCATGTAATGTGGCCCTAGGTTCCTTAGGAAGCAAGTTGAAAGACCTACATTTCTCCTACCTCCACAACACAGCCAACTCCCAATTATATAGCTGGAGAACCCATGCCAGTTGTCACCCGCATCACCTCCAGATAAATAGTCACTCTGTGTGATTATTGCACTAGCCAGCAGCTATGGTGAAATTGAGGGTCAGCTCTCTGGATGGTAGAATTTTCCATTTCATTTGCATAACTAGACCTCAGTTCTTGAGATATTCCCTTTGAGGACTATGAAAATATTATCAGAAATAGCTACAGAACAAAATGTCAGATTAAGAAAAAAAAAGACTCCTGTGGGTGAGTGAGGATTACAGATATATTAAATGATGTATGAACCTATTTCAAAATTCAGAGCCAAGATGGCAGTCACATGGCTCTGTACTATAACCTGCTCATCTCTAACATCTTAAAAATGGTATGGACAGATCAGGAAAGACCTTGAGGTCACAGTTCTCCATGGACCCCTTGGAGATGCTGGAACTTCTTCCATGGGACTCAGTGAAGATCCTTTACTTATCGACATATAGCATGGGATTCTAGCACCTGAAGAATAACTTTCCTCTTTTCATTAGTATCTAAGAGGAAGTCCATGGATAAAAGGAAGAACTTATCTCTTCCAAGACAGATTTATTCAGGACCTTCCAGACATGTGGGCAAATTGAGCATGATAACAACAAAAATAATAATCTTGCCATGAGAGAATTCTATGATTCCAGGGGGATCTGAGACTGTAAAGCAATATCATCTATTGAGAAATATCTACAGACTCCTAATTTTGGTCCAGACAGAACCCTATTATTTTCAGTGTCCAATTTTGCTATTTTCATAATTTCCTTAATAAGCATCTAGAACTTCCAGATCTGCAAGCAAAGGGCAGAAATGAGAAATTTTGAGCCTCCTATTAAAATAATTAAATTTAAACTTGGTACAGTATTAGGCACAATAATAAATAATTAATACTTGATGAACTCTAACATTTTGACCTTCTTCAGTATACTTCATAGGTGGCTCATTGGTAAGTACTAGAAAAAGCAGCACATATGAAATAAATCATAACCTTCTGAAACGAGATTTGAGAGTTAAACCTCCTTGAATCTAGCTAGACTGGAAAGTTAAATGTTCGTCACAGGTTTGGCCAATGACCAGGCTGCCTTTCAGAAGTCCTTTATCAACAGAGTGCTAAGTTAGGGATATGCTAATTAACATATTCACGGATTCGATCTGCGTGGCAGAAAAGCTGCATAGAGCGATGAGGATGAAATGAAGCAAGTCAGAGCTAAAAACCAAAGAAGCACCTTCTATGTTTAGGACTGCCGACGTGGTCTCCTCTCCATAGTCACTGTGTACAACGCAGCTGTACAATCCCTGGTCTACCGGCTGAACGTGACATATGATAAGAAACTGAGTATTTCCATTTTGTGACCACTTCACTCTTTCGGAGTCCTCTATCTTTACGCCTTCATGAGTCCAGGTTACATCAACAGAAGATTCATCTTGTAAAACACAGAGGAATTGAGCCGTGTCACCGCACTTCACAGAGAGGTCCTGAAGCGGCAGGAGAATCCGTGGGGCCTCGCCCACCGCCTCTTCGGCCCAGTTCGCAGAGAACTCAGTGTTCTCTGCAATTTGTGAAAGGGACGCGGTATGGCGCAACTCTACATTTTGAACCGATGCAGCTGTGTGGGCGGAACCTTGAGATATACTTTCAAAAACCTGTGATTCGTATTCATAGGATGATCCTTGAAATGACTTAATTTCGTTTTGGGATATTTTGCTCTCCTGCTTTGTGAAAGAGGAATCTGTCACTGCCTGGGACTTGGTGGACTTTCTTACATCTTTCCCAGAACTCTGCCTAGCTAGGGCTCGCACTGTATAATCAAGTGACAAGAAAAAGAAAAGAATATTAAGATCTAAGCTTTGTCATTTGGCTGGGTTAGTAACAGACAATGGCATGGAAGATGAAGATGAAAGACATCATTGTCACTTGGAAGCAGCATGCCAGATGCAGTGTGCTCTAGGATGTCACATCACACAAAGAACGTTTATTCCCAGTGATCCAGCGATGAATGGATGATGAAGGCTCATGTGGATGCCATAGAGTATCTGGGTCCTTCCTTCTGTTGTCACTGCAGCTAACCAGAGTGACACAGTCTCTCTTTCTCTGTCTCTCTCTTACCCCCCCTCCCCGGGAGTACCATTTGTCCCCCTTCTTCCATATACTGTATCAACAATATACGGCAAATGGATCATTGGTAATCCAATGATGAAACGCTGTTTAGAGAAGTAAAAACATCAAGCAAAATTGATGCCTAAAAAAATACTTACTAATGTAATGCACAGATTATATACTTCAGAGAGATTTAAACCATATAGGTTAACCCAAAATTGAGAATTTAAGAGGACCTGCTGGGTGTTACTTTATTAGTAAGTTACAGACCGACCACACTATGCAATGAGACAAACAGCAGAGACTCTCATTAGTAACAGTGGGAGTAGGAGGTATGAAGCAAATCCAAATGTTTAAAGCAAGATGAGCTTTACCTTTTGGAGTCACTGTGAGTGCAGCTGCGCAAGAGGCTTCCCCAGCACTATTGGAGGCTCTGCAAGAGTACTGCCCAGCATGCTCTGAATAAGCATCAACTATAAACATTAAAGCCATGCCTGTGGACTCCTCAAAATGGAAAACTACATCTTTTGTTGGTAGAATTGGCTGCTGGTTATGAAACCACTGGATTTCTGGCTTGGGAATGCCAGAAACCCTTGCATGAAATCTGACTGTCTCCCCGCTGTGCACCCTGAGGCTTGACAGAGGCTGGATGAAGATGGGCTTTTGGCCAAGGGACTCCTTCTTAAATGAAACTGATGAAGAAACATGCCACTGGGAGTCTGATGTAACTTCTTCAAATTTGCTAAATCCTGAAAAGAAGCATGCCAACCTTTAATGTCTTACCCTGCATTGAAACCAGAACTCATTTGGAGTTGTCTACAGATATGTTGCAAATTTCAATGGTGGACTAGAATCCAGTCCAATCCTAATGTCTCGTCAATGTAGGTTGGTTCCAAGTCACACATGTTCACTTCCACTTTCCAGGCAAACAAGTCAAGGCATGAATAGTCTAAGAAAGTTCACTGTATTGTTCGTGAAGGCAGTAGAGAAGTACACAGTTTGGTTTAGGTATTCCTGTTTTTTGTTTTTATTTTTTTCCCCTCTGGTTATAAAATCACGTTTTCTATGTTGTAAGTCATTTTAAATTGATTATTAAGAAAATATCTGATTATTATAGTAAGTGTTTAAAATTAAGGGAAAAACCAAAGTTGTCCTCAATCCGTATTTGTACATAGTTAACAATACATAGACTAAATTAGCTCAGCAAAAATAGTCTGACTGTATAAAAATATTGTGATCTTGTTTTGAAACAAAGTGCCCTCCACTAATAAGGAAGTGTTTCTGATGGCAGTTTAAAAGCCCCAAGTATCAGAAATGCTAAACCATCTTAGGACCGGGCCTCTCAACCTTCAGGCATTCTTTGAATGACGGTGAATACACCTAGCTGGTATACAGACCTGAAATCATCCTCTGTAGCTTCTGTAAATTCAGAATTGTGTCAAGACAGTGGGGGGATAATAATGCTTACCTTACAGCATGTTAAAAAAAATTTTCATCCTAGCTAAATGAGAAAACAAATCTACCTATTTCTTTAGCATGTTTCTCTCTATTCTGATACATGCTGATCAGAAAGCATGAAAGCTGGTGAGGAGAGCAATACATAACAAAACATTATAAAGACAAAGCAGGGCAAAATGAGAAATGATGGTTTGTGATTCATAATGACATGGGATAAATGGAAAGTGAGAATGTAGCATATAACATGGAAACAATTAGTTGCATTAAAAGAGAATGGTAGGGCCAACGATGGTTTACATGGAATCTTTAGTGATTGTTACTGACATTGTGAGATTAGAGCCATATTTAAATGTGGTTCTTAAGGTTGTTTACTGTACCTGCCAGTCTCAAGTTGGCTGTGCTTGATACTTGACCTACAGCATTATTAGCAACAAAAGTATAAGTTCCTTCATCTTCTGGATAAGCTTCAGCAATTTCCAGTTGGTAAGTGTCTTCAAACTGAGTCATTCTAAAGAACCTAGATGGCTTGATTTTCTTGTCTTTACTGTACCAAGACACTTTTAGATCTGCATCACAAAAGGAAAAAAAAAGATATTTAAATCACAAAAAAGTGGTGGATATTTTTACCTGCAAACACAATATTGATTATATTGGTGACTACATTTCATATTTATCTTCATAATATTATATTTCTATTTTTGGGCATGCCACAACTGCTCTCACAAGATTTCTTTTCATCTTCAAAAAGAAACATGATTCTAGAAAAATCCAGCTTAGAGGCTGGTTGTAGTGTTTGAAATTTTACAATTTTAGTTATATTCTTTTTAACCACTTGCAGGTCATGTTGTGGAAACAGGGACAAGGTTTTGATATAGTCAGTGACCTTGAGAAAAAGATCATCCTAACGAACAGTCATCGTGATGGGTTTGATCTAGGATTGTGGTCGCCTACTGGGACAGGAAGTAAGGGAAATCTGTACTTCGGGGGGGGCAGAAAAATCAATCAGAAAGAGAGCTGAGAAGATCAACATTCCTAGAAGTCTAAAACAGACACCCTATAGGCTGAAGAAAAAATTTCTATAGTTTCGTTACCAATGAACAAGCATTGAAAGGTCTTAGCATAGCAAAAAATAATTTTTAAAACTGAAAGAGTCATGGAATTTGGGCATCTTAGATATATTTGGCTTTTATCAAAGTGGCAGTAATAAATAATAATAAAACTAGCTCTTTTCACATAAAGAGTTGAATCATCTTTTAATGGTAGAAAATAACCCCCAAAGCAAAGATAAAATAACATTATGTTGTTAGAGTTTAAGGTGGAGTGAACTTGAAAAAAAATATTATACCTCCATTGAAACAATCACCCTGTAAGTCAAGAGTGGATTTAAATTTAGTCACAAGTTTTAAAAGACTTCTTGTTTTCGGAGTGTGATCACTATATCACTTCCTTATCTCAATACCACCCATAAGGGGATTCTCTAGTAGCCCATTCTGCTAGCATTTTTTGCATTTTAGCACAAATATTGGTTTGGGAAGGTTCCCCTCCTGCCCATGATGATAGTTGCTTATCAACTACAGGTTCTCCTTTTAAAGGCACAAATCACTTCCTTAGGCAGCAAGGTAAAATAGAAAATGGAACCCTGATACCACAATTTCCCAGCTGTGTGACCTTAGACCCATCATTTAATCTCTCTGATCCAGTCTTCTCATTTGTAAAATGAGATGCATAATAATTCATGAGCTCCTCATTGGAAAAAAAAAAAAAAAGAATTGTGTGAATTAAATGACTTACACATGGGAAGGGCTTTGTAAACTACTGGCACAAGTCAGTCATTAAAGCAAGACTGTTTTACCCCCACCCCCTCCAAGGGATCAGCAGTGCCTTTAATAATTTGCCCCAAGACCGGGCCATGTAATATAATAGATAACACCATCACATGGAATTTAACAATCATTCTACAACCATTTAGTTTGTCTGGTATACCTCAATGGAAATGGAATGACAAAGAGTTTATCCACCCTTTACGGGGTTCTCAGCATATTCTTTCTTCCTTTGGTGAATGGAATGTAGCCCTAGGACAGGCTACATTGTTGGCACTGCCAACAATAAATGAGCTAAAAGGTGAGACCTCTCTCAGTAATGCACTTGGTGCTTCTGACACTGCTGCCACTATCTGTGTTGGTCACTGACCTCTTCTGGCTTCTGTGAGGCCACCCCACTCTTCCTGCTCCCCATTCCACCACTCCATTATATTTGGTCCCTAAATTCCTTTCATTCCACCATCTTGCATTCTCCCACAATCTCCCACTGACTCCCCCAGCTGAGGGCCTTGTCAGCACTTTCCAAGCCTATCAGGATGGCCTCTCCCTTGATCCTTACCAGGTCTCACCTCCTACATCTGTCCATTCCTCTTTTCACTATCACAGTATTGTTTCTGAAAAGCAAACCTGATCATGTTACCCAGAGGCTTAAAAATCCTTCAGTGGCTCCTCAGTGCAAACAAGATAAAATCTAAAATCCTAAGCACAGAATACCAAACCCTTTAGGATCTGGCCCTGGCCTTCTTTTCTGGCCTTCTCCTCCACTTATTATATCACTTTCCAACCATACTCAAGCCACTTGTCATTTCCAGCACATGAAGTACTCTTGCAGGCTTTTATGACTTGTAAATATCATTCTCTTCCTAGAAGGCCACTGTGTTCAATGATTCAGGAATTGATTCTTCGATGCCCAGTCCATGCTCCTCTCTCTCTGTCTTGCAAACAAACAGCACTGAGTACATGGGCGGTTACAGTACTTACAACCTTGTGATCTAGTTGTGCATGTGCGAGCATCTCCTTGCCCACACCCTGAGCTCCACCAAGGTCCTCCCAGCTCTAGCAGCTAATGTCATAATGTTTCAATAGCAGGAACACTGACATGGGTAGAATACAACTGAAGAGATACTTAAATGAACAATGGGCATCCATCATTGCTAGACTAATTATTTATCATTTCATTTAGCTAGCTGTTCCTCAGTAAGCCTCCAAACGACACTGATTATCCGTAGAATAAACATTAGCAAAATCTAATTTTAGTACAAGTTTTTAAAATTCTACTTTTCCAAATTGCTTTTCCACCAGTAGGTGGCACCAGAGACCTTCCACAGGCAACACTTTCTCATAAAAGCCCCACCACAATGCTCAAGGCCAACCAAGTTCCACACTTAAGCGAATGTTGAGTTCCAAAAACATGTGACTGGGGTTTCTGAAGACTCATAATTTTTTTCCAGTTTGTAGACGGCAGGGCTGAATTTAGTCTGCTAGGGTAGTACCTGGTCAGAGGAAGTTGTATAAATACCTTCAGTTGCAGGGGCATGAAAGCTTTGGTAAGCTTTTAAAAGGGCACTTTACTATATTTATAAACTAAAAAGCACTATATAAAGACTACTGTTTTAAGACAATCATTTATATGTATATTGATTTGGAAAATTTCCTCTAAAAATTCAATGAAAGGATAAATTATTTAGTGTGATTTCTGTGAATTTGATATTAAAATGCATTTTTCTTTACTGTGTTAGCAGAATATTATCAAATCAGTCCCTATTTCTTGATATTTAGCATTTCTCCAACTCTGTGCTTTTTTTTTTTTTTAAGATTTTATTTATTTATTTGACAGAGAGACACAGAGGGAGGGAACACAAGCAGGGGGAGTGGGAGAGGGAGAAGCCGGCTTCTGGCCAAGCAGGGAGCCTGATGTGGGGCTCAACCCCAGGACCCTGGGACCATGACCTGAGCCAAAGGCAGACGCCTAATGACTGAGCCACCCAGGTGCCCCAAACAAACTCTATGCTTTGAAGTCACAAAGTCTATGGTGTTTGTCTATGTTGGTCACCCAACACCAGACTTTTTATGTTTATATAATTTCCCTCTATGGCTATACTAAAATTAGTATATTGAGCACTAGTCACTTGCCACCCATGCCTATAGGTACTTTACATACATAATATCTTTTAATTATGCTCATAAAAATCAAATAGGTTCATCTGGTTTCTAGATCAACATCTCTATCTAAGAGGAGGAAATCAAGTCATAGAAAGCCAATTGAAATACTAACTTGTTTAGGAAAATGGCTCATGGCAATGCAGAGACTAAGTCATAAACTAATGGAAGAAGAGTAATAATAATTAAAAAAAAAAAAAACCCCACACTTGCTAGGAATGCTGTGAGAAGACCAAGCTCTAAGAATTTCCCTTTGGTGGTTGTACAAAAAGGCCATGCAAATGAGAGTGACTTTCATTTGGGATAAAGTTGATTTACCCTATCTGAGGTAAATTTACAATCATAATTGGCTTGAAATGGCTGCAAACATTTTGTCTCATTCTACTAAGACTGGACTCCTGATGTTGGGGGGGGTGGGAATATCTGGGAAGCGTGCCCTTATTAAAGAGTATAAGAGTTAACTGACTGGGGGTTACTGCATGATGAACACTGTGCTAGGTGCTGGTGTGTGTGATCTAACAAGATCCTGACTGGTATTAGTCATTTGACAATCATTCTTTTGTCCAATTAGCAATCGCTTATTGAGTATACACTATCTACGAAGCTATTTAGGACAAGGATACACCCTTGCTGCCAAGGATGGTACTTTCCAGTAGCTACTGCCTTTTTAGACATGAGGTTCTAGGTACTAAGACAGAGTCCCTGCCCTCGTGAAACATACATTCTAAGATTAAACACAACACTATCCTTAACTTTACTCATGAAGCACAGAGAACCAGAAAAATCTTATATTTGCCCAAGGTCACACAGTGGAGCCAAGATTCAAATCCAACCTCTGATTATAATGACCCTACTTTTGATGCTACAGGCTACTGCCTTCCAAAGGAATATACCTTTCCACACAAGCACTGTCTATAGACTGAATAATGTCTTACATATAGACTCTTCTTTTGAAATATATGTAGATACAATTATAATTAACATAATAATTGTAGTTTTTGTTGTATTTTTTTTTCAAGAGATAACAAAAGTTATCTAAGGGAACATGACTTCTTCTGAACATCAGAAAACACTGATCAAGTTCTTTTTTTTTATTGTGGTAAAAAAAAAAACCCACATAATATGAAATTTACCACCTTAACCATCTTAGATATACACTCAGTAGTGGAAAACATGGTCTATTCCTATTCAAGTAAGTCTTCTGCAAGATTCCCATTAAAAGTCGAATTATGCACAAGAGATATTTATGATGGAGGAAAAGGTGAGAAACCTTGCCTCAGATCATTCTTTGTAAATATTAACAATGATACCTTTGCTCACAAACCTACCTGTTCCAGACACTCTGCACTGAAAATGGGCTGGCTGTCCCTCAGAAGTGACAGTGTCCTGAAGTGGGGTGATGATGGCAGGAGGATAAATGGGCATTTCCTGATCTGGAGACACAACTTCTGGAACTAAAGGAAGGGACCACAAGATTGGTCATGATTAAGTCACTTACACACTGCACAGAATGGAGTGTGCTGATTTATTTTAATTATCTTTCTAAAAGCGGCGTAGCAATCTACTTTTATGAGCTCCACATTATATTTATCAATGCAGTCAGAGAACACAAAAGCGGGTTTCTTAGGTTTTGTTTTAAGCTGAGACGTAACAAGGTGTTTCTACCTTCCACTGAGAGCGAAGCCGAGGTTGTGGCAACTCCATAGTCGTTCTTGGCTTCACAGGTGTAAACAGCTGCGTCCTCTGGGAAGGCTTCGATGAGCAAAAGCGTGTACTCTTGCCCATCGTGAAGAAATTTGCACTTGAAGCCAGTGGAGAGCAGCTGCTCCTCCTTGTACCAGGCAATTCTGGGCTGTGGTCTGCCAGATATCACAGCGCAGAAGCGAGCAGGCTTGCCAGACTGCACAGTAACGGGTTGCAACTCCTGCAGGATCTGCGGCGGTTCTGGGGCTGGGAGTGAATGAGAACCAAGAGCTTGTAAAAAAGCGTGAAAACACCAGAGAACATGTGGAAGCCTACGTCAATTTGTAGCCAGTGGTAATGCATCCAGAAGCCAAACTTTGGAATTGTGATAGCTGAACTTGCCTCAGAATAGAAGAACATTTGGAATTTTGTCCTCAGATAGAGAGAATAACTTTAGAAAGACACTTCTGATATTTGAGGCTTGGTCGGGGATTGTTGCTGAGAGTGTTGAGCTTGTCAACATGATGTGATCACCCCTTTCCTTGTTGGGGTCTGTGGGTGTATAGCAATGGCCGGTACCCCAAAGAATGCCAGAATAGCTGCCGTGCACTGCCTATTTTATATCATTTGGGCAAACCCTGTGGCCAGGTGGTTCATCACCTTCAGGTTTGTTTTGCAAGTATTTGTATATGTGTCATAGTCATTTCTTTATATGTAAGTGCCAATGAAGTACAATCACTAAGTATGAAAAAAAGGAATAAATGTTATTCCGGATCTACTTAAAGGCAATTAGGTAGACTTACGAAAAACCTCACTTTCCTACTGTGCTAATGAAAGCATCTTCTCAGTGTTGTGATGACTGAGGGGAACTGGGTAGTTCAGGGAACACAGAAATAGGGGGAAAGGACTTCTGTGAGGCTGGTTTTCTGACCTTTGCTTGTCTGTGCCTCAGTATCTCCAACACTAATCTAGAAATAATAAGAACTGGATACCATGATGATTTGGTCTTCTAGGGACTAAGGGAATGTTGCCAAAATGGCTCATTTTTATTAACCAAGGTTATTCCTAGTGTTCTTTCATCTGCTTCTGGGGTATTTGTTCAGAGTAGACTCAAGATTAAAATAGGGAGGGACAGTCCTTCTGCTCTGTGTATTTAGGTTAGTCTCATTTCTAGATCAGCCTCAAATTCAGCTCTAAGCTTTCTAATGAGGAAAGTGGGTGGTTTCATGTCACTCCTCTGAGGACTCCGTAGCATGTGGAATAAGAGTGTCTGGTCCCAGGGCTTGGGGCAGAGAAAACTGAGCTCCACATCGCCCGTAGCTCTCTAGGCCCTCTGGGGTCTCAAAGAGGACTTCTGGATTTTCCCAGGCACTCCACACTAGAGGCTGGAAATGCCCCTGGGGCTTGGTAGCACTACTAGCACTTAAGCAGTTGACGCCAAGGGCAGAAAACTCAACCAGCTGAATGCTCTATCTAGAAATCCACTGAGGGTCTATTATTATTGACATACAGTGGATATTCAATAGTGTTGACCAACTAAATGAGGATCTAGCCATTAGGCACTTTCTGGAAATGACATCTTTACAGGCTTTTTAATAGCTGCTGTCCCTTTACCACAGGTATAATTGGAAAATAAATGTAGCTGCAAACGTACAAGTAGCATGGCTTCTTTAGAAATTGCCCAGGAATTTTAGCACTTTAGGAACTTAAAGGGGAGGATTATTCCAGATGGGTCCACAAAATATGTTGATACCTCTACCTACCATTGACATAGAGAGTAACAGAACTCCTGTTCCTTCCTGCCACAAAGGTGTATTCACCAGCATCGCTATGCCTGGTCTCAGAGATAAACATCCGATGGATTCTTCTCTCCACCACATACTGGTGTCGTTCTTGAATTTGGAAATTGATTTCAATACCATCTTTATACCAGTGGGCATCAACATCGTCCTCGTTGACTTCAAACTCAACGACAGCACGTTGTTTCTCAATAACCTTTTGATGGAGCAACATAAAAAGAGAATCAAAATCCTGCTTTCCTTTCGGTTTTATCCTGTTTCTAAAACTGCTCATTTCAAGAGCATGCCAAACCTATACATTATGACATAAAAAGTTGACTGGGTGAAGCGCCTTCTAATTTGTCCTGCATATCCTTAGACAAATGGTGCCTTAACTTCTGTAGAGAATCCTGCTTACACCTGTACTGAGGAGAAATGCCACCCCAAAGAGACCATGACTTGAATCCTTAAATGTTTGCTTTTTGACTAATCACAACAGAAATAAAAACACCTTATATTTGTGGGCTTTTCATTTTTGACAAAGCTCTTCTACCATTTCATTTGATTTCATGTGGCATGAACAAGAACCTCCTGGGATAGGTAGAAAGTATTAGCCTCATTTTTAAGTGAGGAAATCAAGGTTCAGAATTGGACAGTAAAAGACAGAAGACATATTCAGGTCGTCTGTGTCCTCACTGAAGGCTTTTTCACTATGGCCTAAGGCCTATCATGCCTGGTTCTCCTCAGATGAGCAATATGATAAATCTGAATTCAAATGATATTTTTCCTAACATGTTCTCTCCATTCTGCCATTTGGGAAGACAGGCACTCATGAGAACAAGCTCTGCACATGTGGTAGAGAGCAAAGGTGTCTGGCTTAGTGCCCTTGCTAGGAATCCAGCTTTGCTCAAACTGGTCTACCTCCTGGACCTCAGAAGAAGTGTTCCCTGCCAGGTCCCTACATCCTTGCCTCTCCGTAATAGAAGCCATCTGACAAAATGCCACCTTGTTCTACCTTTCTTGAGTTCTAGTTGCTGTGTAAGCACCACCACGTAAATTTTAGCTCTTTCCTGGTTTGTGCTGCTTGGCAGGTAGCCATTTATGAGACAGCGAAGTTTCTACAGCTGCTGTAATTAAAGTATCTAGACAGCTGCTAAGGACACTCTATTTCCCTAAGTGAGGGAAAACTGTGACTAAATTGATGTCAGATTAAGAGTCTAAGCCAATGGGGATCAGCTGTTTTCATTCTTTAGAAGACTGTGGTTAGAAGATGTTAAAGGTTAAAAAATTAGGATCTCAAATTATGGATTATGAGCTCTTATGATGTCTCCCCAAATTCAGCATGTAGACAATACCTGAACCTCCCTTTTGAGACTTCGGATGCGGACATCTCTGCCCTCTACGTAGAGGTTAGCAGTGGATATGTTGCCGCCTGCCACCACTGCATATTGCCCTGCATCAGACATCCGGGTGGAGGGGATCAGGAGACGGTGGACGTATTTCTCTTTCTGTATCTTTATTCTATGGATGACATGGAAATTGGAGTTTAATGAATGGTGACTCAAAGCAAACTGGGAATTACTGGAATGTAGCCAAGCAACACAACTGACCTATCCACAGTCGGCAGCTCTTGGCCATCTTTCATCCACTGAACAGTGATGTCAGGTTCAGAAACTTCACATTCAAACATGGCTCGCTTCTTCTCAAGAACCTTAATGTCCTTAATGTGCTTCCGAAATTCTATATGGCGAGCTGGAAAATAGCATGTACAAAAATGAACCTTTCTAATGGCTTTAAGACATAACTCACATGGCACGTGCTTCATTAATTAATGCACTGATTAATATTTTATACGGTATGTTTGACATTTAGTTTTATGGATAAGACATTTATGACACCATACCTTCCACATAAAGGGTGGCTGTTGATGTAGCTTTTCCAGCCACAAAGGTGTACTCAGCTGCATCCCCGAAGTGAACGTTCCTGATGTTCAGTGAGTGCGTGAGCTTTTTGGTTCTCATTTGGCACCTGTCAGTTGACTTGATTTCCACACCATTCTTTAACCATTTGTAAGAGATGCCTTCATAGTTCACCGTTACCTCAAAGGTAATGGTGTCTTTTTCTTCAGCATTGATGTCCTTCAGCATGGATGTAATCATGATTGCTGCAAAGGGGGAAGGAAATACACCCAAGGAGACTTTGTGTCAGTATGATGTGAATCATAACAAGCACAGAGTGAAAACTAGGAATGTGTTTGGTATATCTGTTAAGGTGATTATAGTTCAGGGATATGAGCTATGATATCTTCCAGGTACCCCTCTATAGGACAATAACAAGTGCCCGAGGAACAGAAAGAGCTAGCGATAGCTACTAGAGCATCTTTATAGGTAGCCTTTCAAGGCTACTCTAATCAGAAAATTTTATCCAGGTGGAGATGCTAGTGCCTAACTCAGGGTGAACACACAGATGTTTCAAAAAAAGGATTTTTGGAGTGGATTAACTGGTCAGGAAGGAAAAGTGTAGGATACGGAATAACAATGAGTTTACCAAGTATTTTATATAATTTGTTTACTTACGGGTCACTTTCAGGGTGGCACTGACTTGGTCATTGCCACAGACAAATGTGTATTCTGCTGAGTCCTCTGTGCTGGTGTTCATGATGATCAGCTGGTGGAGTTTCCCCTGCACGACGATCTTGAACTTTTCACTCATCTCAATCTCCACGCCATTCTTCAGCCACATGGAAGGGACATTGAAGTGGGACACCTCACACTCAAAGGAGGCAGTTTTGGTCTCAGGTATCTCAATGTTTTTCATAGTTTTTGTAATATGTAATGCTTGGGAAAATCAAAAAAGCACTTCGGTTAATATATTTTATGAAAAAAAATGGATGAAACCAACCAACCAACCAACCAACCAACCAATGAGCACATAGGGATCATCTAGGGAAATGCCATAGGGGGCTGTCTAATACTTACTCTCCACAAAAAGTTTAGCTTTGCATTCCAGTTGCCCCACCACAGCTGTATATTCCCCAGCATCCGAGGGGGAAATATGCTGCAGCATCAGTTTGTGGACCTTTCTTTCTGAGACCAGTCTGTGCTTGTCACTTGGCTTAATCTCCACATTCTTGTGGAACCATTTTACTGGAACAGTGTCATGGGAAACACTAACTTCAAAGGCAACAGTGGCATTTTCCAAGGCGGTCACATCTTTTGGCTTTTTAATGATCTTGACAGCTAACAAGGAAAGTTGAAGCAATTCAATGATACAGTTAACTTAGTGGTAACCACACATCGGCTACTTGTAAAATGTTTCTAAATCAACTTACTCTCAACATGCAGTCTGGCACTGGCTCCTAGCTTTCCAAGCTTGAAACCATATACAGATTCATCCACAACAGCACAGTTTTTAATCCTCAGAGTGTAAACTGTTCCTTTGACTGAGATGTCGTACTTGTCACTGGATCGCAGCACAACCCCATTTTTGATCCACTGGACGCCTTTTACATTAGGGTGAGTAAGCTCAACAGTGAAAACAGCATCCTGCGTCTCTGTGACTGTGAGGTTCTTCAGAGTCTTCTTAATTTTGACAGCTGAAGACAAATTTATGATTGGTTTAGGAAATAAAGATGGTATCATTAAGTAAAAGAAGTCCTGGAATAAAATCATTACCTGGTCATCTTGCAAAAGAATGGTTATCAAAAATGTTGCAGTTATGCAGCACCTCTGTTTTAAAAGACACCTGGAGATTATTTAGGAAAACCTGAGATCCAGTGTGAAATGTACACAGCACAATGGCTTTTTTGCCCTTGTGGTATATGGCTCAGAAAGTTTAGAGAGTATATAATGATTTTGTGAAATCAAGATTTATGACATCCAGGATGGTTATACCATTGACTTTTAAACTGATAACTATCAAGAATGTAATATGATGTGAAATGGATAAATCTGTTATTATATCACTAACCTTCAACTTTGAGTTTGGCAGATGTTTTGGAGGTGGCCACCTTGTAGGTGTATTCTCCAATGTCATCTAACTTGGTGGTAGTGATGATAAGTCTCCTTTTGTGGCCATCAGATTCACTCCTGATGTTGCTACTCAGTGGTAGGTGTTTGCCATCCTTCAGCCATTCGCCTTCGGAATCTGGGTTGGCAACTTCACATTCAAACAGAGCTTCCTGCGATTCAGCCACAGTCTGATCAGTGAGTGGCTTCGAAATGGCCCCCCCTTTGGAACAAGAGAAGTATAAGTGTGAGTCCTTTAAAAAATATTTATACAAAAAAGAAATCTTTGAACAATTAAATACAAAATACCAAATTTTAAAACGTGATTTTGAATATCATGAAATGCCTAATACAATTATCTTTACCCATATTGAGAATATATTGCAGAAATCCCTATTCTAGTATGAATGACTGATAACCAGGAAAAATTCTGGAATCAGGAAAGCTTTGCAAAGGGAAAGCAACTGTTAATATAGAATTTTGAGAACAATACCACCTGGATGGCCTCTAACTCAATTTCTCCTTCAAAAGTATTCTACTTAAATTTGCTAAGGATTGTTTGCTGCAAATATGTTTAATATTTGATTGGGAAAAGATGTGCTAAGCAAAATGTTCAGTCATCAATATTTCTAAAGATCAGAGCTTCTTATATACTAAAAATCACTATTTTTCTTAAAAAATATTTATTTATTTGAGAGAGAGAAAGAGAGAGTGAGAGCGTGCGTGCACATGAGCCAGGGTAGAGGCAGCGGGAGAGGGAAAGAAATCCTTAAGCAGACTCCTCCCTGAGCCCGGGGCCTGATGGAGGGCTTGATCCCAGGACCTTGAGATCATGACCTGAGCTAAAAATCAAGAGTCAGCTGCTCAACTGACTGAGCCACCCAGGCACCCCAAAAATCACTGTTTTGACATATGTCATCTCTTTTATGAAGCTTCCCCCTATTGCTTCCATGGCCTTTATCCACTGGCAGAAAAAATTACTCCTTCAGCAAGTTAGTTGCTAATGTATCTGTCCCTCTCTAAATGGTGAATTCCTCAAGAAAAAAACATTATGCCTTCTTCGTTTTTGTGTCCTGTGTTTCTAGCAGTGTCTTGCCTATGGTTGGTCCTTAAAAAATGCTGAGTGGAATCACATAAGGACTCATAGCTTTTCCGTGTTTGCACACATTGAAAAACATGCAATTTATATTAGACATGTCAAAGTGCAGGGTCTAAAATTTTGTTTCAGAAGTTTTTTCCATGGTCGAATATCTGAGGAAATATTATAATGTAATAAAGTATAAGCCATGAAACTTTCACATAAAGTGGTGGGACACACAATTCCCACACGGACTTTACAATTTAATCCCAATGTCATATCTCAACTCCTCAATAATTAAATTGTAATGAACCAAACAAATTAATGATGACTTCTAGTTTTTTCTTGATAGTTGATTTATGCTTTTGGTTTTTCATTTTGAAGCAAGGGATTTCTGCTGAATGAGAATGGTCTACTTCATGCCTTAAGAAAGAGATACACAGATACACTGACTTACATTTTAAAATATTCACTGGGTTCATAAAACAAATATGAAGGGAACAAAGGAAACAAAAGTTAAAGAAAGAAGAGTGATTAAAAAAAGAAATACACCTTTAGAGTAGGAAATTTTAAATTAAGTTCAGTTCAACAAATGTTTATTGATCATCTATCATGTGCAATATGTTGGAGAACACAGATGAGAAAGAAGGAATTCCAGATTTGGGGAGCTTATACTATGGTGTGAGAAGAAGAAATGGGCAGTAACACAAGTATGTGATAAGGGCCATGGAAGAGACACACATAAATAATCCTGACGTTGGAGGAGTAAGATCTTACACAGATGGAAAGATTAAGGAAGGCTTCACAAGAAGATGGCATTTGCGGTAAGTCTGCCTAGGAGAACATGGTGGGGACAGTGTTGAGGAAACTACTGGCTTCAAGAACAGCAAAAGCAGAGGCACATAAGTGAAAACTAATGAGAATTTGGAACGAAATGGGCCACAATTTCTTAAATTAAAACAACTGCCCCACATAAGAACTTATATTAAATGATAAATGTACCAACCTGCCACAGTAAGTTTTCCAGATGTCATATTTTCTCCGGCAAAAAATGTGTATTCTCCTTCATCATCTTTCATCATATTTAGAACTGTCAACTTATATATTTTTCCATGAGCTTCAATTTTATATTTAGAACTTGGTTTGATTTCCTTGTCCTTAAAATTCCACAAAACATCAATTCCTGAGTGGGACAGCTCAACTTCTAAGACCACATTTTGGGTTTCTGTACAGGTAAGGTCACGAAGACCTCTGATAATTTTAATTTCTGGGGAAAAAAATAATCACTTGGTTAATATTACACTGGAAAAATAGAAGGCTTAAGACACTGATAAGTGAAACGGAAGAATCCTTACTTTCCACAGAGAGATCACAGCTGGTTTCAACCCTGCCAACCATCAACTTGTAAGGTCCTTCATCTGAAGCGTGGGTCCGGTTAATCACTAGTCGTTGCTTCGTGCCTTTGACAATGGCTTGTACGCGATCATCAGGCTTGATTTGTTCATCATTTAAGTACCATTTAACAGAAGTCACATCAGGGACTGAGACCTTACATTCAAGCACAGCCCTGGTACCCTCAAGCACATTAACATCCTTCAGAGGAGTTATCACATCAACACCTGCAAAACCACACACACGCAATTAAAGATTTATGAATGTGAATTTTGTTTTAAATGCCTGCTTATTAAAGTTCCTTACCTCACTTAACAATGTACACATAAAAACATGTAAGTTGCACTCACTGTAGACAGAGACACGCCCACTGGTTGACAGTCCAAGGGATGGAATGGTGAAGGAGTAATTTCCAGCATCCTCCTTAGTCATGTCTTCAATGAGCAGCATATGGGACTGTTTGTCTATCACAATGTGAACTCTGTCACTGGGCTGCACTTCTTGGCCATCTTTCATCCAGACACCTTCCACATTCTCCAAGGAGACCTTCACTTCAAGCTGGACAATGTCACCTTCACAGACTTTTTGATCACTAAGTCCTTGTAGGATAGCAATGGGGCGGGCTGTGAAATATGGGGAGAAAAAAGAACGCTATGATCTTTTCCTTATCACTAAGCCATGATGATATTCAATGCAGGCCAAAAGGAATAGGCAGACTTACGTTTCATCTTTAGTTTACAGGTAGTCTTTTTCCCATCAACAACAAAGCTGTATTCTCCCTGGTCCTCTTTGGTCACATCCTTGACTGTGAGGTTCTGACGTCCACGGCGAGATGTAATTGTGTATTTTCCATTGGATTTTAGCTCCACACCATTATGATACCATTTGCCTTCTATATTTTCTGGGGATATAATGCACTCTAACTCTCCTGAAAATGATTCTGGAACTTCTATGTCCTGAAGTTCTTTCACAAATTCAACAATTGCACCTGAGGCATAAGATAAAGAGAAGTTAATTTCTCTGGAGAGTTACATATCTAGACCTAGGGTAGAAAAAGTTCCTTGTAAGTCTCTTAAGTCCCCCATGCTATCAGGAATATTCTTAATATCTACCTGCCAATGGACTGAGAAATACATTTTTAATAAAAAGAGGTTATTTTGATATTTAAATTATTTATTTATTTTAAAGATTTTACTCATTTATTTGAGAGAAAGAGAGAGAGGGCATGAGTGGGGGGTGAGGGGCAAAGGGAGAGGGAGAAGCAGGTTCCCCATTGAGCAGGGAGCCCGACACAGGCTTGATCCTAGGACCCTGGGATCATGACCTGAGCCAAAGGCAGATGCTTAACTGACTGAGCCACCCAGGTGCCCCTAAATTATTTTTTAAAGCACAGAATTTTATTTCAATATAAAATTTTAAAAACAAGATATCAAAATAACCTTGACTTTTAAAAACCCAAATTGTCAATATTCTTCATTACTGGTATAAATTCAGGAACCTTGCTCTGGAGCTTATATCCAATTCCTAAATAATTCCTTTTATGAAAGGAAAACTGCAAAGCTAATTTTATCACATACTAAAGGTGACTTTAGAACTTAAATAGTGAAATTATTATTTACTACCTTCAACAATAAGTTTCGCTGTTGTTTTTACATTTTCATCTTCCACGAGTACACAGCTGTAGTCTTCAGCATCAGATGTGTCAATTGTCAGGATGGAGAGGAAGTGAACCTTTCTGTCAGAGTGCATCCTATATTTATCTCCTGAATGAACCTCCACACCATCTTTATACCACTTCACTTTGACAAATGGCTCTGAAGTTTCACATTCAAAGGTTGCCATGGTGTCTTTTTCCTTAGCAACAACATCTTGTAATTCCTGTGTGAAAATGATCGATTGCTTGGCTACAAGGAAGGGGGGGGAGAAAAAGACATTATATTAAATTAAATTCACAATTTGAATAATGGGAAAAGAAAATAAAAAGAAATACACTAACAGATATTCACGGATAAACAGAGACAGATCCATCAAACCAAAGTCATTCAAATTACCTTGGACAAGTAAGAATGCATGGCTTGAGGTTTCCCCAGCTATGTTGATGGCTTTCACCATGATGCTGGCAGAGTCCTCAGCAGTCACATCTCTCATGACCAGTTCACAAACATTGTCTTCAGGCCAATACCAGTAGATTCGGTCAGAGCGTTCGATCTTTACACCATTTTTGTACCATTCACATTCAGGATCTGGTTTTCCCACTACTCTGACCCGGAAGTGTGCATCAGATCCTTGGCCCACTGTTTGGCTTTGGATTCTTTCAAAGATTTTAGGAGCCTCCATACTAGGACTCAGTTCAATTTTATCAGGTTTAAACGTTGGAATAGTGATCTTGCCTTCTTCAGCAAGGGCTTTCTTCTCCTCTTCAGTTAATTCTTTGGTCCAGTGGAGTAGCTCATCTTTTGTCTTCCTTAGGAGCTCTTCATAGGATTCATCCTTCTTACGAGACTTGAGCTCCACAGCAGTAATGGCTTCGTAATATCCCTCCTCTGTTCTACGCTTGAATTTACTGCGCAGCTCTTCGGACTCTTCAGATACTTTTTCATGGGTAATTCTTTCAGCCCTTTTCAACTTCACAACTTCCTTGGCATCAGTGGTATCAACAGGTCTATCTACTTTTTGCACTTCAAACTGAAGTTTTCCAGGTTCATGTATGTGAAACTCGGGCTTTGGTTCAGGGGCTCGCCTGAGAACAGACCTAAAATCTTCCCTCTGTTGGATCTCAAGTTTCACTTTATGCTCTATCACACCTTCAGGATTTTCTGCAGTGACCTTGACTTCCCCTGTATCATATGATTTGCAGTCCACAATGTCCAAATAATGAATGCCATCATAGCGAACTCTGAACCTTTTGCTTTTGCGGATCAGCTGTCCATTGAGGTACCAGTTGACTTTGGGTTGAGGGTAACCTGTCACTCGGCAACGGAATCTAGCAGTCTCCCCTTCAAGTACTCTTACTGGCTCTGGGTACAAGACAATGTCTGGCTTTTGCTTTTCTTTTTGATCTGTTGTTACACCTGTGAGTGCACCTTCATGAACCATCCTCTCTAATTCTTCAATTCTCTGTAAGCCTTTCCTCCCCTCAGGCAACTGAGATTCTTCCACAAGACTTTTTTCATCTTTAACAATAAGCGTGGCAGATGTGTGATCTGTTCCATATTTGTTAGTAGCTCTGCAAGTAATGATACCGCTGTCTCTGGAATATGCAACTCCATAATCAAGGCTGCAATACCCAAACTCATTGATCATACGGAGCCTGTTGGCTGCCTCAAGTGGCTTTCCATCATGGAGCCATTCCACCACCATCGTTGGGTCACCAATTGGTGTTAGCCTACACTCAAAGTGGGCAGGCCCAAAGCGCTTGAGTCTTAAGGAAGTGAGTTTTTTCTTGAAAAATGGTTTCTGTTGTTTCTCTTTATCATAGAGATCACCCTCTTCCCATTGCTCTTGACCGTATCGCAGATGGAGGGGCTCCAGTTCTGGGGCTGCAATCTCCTTTGCTCTATACGTCCCTCGTGGGATGATTAATTTTCTCTCTGGTTCAGGCTCTGCAAACTCAACTTCAACATTCACTTTGCATCTTGTAGTGTCTCGGCCAGCCTTATTAATAGCAGTTGCAGTATACCAGGCAGAATCCTGGCTGACAGTGGAATCAATTTTAAGGGCAGCTTCTCCCTTGGTTCCTTCAATTCTATAAAAAGTGAAAAAAAATCAATACAGAAGTAGTTATTGCTTCCTTGGTTATTGGATTTGTGTAATGAGCTTAGTTTTATTATTTTCAAGTGAACTTACCTGATTTTTGGATATTTGTGAGGTACAATGATGTCACTGTTTTTCAGCCATACAATATCAGGGTTGGGATTACCTGTAGCTCTGACTTTCATTTCAAGTCGAGAACCTTCCTTTATATTGACATTTCTTAGTTTTTCTACGAACACTGGTTTTACCTGATGTTCCACAGCTGGAAGAGAAAGGTCATGATTTAGAGTGAGTAGGACTGAAATACCTGTCTATAGCCCAAGTGATAAGGTAGTTTCTTTTTTTAAGAGCAAATACCTTCCACAGTTAAAATCACTGAAATCGAAGATTTGCCTGCCCTGTTTTGGGCTATGACAGTCCATTCCCCAGAATCACTGGGCATTGCAGGGACAATAATCAGTGATTGGGTACCATCCTCTTTAACGACTACTTTATGGGTATAATCATTGACAATTTGTTGGCCTGTAAAAAATTAAGTAAAAAGGAAAACATATATTAAAAATAAGTGTTTTTTAAAGTGTTGTACACACATATAAACTTAATTTTGTGTTTAATGACTTATAAGTAAAAACTTATCATACTTACCATCATGAAACCAGAAGGTCTCTGGCATAGGTCTACCAACGACCTTTAAGTCAAACCTGGCCGTTTGCCCTTCCAAACACTTGAAAGAAGCAGGCTTTAACACAAAGACTGGCTTATACAGTCTCTCAAGTTGTGACTCATCTGTTTCCTCTAGCCTACGCCCAGGGGACATCCGTGCAGGGGACATCCGTGCAGGGGACATCCGTGCAGGGGACATCCGTGCAGGAGACATGCGTATAGGAGATCTACTCACTGAACGTGGAGAGATAGATCTGAAAAACAAAGGCAAAACAGAATATTTTCATGAGGCATAGAGAAAACACAGCAAAATGAACAAACCTCTTTCTTAACGTCATTTTAGAAGCGACTTCATGTACATATTAGAAGGCACGTCAGGATCACCAGGATCCAAAACAGAATATATTATTATTGCCCCCAAATCTATGTTTTTCATACATCCTCAATTCCAGTCAGTAGTTCTTCAACATAGCCAGGTACCCAGACTTAAAAATCTTGGAACAATTTTTAATAGTCTTTTCCTCACCACCTGCATTTAATTAGTCACCAACCCTTTTGATTCAACTGCGAAAACATCTCAATAAATATTGGTTGGTTAAATAAACCAATGAACACATTTATAGAAAAAGAGAAATATAATTTTTTATCCAAGAGAAGGGAAAACATAGAAATTATATTTGAAAAAAAACCCCAAACCCTATCTACACATTGCAGCCCGACTGGCTTGGATTGGATTTCAAGTGCTGGCACCACCACCTACAGGGTGCGTGAACGAAGACAATTTTCATAGGCTCACAGAGATCAAGTGCTCCCACTCCCAAAATAGTAATAATAATAATAATACCCACATTGCAGGGTTGTTGTATAAAGTAGGGATAACATGTAAAATTAGGTGTTAAGGAAATCTTTATAGTTTTCATTACATTAGTTATAGCATTGGCAAAATAAATAGCATGCTACACTAATGAAAATGCTTTGCTCACGTTACACAGGGGCAAGAAATAAAAATGCTTGGCAATCATCTGTATTACTAATGGCAAGTTTCTGTGCTTTCTCAGCCTTCATTTTTTTTGGTCCCCCACGCAATAGCAATTTGCTACTGGGATATCTGGTGTTTTAATTTAAATCTTAACCCAAGTCTTACCTGATTCTGCTCACTGGTTCTGGTGTGGGTATGTAAGTCGGAGCACCAAGAGGTGCAGCAGGCTCTACATACAATTTCCCTGAGCAAATTGCATTTCCTTTAATATTGCTGGCAAATGCAGTATAGATGCCTTCATCTTCTGGAAGAACAACAGGTATGCGCAGACTAGCTCTGCCGTCTTGCAGAAAGTCCATTTGGTATCTCTCTCCATGCTTGATGCGCTTGCCATCTTTGTACCATGCAATCTGCAAGTAATACCATGCATATTTGAAAAAAATTTAGATAAAATAGTTCTTGTAATGATTTGTATCTTTATTGTAGCATGCAGACATGATGTTTTTATTTTACCTTGGGTAATGGATATCCAGACATCTTGCAATGGAAAGTAACACCCATCCCCTCAAGAATTCTATAGTTCTTGATTCTTAAGTCAAATCCTGCTTCAATAGCTTCTGATTCAGAAATGTCAACTGCCATCTTTTCTTCTCCATCTTCTTCAAGAAGTTCTTCTAATGTAGTCTTTATTATTCTGTATTCAATTTCTTTGATAAGCCTCTCTTCAAAGGAAGAAATATGGAATTCCTATATAGTAAAAAAAAATGAGTTTGTTAAAAAATGTATATCCTGACTGACAAATAATCTTTAAGAGTATTAGCTTCAGAGATAAGGATTGATTAAAGTTTTTGACTGGGGAAAAATCTAGAAGGCTTTTTGTTTTGTTGAGAATTAGACGAGTCACTCTTTTGTTTTTTAATCTGCATTATCATCATAACTTTATCAGTTCATGCTGTGGCATCTTGGGTCAATGATAGTCTAAGGGCACAGGTTATATTTGGGTTGTTCATCCTGCAGATGACAGGATTTGGGCAGTCGTGCACTTGGTTGTCCTAATATTTGTCTTCTCTTACATATATGGAATCCTTATTTCTAAAGCCACGTTGTGCAACATGTTATGAAGACTAAGGAAACTCGTCAGCAGTGAATCTGGACCCACTACTCATAGTCTAACCCTGACCCCATCCCTGGAAAATGAAAATATCAAACAAAAAGGGGGACACTGGGTGTTAAGTACAATTTATGAAATGATTTATTTGGTCATTATTATTCTACTCACCTGTTCTTCTACAAAAGTTCTGACCATTACAGTATCTTTGGCCATTTTTTTCCTAATTAAAGCCTGTTCTTTTTCATACTCTTTTTCATAATCAGAGTATAAAAATCCAGGTGCTATTTCTCCAACTTTAGGTTCCTGCACAAAGGCAGTCATTTGTGTTTGGTAAAGCATTTCTTGCTGGGACTTCATCAGTGACTCATACTCAGCTAGAAGTTAAGAACACAAGTTATTTTTTTTAAGTTTTTATTTAAATTCCAGTTAGTTAATATACAGCGTAATATTAGTTTCAAGTGTACAACAGAGTGATTCAATACTTGCATACATCACCCAGTGCTTATCACAAGTGCCCTCCTTAATCCCCAACACCTATTTCATCCATTCCTCCCCCCGCCCCGCCGCCACCCACCTCCCTTCCGGTAACTTTCAGTTGTTTTCTATAATTAAGAGTCTATTTTTTGGTTTGTCTCCTTCTCCCTCTCTTTTTTCCCCTTTGCTTGTTTGTTTTAGGAACATAAGTTGATTTTAATGTTCTTACGAAAAAGTGTTCATGCCACTTCATTCAGACAAGCCCTACGCTAGGGAAAATTGATAACCAAAAGCTGGATTTTCCAAATTTTACTATCAAAGTGCTCAATCTATATTAGATTGAATTCCAAAACCAAATTTTCATTAACAAGTCAAAGTAGCTGCTACTATTGTAGAAGGAACTTTATATTAGTGGTCAGTTCTTCAGGATCTATCCTAGTGCTCTTCCTAATTTACTGTGTGGTTTTTGGCAATTCGTTTATCTTCCTGGGTCTTAAGTGTTTTATCTGCTAAATGAGGATAATATCCTAACTTTCTCTAAGGGGTGTTGTGCAGATCAAATGAGACAGAACATGGGCTGTCCACTGTAATGTGAACAATTAAGCAAAAGTAAATGTGACCCACAGATACATTTTGTTTGGCCTGAATGCCATTATACTTTTTGTCAAATTACTTTGAATACTGAAAATCTTGATTTCTAGGTTTTCTTTTTTTTTTTTTAAAGATTTATTTATTTCGGGGAGGAAGTGAGAGAGCACATGCATGTGTGTGCAAGCAGGGGGAGGGGCAGCGGGAGAGGGAGAGAACCTCAAGCACACTCCCCGTTGAGCATGAAGCCTGATTCGGGGCTCAATCCCATGACCCTGAGATTGTGACTTAAGCTGAAACCAAGAGTTAGATGCTCAACCAACTAAGCCACCCAGGCGCCCCTCCAGGTTTTCTTTAAAACATCAGAAACTCTAGGAACATTGGGCCTGACATGTGTGTGCATGGCAACAATACAGTGGGGGTGGGGAGCTACTGTACCCTAAAGGCAGGACACAGGCTCTCCAGTTTGCCACTGTCTTCATAGCCCTCACTAATATTATCTGCCTGGGTCTGGAAGGCAACTGGATTTGGAATCCCTACAGCCTCAAAATATGCCTCAAAATGAATGCACCAAATAGAAACTAGTGCTAGAACCTTGAGGTTTAGCACCAGTATGGCTTTTGAGGCCCCGCAGTCCAAAACATTTCCTATATAGCTGAGGCCAAGAGAGGGTACCGATGGAGACACAGCCAGTATCAGAACTGGGGTGTTTTTACAGGCCTTGTGACAAACACACAGTACTGCTACTTCCCTGCATTTCCCTTCCTATCATGCACATAGAAACTACTCAGAGCTGCATTTACCTTCTTCAAGCAGGGAGGCAGATGCAGAAGTCTCGCCATGCTTATTACGAATAACAATAGTGTATTCTCCAGCATCATCGGCAAAAGTCATCGAAATCACCAGTCTGCACTCCCCAGTTTGTTTGTTGTAACTCACTTTGTATCTTTATGGAAATGAACACACATAAAAATCAGTCACAAATAAACATATGTGAAGAAACTAACCCTCATGTGGATCTGCGGTATAAAATTCAATGATCTTAAACATGTGACTAAGCTCTGTGCAGGATATAAGATGGCTGAAAATTGAGGAAAATGCATGGACATGAGTAATGAGGGTCAAACAACTTAAAATTTTCATTTTAAATAAGGTTCATATATTCTTTGAAATAAATAATAGAATACTACTAGAATCAACCATATGGAAAGGACTTTAGTGTTTGTTAGCAAATGATGAGGTCATTTGAACACTTAGGTATTCCCCTTTGTTAATTATTTTCCTCTTTGTTTCATGTGAAGATCAAATGACTAATCAAAATAATAAATTCTTTTAAATATTTCAATATTAAGCCTCTGGCATACTGTTTTTTTTCTAAGATATAAGAACTACATTTTTTGATTTTTTGTAAGTTGCAGAAAATTCAAAGCTAAATTTTACATTCATTTACAGCCAATTCATTAGCATAGATGCTCATGTATAATTTTCTTCATCACATGACCTTATTCTTTTATCTTTTAGTGACTTAATTATTATGCATTTTTATTGAACACTGTCTTAGACGCTTTCTAGAAGAATGTATGTGTGTAAAAATTCACATTTTCTCTATTTTACTAGCACTATTCATGAGTCAAACTAGAATATAGAAAAAAATATATCTTTATCCACTTTTGTCACATAGCTTTGTTTCTCAGTAAGACTTTGTGCAAAAATGTAAAAATACCTCAAAATATACTCTGAAGTTTCCATAATGAAAGAGTCTACATCGGGGGATGGTGGGGTAAGCCTATTTCTCTGTGGGCTTCATATACATATCATACAAATCACAGAGAATTCTATCCGTCAGCCATCAAAATACCTGTATCCCGTGGTAAGAGGAACACCAGATTTTTTCCAGTAGACGTGGGGCTTTGGGTTGCCGCCAACCTGACATTCGAACACAATGCTCCCACCTTCCACCAGTTTCTGGACCACCGGTTTTGTAATGAAGAAAGGAGCGGCAGGTTCTCCGGGCCCTGCTTGCTCCTCTGTGATGCCAGTATCCATCATCACCACATCTCTGGACTCTACAAAGCTGCAAAGAGAATTCCCTTCATATTAGCTTCTGCGGTTGCAATTTGCCACTACCAAAGGGACAGAAAAAAATCAAAACTACTAGAATGTTTTACCGTTTTTCTTCTGTGGTCAATTTCTCAGTCACAGTTGTTTCCTTTTCAAACTCTTCTGATGCTAGAAGACAAGTTTCTCATTTAAGTCTCTCATTGAGTCTATTTTGTTAGTGACCTCTACTTAGCGTGACAGCCTAGTTGACCCCCTAATGGGCCCCCAGTTCCCAAAGGGGCCATCAATACAAGTCATGCAGAAACCGTGCTGTGGAAAGGGTCAGCTGAGGGTGACGGTGCAAACGGAAGGTGGTGGGGGTGTGGTCACCAACCTTGCACAGCTAGATAGCAGGATGTGCTGACTGTTCCAGCCTCGTTTACGGCACTGCAGGTAAATCGCCCGCTGTCTTCCGCAAAGGCTTCACGAATCATAAGACGGGCAATTCCACTCTGGAAGGTTATCTGGAAATCAATGGAACTTTCTATTTGGTAGTCTTCTCTGTACCATGTCACTTTTGGGGATGGGTATCCAGAGATGTGGCACTCCAAGGTGACAGATTCACCTTCTATAACAGTCACATTTTTTAAGCCCTGAAGAAAGAAGAAAATGGAAACACTGATAAGGTGTGCATAGTCATTAATCATCTCTATGAGTCATGACAAGCAGAGAGGTTTGAACTTGCACATTCTCATGGCCAAAAAAATTTTTTTAAAGGTAAAAGACTCTAGAAATATTAGTAAAGAGACTCCCTTGGAAATGGAATACTCCTAACTTGGAATAAATGTCAGGTGTTTCCAAGTTCGTAAGGCAGAACTGTATTAACACCATATAATGGGGCAACTCTGTACCCTCTGTTATTCTCACATATTTAAACCCTAACAGAACTGGAAGCCTCAGCAGCAAATCCTGCCACTTCAACAAAGCTTTTCCCACTACTCCCAATCAGAAGTACTCTATCTTTCCTCTGTTGAGGCGCTTTTCACCTTCTATATTATGCTTGTCACCTTTTGTATGTATGCTTTTCTCTGATACAAAGGTTAAGATATCAAAGAAGGCTGGATTGGTCTTTATATCTCTATAACTCTCCTAATAAAGCCTTATACCTCACAGAAACCCATTGAGTCTGTTGACTATGTGATTGACGGTTGCCACACAGAATTCCCCTTTTTCTTGCCAAATAGTGTATTGTCTTAAAATTAGCATTTGTGAACTCACTAAGGTCGTTTTGAGAAGCTGATCTTTGCATATATTAAAATTATCTGACCAGCTACGCATCAATTTTTTTACTCACCGAGACCAAGGTTGGTGGAGTAACTGGGATTTCAACAGACGCAGGTACCTTTGCCGTTTCTGTCACCTACAAATTTTACAAAGGATGTTACAAAATGCCCATGGAATAGGGGGCAAACTCATCAAAAACCTTAGCACATGCAAAATTACAAAAATAATTTGAGGAAAAGGAGCTCTGACACACACTGACTCAAAAGAATTAAGTTTGAAAGGCAGGACGCCTGGCTGAGTACTCTGGTGGCACAAACTGGCCGTGTGCCTGGCCCTGCTCGATAGGAGTGGCTCAAGAAATAGCGTGCGATTCAGGGACTGACCTTGGTTTCACGCTCGTGTAGGACTTTGAAGCTTTCTTCACGGACTGTGCCACCAGTGATGCTCACCCCTACCTCCTTCTTCACTTCAATGCCAGCTTGACTCTTGTAAGTGTCTGGCGTGTCGGTGAAGGGGAACTGAGGTGAGGGGGTGGGTTCTGCTCTCACTCTAGCCTCAGCAGGCTTCACAGTAGGTGCCTTCACCGACTTGGTGATCTTCTGAGCAGAAGACGTGGTTGACAATTCTTTCTGTAATGTGGCGATAGCACTACCAGCTATCGATGCCTAAACAGAAACGGAGCAATCTGGGTCATGATTCAGAAGCACACCGCCACCAACATTCATTCAGCAGGGGGGGTCTGAGTCTATGTTCTGTATGGTCTGTTTTTTAACGCTCTCGTTATCACTCTAATGATTAACGAAAAGTCAGTTAGAGATAAGCCACTTATAAAGCTCACCGGCATTCCTGCCAGTCTGTAAAAATACATTTGAAAATATCTTTCTTAAAGAGTTGTATTTAGAGCTCCTTATTTTATGCTCTTCTCATAAAGGGATGGAGGGTCTTCTAAAGCTCAGTCATGAATTTTCACTTAACCATCCTAAAAATACCACAGCGGGAAATTCAAAATCAGGAAATTATTAAAATATTTGGTAAATTCCTAAGAACTACTTTAAAATAGCACTGTAAAGTTTCAGCCTCAAATCTGGGTGGAAGGTGAAAATGGAGACATTCAGAAAAATATTTTGAAGGCTTTCTCATTCTTTTTATTCTGTCACTGTCTATGGCTTTTTTATTTCAATAGTAATTTGGGGCTATGCCAAATATAGGTATTAAATGTGCTTTACAATTCTTTGGAGGCATTCGAGATTTGCATTCCACATCTTAGGTGTGGATAAGAAGAACAGTGACTGATATGAAGGGTTACTACGTGCTGCCAACTTGCCCCTGATGTCGGAGCTAGGACACAAACCCAAGGCTGTGTGATTCCGCCATCCAACCCAACTACCACCCATAATACCTCTCTGCATCTTGTTATATTGAGTAAATGAACGTATGATTTTTCAATATCTGACTTTATTATTGATATACATTCATAGCCTGAAGTGCCTCACAGCATAAAGAAAACTAAACTGTGTGATAACCATCTTTTTACAAAATGTGAAACAGAGGGAAGCCTGTATGGATTTGTGTCCTCTTGGAGGCGTACGATAACCCCCTCTGCTCCCCGACATTTAGCCTGCTCGGCAAGTTTCAGAAGCCAGGCTTCAGGGGCTTCGGAGTCTACCATGACCGGAAACAGACACCACCACACTGGCCTACACCAAAGACCCTGTGTACGTCATGCATTAGGTACTTAACGCCTTTGAGCCAGACATTTCTTTGTCACGCTATGTAACTTCTTACCTCATATCCATGTTCTGTCTTAGGGACAGAAATTTTTGAAACAGTAAAGTGAGGGCTTGCTGTGCGGGGGCGTTTATCCACATGGACTAATCTTTCAGTTGCTAGATCTGTAGTTTTCTTGATCTGCAATGAAATGAGACTCAGTGACACCACGGTCCACCAGATGACCAGAGCAGTTAAGCTTGCTTTCCCATGGGTAGGGTGAAGATCCAGCAGGTACAGACCCACCTGTGATGAAATGTGCATTCCCATTTGATCAGTAGTTGTGATATGAGTCTCAGAAGGAGCCTGGATCACCCTAGGCTTGACTGCTTTAGGGACAACATGGGGTTCCGAGGCTGGACGCTGGGGATGCTCAGCTACCTTTGTGGTGGAAACGCGCTCCTTATAGCCATACTCCATAGTGGTCTGCTGAGCATAGGACTCTTCAGGGGGCCTGGGCTCCCTGGGCTCTCTGACGCGGGCCTGGTCTACTGCAGCAACGACTGTTGCTACAGCTTCTGCCTTTTTCCCAATGTCCACCTGGAGACAAGGTTTCCAGAATTAATATCAGTAACGTCAAACTCAAGCCAGGGTAGCTCCTCCAAGGACGGTCACTGAGAACAGACAAATGCCTAAAGGTGTGGTAGGTAGATGGCACCCATGTTATATGGCTCTGTTAATGCCTCCAGGAATGTGGCTCACAGATGCATTTAGGAACTTAATATCTCATTGATTATTATAATGTAATGGAGAGCTAGATACATTCTATACATACCTGCTTAATTAGACTAGACCTTAAATCACACACACACACACACACCACATGGGACAACACAGTACCTATATAAAACAGGAAGGAGATTTTGAGTTTTTCTAGGATTCTGTCTGAGGCAGTTAATTAACACTTGGGAAATCAGAACTCTGGGGTGGTTATCTTCATTGATTATTTTTATTATTCTGTCCATCATTTAGTCTAATATTGCTGCAATGACAGCGATGATAAAAAATGCCCTCAAACCCCTCCTGGACCCATCGAGAAAAATCAGCTGCTACAGAGTTGTATGGTTGCATGCAAATATGAGATAATGTGAAAGCTCATGAAACAATAGTGAGCATATTAATTTTCTTATGATTCCCTAGGGATAAGAATTTTTAATCTATTAGAAAATATCTTTCTTAAAAAATGTGAATGAAGAGATTCTGATTAAAATGAAAGTGTTAATAATATTTGGATTCAAGAGAACCTTTCGCAGTGAAGTTCAATTTACTTTCATTATTACTGGGAGGTAAAGCGAAGAAAAAACCAGAAATGTTGTTTTCTCATTTCCATGAATCTGATTAACATAAATGAAAACACAGTCTGCAAAGGTGTTTCTCTTTTAAAGAAAGCAAACTAGCTACATGATGTGGCTTACAAATTACGAGTCTATGCAATACTTGGAAATAGCATATCGGTGTCCATCAGTGCTCTTTAAAAATAATGCTGGAATATTTTATTAATGTCCAGTTTTCTTTTCTGCTGCTGTGAATGAAATCTAGATCACATCTGAAAGGTCTTTCAAGGATGCTACCTATATATCTGTTAAAATTGTTCTCAGAATCATTTAAGATACAAATAAGGGCTTTTTTAAACTGAGATGAAATTAGGCCTTTAGTGATCATGGGCTTCATTCAGTGCTTCTTTCCAGTAAGCCACAAACAATCTGATCTTCCTTGAAGGATTGCAAATGCCGATTTCACTTTACCATTGCATCATAGGAGAAACTGTAAAATATACGCGAGGGTTAGGTGACTTAAGTTTGTTCATCTGTTCTTTTTTAAAATATATAGGCCATTAGTTGATTTGAATTTTAGATATTTTAAAATGTTATGCATCTTTGACAGATAACACAAATGTATATATTTACCATATATTATACATATTTAATGTAGGCCAAAGATTCAAATGAGATATGACGTAAATGCAATCATTCTACAAGCAAAGTAATATGTATTAAGTATACATACACTTTTAATACATATGTAAAGGCTGATATACCATTCTCTCTCTCTACATATAAATGTTTATATATATGTGTGTGTGTGTGTGTACTTAACATATATTACACTTTGCTTGTAGAGTGGTTACATTACATTATATCTCATTTGAATCTTTCAACTGCAGTCTGTACGATAATCAGGTTTTATTTATTTTAACGAGAAAACTTAGGCTCAAAGAAATTATTTGCCAACTGACATGTACAAATATATATTATTTAAAACTTATGCAAAGGAAAAGAATCTTAATTATGGGTAGGATATTTCAAATTGGAGAAGCATCTATGTATTTTTTCCTGAGTTATTATATATCGAGTTCATAGACATATGCTGTTTGATGGACAACCACAGGTGTGTCCTCTTTGCTGGTACCATTTTGCTTTCTTAGTGGACTCACATCTCTCATAGTTTTTGAACCTAGATCAACAGGAAGAAGAATTGGAGCAGGAGACACCAATTCAGACAAGTTAAATGCTGAAAATTAACTTAGGAGATGCAAAAAAAAGTGTTACTTAATCTGGCTTTTCACAACAAGAAATGCTAACTGTTGCACCGGAAGAGCTGAATGGGGTCTAATCGTCTCTAATGCTTGGTGATCGCTTCAGCAATTACATGGAACACTAGAGCACAATGACTGATGTGAGATGAAAAGTTATGGGTGCTGATGATGAAATGGGATGAAGCAGTGCTTTTCACCTCCACAGCATCAGTTTTCATCTCCTCACAGAAAAGATGGATCTCTTCTTGCTTAATAGCAAATCCTTCTCTAGTCCTTGGCAGTGTGGCTGGTTCAGTAGATTTTGCAGTGGTAACTACTACTTTGGGTATAGGTATTTTCTCAGTTTCCATTCTTAGCTAATTTTTAACAACAAAAATAAGAAGTCAAATTGATTTGATTCAGAACAAACAACAGCAATTTAAATATAATCACTGATGAAGTATGTTACATATTGGAATTGCTGTCACCAGTGAGATTTCTGAAAGGCTGATGTGCCATTCAATATCAGACTTGGGTAAAGGTTTAGAAAGTTGATCTTAAATCATGCCTTAGGTGTAGAGATAGAAAACAATGCCTAAAGATGTAGAGATAGAAAACAACATTGAGAGAAATACAGACAGGACTCAGCCATGATACTAAAGAAATTTAGTTGATAATTTCCAAATACTATATTGACAATAAGGAATAAAATTAGGTAAATAGCTTATTTGGGGTAAATGACAGAGTCATGGTAAGTTGGTTAATTTATGGAGATTTCATAACTACATAACTACATAACTACAATAGATGCTACAAATAAACTTCTTCATGGCTTATGTGTATTTTGGTTGGGTGATTCCTTCTCTAGATTTTAATACTGCATCTTGTTTAGCTTTAGCAGGAGTTAGTATGGTAGGCACTATAATTTTCTCATCTGGTATTTATATTTACAGAAAGAGCAAAAGTTAAACTTTCACTTGAAAAAATTATGGGTATCTTCCTGAAATAAGTCCATACTTTATAATGTAAGATACTGAATTTATGACCCTCAAAACATACATCTTCACGACAGTAAGATTCATCATTTACTTATACTTTTTTCTTTAATGTTCATGAAATATCTTAAAATCAGCCTGCATGCAATTTCAGTCACCAACTTCCAGAGAACTTCTAGATGTTAATAATAAAAAATGGAAAATAGTAGTGAAGAAATCAGTGGAGAGAGGAATATGTAGTAATATTAACAATAATAATTTGTTTTTTTAGTTTCTAATCATTTAATCATCTAAAAAATAAATAGGTTAATAGTGTCTCATACATAAGAAATTCTGAGATTGGGATTAATGGATTATAAAAGAGGGATTGCACACTTGGAATAGCAAGCATCACCTTTTCATGAGTAACTTGGATTTGTTCTTGTCTAGTAGCCATTCCTTCTCTAGTTCTCAGTATTGTTTCTTGTTCTTGGGCTTTAGCAGTAGCAACTGCTACTGTAGACAAGGCAGTTTTCTCAGCTTCCTTTCTCATCTGATTGTTACAGTAAAATCAAAGTTGAAATTGCACAGGGCTTTAGACACACATGGTATGAACACCGCCCCCTGCCCCGTGCCTGGTGGGGATGCAGGATGAAGTTATTCAGGGTTAACTACACAAAAGAAGTTCCTTAACATTGTTTGCATATACTGACTGGGAATCACAAAACTTAGAAATGTTAACTAAAAAAAAACAAAATCTCCAGATGATCCCATATATTGCTTTTTAAAAATCAGGCTAAAACGCTCATCTTCATGCAAAGAATAATGGGGGATAAAATGAATTACACATGTTACAGATGGATGAAAATCAAATGTGCAGATAAAATTAATGGTAAGCAGTCACACAGTCCTCATTTTACTTTTAGTTTGGGATTCAAAAAGGAAAATACAGACTAATAATTCATAGCACATCATAGTTAACGGTTTGCTAGAAATTAGTTTGAGGATGAACATTTCCCATCTCAAAGATGTGTATTCACCTTTTCCTGAGTTATTTGAACTTGTTCTCTTTTGGTAGTGATGCCTTCTCTAGTTCTTGATACTAAATCTTGTTCTTTGACTTTGGGTGTGGCAACTATGACTTTAGGTACCACTGTTTTCCTAGTTTCTTTCATTGTCTGGTCATATGATAAAAAGAAAGGTGAGAAAATGGTCATTAAATTTCATACAGCCTCTAATAAAGGAAACTTAAGTCAAATCCGAGAAAGGAAGCAAATTTCTTCCTGTTCGCGGACACTTCCATCACACTTAAACCTATCACATGTTGCCTGGATCGTCTGTACTGCTTCATTGCTAACAGTATCAAAGTAAGTGCAGTCGAAAAGAAAAAAACGTGATCAGCAATAAAAGAAAAAAGGATGCATTTCTGGTTCTCACATTCTTCTTATAATCCATGGGAAATCCCAGTACAGCCATAATTAACACATACTTTTGCATTTTATCAAGTGACTTGAAAACTGGAAGATATTAAAGTGAACTATAGGGTCATGTTAGTAACAATCCAAAGAAAGTTTGAAAGTTAGGAATGAAAAGTGGCAGTGAAAGCTGGAGAGGTGGCAAAGGGTTTGTGAGAGATGTTGAGGGAGTTTTCTATTCGAGTTATAAAAAGACGAGGTGAAAAACTGTTGAGTAAGACCCATGATGAACACGTAGGCAGCTTGGAAATGACATGACAAGAGTGAATTGCACACCGGCAGGGAGTCATCACCTTTTCCTGAGTTATGTGCCTTTGATCATGGAGTGTGGCAATTTCTTCTTGAGCTCCCCGGATTGTTTCTAGCTTTGTGGACTCTGCCATGGCAGCTACCACCACGGATGCAGTGGTTGTCAGAGCTGTCTGTCTTATCTGATTTTCAGAGTAAAATAAAGGTTTGAGGTTCAAAAGAAATGGCGAGATACCCTTGCAACATCCAGAAGAATACAAAATGTTTAGCAGTAAGAGAGAAAGTACCACATTTCCATTTTAAGGGCCAACACTTAACGTTTAAAACACAGACTTTCGTTTTCCTGAGGAATAGGCTTCATTTCTACCCACTTGCTCCTTTGCAAATTGTCCTAGAAACTGAAAAATGTTGACACATGAGGACCCAGTGAGTGGCCACCGGCGAATGGCTGGAAAACTAGTCAGGCTGAACTTGCCAGTAACTGGCATTGCAATGGCAACAGGGAGCTCTACGCCCTTGATCATGCCAAGTAGGGGATGTGGGCATTCAAAGTCTCTCCCTCCAAGGAGAGGGAAATTCATTCAATAGCCTGTGGCCAGCCTTCAAAGAGAATAGAGTGTTCTCAGCTAGGCCTTTTAAAAAAGAGCTCTGGGATCAGCAAAGAACAGGCGATCAAGATTGGTGAGGGGAGGCACCCTCCTGAACAGGAAAGAGTTAAAAATAGATGCTTCTTTCCTGACACCTTAAGGCTGGATGTCACACACAGAAGAGAAGTGGATTTTGGTGACACTGAGGTCGTTTGCACATGGCTCTGTGGCACAAAAGCAGCAAACACTTCTAGGTCCCTGTTTGTCAATCACAAATTAGGACATTTTCTTGAAGAAGGACCAGTGTTTCCTGATGTCCAGCATTTCCTCACTTTCCCTTGATATTTACTTGGAGTGTTCACGGCTGGTGTGCACATGTGTGCATGCATAGATAGGTCTTACAACCGAAGTGACTGAGGGCTGAGGCTACGCGTGAGAAAACTCTACTGAGGGTAACTAGACTGGGGTGATATCTGTCTTCCATTTAAATGTGCTCTAGAAATGTCATAGATGTGCTCCCAAATGGTTCTCATAGACAATCTCCCCAAAACTGATGAATTGAGTGAAAAGTTGTGTAATGAAAACAGAATCTCCATCATGAAAGAGTTTCAAAGAAACAACAAAAATACAAACAAAAGACTCCTCCATTTGGAGGTTTTGGTAATAGGGTACAAGCTCACCAGAGTGTGTTACGTGTCAACGAACTACCACATATTCACAAAATCCGACTTACCGTTTCTTGAGTTACTTGTTTTTGTTCTTGTTTTGTAGTAATTTGTCCAGTAACTCTAGTTTCTTGCTCTTTGGCTTTAGTTGTGGAAATTATTACCTTTGGTACAAATGTTTTTTCAGTTTCTTTTCTTATCTGAAATCAATGATAAAAACAAACTCTTATTGTCTCCTGATCTCTAACGGAAGTGACATAATGTTCATTAAATATAAACAATATACCAAACAAACTTCTTTCTTTCTTTGAAGAAAGAAGTACAATCCTCTTTTTCTGGAGATATCACTAAATAAATCTTCTCATTTTCCTTAATAGGACCATGCTCTTTCTCTGTCTAAACCATAATTTATGCTGCTCATGGAAAAAAAAAGTTGGGTTCAATACCATTTAATTGAATTGGAGAATTGCCATCTTCTTTGAAAAGACTTCCAATTTCCATAAATGGATATATGGGCAATACTATCCTATGCCACTTCTGTCATCTAAAGGTGATCTTAGAGAATTGGATATTGGAATGGAAGGCCTTAGAAATAATTTGTCTGACCCTTTAGTTTTATATACGAGAAATCAAGTATGGACAATTTACAATCTACGTTTATATGAAATTTTTGCTTTGGAAATTTTCCTAATTATGATTGCTTGGAATATCCAGACTTACTTTTCTGAGAAGTTATGGGGAGAAAAGTTTTGTACACATCCCAGGCAAAATGTTTTCCAAATCCCTAACCCTCTGAAGGAGGCTGTTCGGATCTGGATGCCTAAGGTATGTGGAGGGGGAAGGGGGAAGAGGAAGGGGAGTTTTCCCCATTTGGCTCTTTCCTCTTTGCCAGTCTCAGACACCATCCCTGACATTACAGATCTCGGGGTTTAAAGACTTGAAAGTTCATCTTCTCAAACCCCCCAGCTGACAACTGGCTCCCCTGGCCAAAAGCCCTACCAAATGGCCCTAAGCTAGTTTATTCCTGAATGCCTCTGATCACGACTGTCCTTTCCCCTTTTTTTTGGTCATTTGACCTACAAAACCCATGCTGTCTGTTCCACTTCAAATCCATATTCCAAGGTTCTCCTAAGAGGTCAAGAAGCAGTTGCCAAGCTCTTTTTCAAAGCAATATGTGCTTAGTGTCCTTCTCTGTTCCTTCCTCAACATCTACTCTTCCTGGTTTGACCTCACTCTAGTCACATATTTAGTTAGTGCACCTCCAGAGCAACAGAGATGGAACCCCTCGTTTGTATTCAAAGAAGTTCCTTTTGTCTACATAAGTGACACATTTGGGGACTCGAAGGGACCTTGGAATCCGGTACCCAGGGATACACAGATACAAGGGGATTTTAATAGTGTGATAACAACTATGTTGCCCAAGAAACAAAACCCTTCATGGTATACATTATTATGTGTGCTGACACAGGGAACGACAACAATAATTTCACATCAAAACCCATTTTTTTTTTCACCTGTTCATGAGTGACGTGCACCTGCTCTTGTTTTGTTGTAATTACTTCTCTGGTTCTTGATTTTAATTCTTGTTCCTTGGCTTTATCGGCAGCTACTACTACCTTAGTTACAGCCATCTTCTTCTCTGCCTCTTTTTTAATCTGAATTTCAGAGGGGAAAGGAAGGAAGTAGTTTTATGCACCTTATATAGAAATTCCAATAATAAATCAGGACGCAGACAGAAACGTCACACAAGAGAGGATAAGGGGGAAAGCTGGAGTGATTTTAAGCTATAAAAGAAATCTATTCAAATATGAGGTGGGAAATTATACTGGATTTATAACACTTTTCAGCTGTGAATCAAGTGTCACATTTGTTTTGAGGAAAGTAAAAGCAAAGGTCTTTGGGGGAAGCTTGGAGAAAGGTAACGTCTGCCCTGCAATAATGGTCCTCCCCCCCCCCCCCACCCCTTGGAGCAACCGAGCTCTGGACTGACTGATCTGGAACCACAGCAATGGATGCACATGCACACTCCTCATTTAGCCTGCTTTCCTGGCCACCCTTTGCCTATCTCGACCCAGGATCATGTTGATACTTGAATTCCTTCTCTGACCTCCTGTACCAAATTTTGGTAGTTCATTCTTGTCTACCTGCCTGACATGGACCAGGAACTTTAGGTACTTATATCTTGAATACCCTTGGTATCTCAGGCCATCTTTTGCAAGTCTGGGTCACACTGGGCTCGGTGCCGTGCTCCACGTGCTTGAAGCACTGGTTTGCCATGGGAACTCTGCACACCCAGCTCACTCTGGCCAGCTGCGTGCCTACCTGTTCTTGAGCAGGTTGGATATGCATAGCAGTCGTGGTTGTCCTCTGAGCAGTCTGCTCTACAGCGCCGATGACTGGTTCTCTCACTCTGGCCATATCAACAGCAGCAACAACGGTCGCAACAGCGGCACTTTTGTCCGTTTCTTGTCTTGCCTGGATCAGAAATGACCAAGGCCATTTTCAAAACGACATGCCCAGCAGACAATACGGAAGTTCAATGGAAATGAGCTGCCTCTTATCATATGGTTTCACTTACTTGTGGAACATAAGGAAAAGCGGGAGGACATTAGAAGGAAGGGAAGAATGAAGGGGGGGAAATCAGAGGGGGAGACGAACCATGAGAGACTATGGACTCTGAGAAACAAACTGAGGGTTCTAGAGGGGAGGGGCATGGGGGGATGGGTTAGCCTGGTGATGGGTATTAAAGAGGGCACGTACTGCATGGAGCACTGGGTGTTATACGCAAACAATGAATCATGGATCACTACATCAAAAACTAATGATCTACTGTATGGTGACCAACATAACATAATAAAATAAATTATATAAAAAAAAGGAAATGAGCTGCCTCCAGTAAAATGTACGTAGGATAAGTGTGTCATTGCCGAGAGAGGGCATGTATTGTTAAAACCTGTCTTTTCTGAAAACCTCACAGAATAGAGCCTTTATCCCAATTAAAAATGATTTTCCAGGGGCGCCTGGGTGGCTCAGTCATTAAGCGTCTGCCTTCCGCTCAGGTCATGGTCCCAGGGTCCTGGGATCGAGCCCCGCATCTGTTTCCCTGCTCCGCGGGAAGCCTGCTTCTCCCTCTCCCACTTCCCCTGCTTGTGTTCCCTCTTTCACTGTCAAATAAATAAATAAAATCTTTTTAAAAAAATGACTTTCCAAAACATGAGTCAAATTTGACCTTCAGTTTCTGTTATGTCGTTCTGTTCATATGCAATTCCCCTCCAAGCCACATGAGATGGAGTTTCATGGCAGGGTGCTGGCTGGAGATACCAGCGTGGAAAGGAAGACAAAGCAGGACCGCCCTGTCCCGACCTACCTCGGCGGCCCCAGCAGCCACAGCCCCCGCTGCGAAGGCAGCACCGGCCGACAGGCTGGCAGCGGCGCCCTCTCCTCCGCTGACGGTCACTTGCTCCTGGATCCCGTATCGCCCTTCCCATCTCTCCTCTGTCCTGATCTGGGTGGCGCTCGTCACCGTGGTTTCTCTCATCTCAGCCTCAGATGAGGACACATAGCCCTCTTGCTTCCAAGGCGGAGGCACTTCGGGGCTGGGGGCCACGCCAGGGGTCTGGGTCTTCCGGGCGAGTAAAGGAGACCTAACGGATCTGATGGGGGATGTGGAGATCCTCCCCGCTGGAGACACGGATCTGAAAACCAGAGGGCAGAGGTCAGGAACGGCAAGACCCAGAACTCCTCTCCGGGTCACTGGATCTGAATAATGGAAGGAAAATCTGGAAGTGCTTAAGGCCGAGTTTTTTCAAAATGTGTGCCCCAATAACCTATTCAGAGGCAAATAATGTACTTGATTGAAAGTAATTTGTTTTTAAATCTTGGTAAGCCCCAATCTTATCTGCTGTAACTCGTAAGAGAATCAGTCTGAATTCTGGGCTAAAGAATGTTGTGCCCTGCCCCACCTTCTCACCATTTAAAAAAGTCAAGACAGCAGAAGGTCTTCAAATACAGCAAAAGAAAGGACATGGTGACTACAGTAATCAGAACTCTAAATTTCTCTGTTCTCCCAACGGGGGAGGGTATGTCAGGTGTCGAACAAAGAAAAGTTTCTATAACCAAAATGTTTGTGCAGTTCTGGGCTAAAGAAGTCTGGCCTCTTTTCTTTCCCTATAGACTTTTTGCAGCTTTCACCTATGCCCACAGGCCTTGAGAACCTCCAGGCTAGGCGGAAGCTTTCTTGGGACTCTTCTTGCAGAGCTTTTTTGGGTATGGGCTGTGCAATGGTCAGTGTTGTGAACTGCTCTTTTTAATTTTCTCTGTGTTTACCCTCACTCTCAATGTGTTGTACTCTGGACTTTTTAATATCCATATAGTTACTATGGTAACTGGCTATTTAGAAATCCAAGGGTTCCACAGTTTTTCTATTAAATTGATAAAGTGCTTCTTCTAAAATAATTTTCATTGCTTTTTGTGTATATCCCAAGTGGAACAGCATCATTTGAAGAATCTAGGTGCTAACTCCTGACATTTATGGCCAAAAAATACAGTCCCTGATCTACACCAATAATTCTAGGGGTTGGCCAACTATTTTAAGATAACAATTTTCATAATTTAATTTTTGATCGATTCTTAATCAACTTTTCCCTCTAGATGGCAGTATTGCCAAATCATTGACTGTAACTACTGCCTACAGGAAAATATTTATAAATTTACTCTGGCGGGTGCCTGGGTGGCTCAGTTGGTTAAGCGACTGCCTTCAGCTCAGGTCATGATCCTGGAGTCCTGGGATCGGGTCCTGCATCGGGTCCCGCATCGGGCTCCCTGCTCGGCAGGGAGTCTGCTTCTCCCTCTGATCCTCCTCCCTCTCATGCTCTCTGTCTCTCATTCTTTCTCTCTCAAATAAATAAATAAAATCTTAAAAAAAAAAGGTTTAAAAAAATAAATTTACTCTGGCATTAACTTACACTGATCATAAATGAAACGACTCTTCTAATTAAGGTTCAAGGCACCGTTGGTATCTGCTCTAAGTGACAGAGTAACTTAATAGTACACTACAATATTAACCAGTTCCATGAAGAAATGTTTAGTCCTTTTCTTGAAGAACGGCTTTTTGGTGAAAATCAATTTACATTTTATACATGAAGTCGTAATCAAGTAAAGGGAAATCTAGGGGAACATGTCTCTATTTTAAAAGCGACTGCCTTAGAAATATAACAAAGACATCTAACACTGTTCTAAATGGAGGGTCTACACTAACTGAAGAAAAGCAAAGTGACATGTACTTCCAAGTTTCAACCTGTGCCTCACTCTTGCTCTTCATCATAAAGTGAGTTTATTTCAAAAGGAGTTAAAGACATGATTAGCATGACATGAGTGATTAGCAGCAGGCTGCAGGTAAGCCCATAACTGTGAAAAATCAATGTAATTTGAGTCATTATGGGAAAGTGCTTATTTTTGCTCTTACAATAAAACATAATCACCTGGTCACAGCCAGATACATGTACCTTATTCAACAAAATATGTTTGCCTTACTCTACGACAAAAATCAAGATTAAACCATTAGACATTTTAGGAAGTATTCTATCTTGGATAGCCATTATTTTCTCTATAAATTGCTATTTTTATTTCTTATTTTAAAGTAAATTTCAGGGACTGAGTAATGGGGAGTGTTATTAATGAACTACCAGGGCTGCTAAAGACAGTCAAAACGCTCCACAGAATCAGGGAGGCTCTGTAATTTTAAATGACCCTTAGGCTTGGATTAAAAATACAGTGAGGTTGTTATCTCCCCCAGAAATCACATTTGGCCTGTCTTGTGATTTCATGGTGTGCAAACTTGGAGCTAGCCTGGGACAGAACACTACTTATTTGATAGCTAGACATGTTTTTAAAACTGAGTTTTTGGTTCAAGTCTTCCTTCATATTAGTGTTTGCAAGTACCTTTAATTTTCATAGTGGCCAACAGAAGTTGGAAAATATCTAGCATTTTTCATATATTTATTGGACTTCTGCATCACCTCTTGTGTGAAATGCTTGTCTTCTGTTCATTTTTTTTCCATTTGTGTTGCTTATTTTTTCCTTTAAACATTAATTTGTAGAAGCTTTTTAATATATTTGCTACTTAGTTCGTTGTCACAACTGTTGCAAACATTTCCCCCCGCCCCCAGATCTACGGTTTGCACTTTGCTTCTTTGTGGGGTCTTATTGAGCATCAACGTATACAGTCGTGTACATTATGCAAGGTTTTGAGGCTTCTACCATACATATTGTAGCCACTGTATACTTGATATAATGCTTTCAAGGCAGAAACAATGAAATATCTTGAGGAAGAGACACTTCTAAAATATTTTCACAAATGCACTGTTTGGTTTAGCAATGACCTAATTTTTGCCATACATACGTTTTATTTTAATGTAGTTGAATCTCCAGTTCTATTTTTAAAAGCTCTCCCTCACAAATGTTTTCCCAAATAGTCTCATATATTTTTTTTTGGTTTTTATTTTTTAATTTAGCTTTTGTAGTCAGGCTGAAATTTATTTTGTAAATGGTGTGAGCTAGAGGTTTATATTTGTTTTCTTCCAAAAGGATAGCTATTGGGCCAGCATTCTTTATCGAGTAAAATATCCTTTCTCCCACTGAACTGAAAGGTCACTTTGATTAAAAATGGAATCTACTGGATACTTGAATTTATTTCTAGATGCTCTGTTCTGCTTCTCTGATGTATTTTCTATTCACTTACCAATACCACAGTGTTTTGATTTCAGTAGCTTAAGTAAACTTGACTATTTTTAGGCCAACTATCTGCTTATTATTCTCCTTTTAAAATTTTTCTTGGCAGGGGAGCTCTCTCTACACTAAAACAATGGTATAAATTGATCAGGAAACATTTTCTTGTTTACCCCAAATTTTGGACATTTTTTTCAGTTCATCATATTAAAAACCTCAGCAGGTTAAGCCAAGTTCCAAAGTTTCAAATTTGTTATGGATAATCTACACTTGTTTACAGAATTTCTGAGCCCTGATGATACATGCTTACTTTCTGAAATACCTCCGTATTAACTAAGCATAGAAACCCATCTTATTTTCTATGGAAAATGACATAAGCAAATGCAAAATATTTAGAAGGTTTTACTTATCAGAAAATAATTATACAAATGTTCTTATGCTCCATATACAAAGTACCTTCAACTGATTATCTCACTGAATCCTCACAACACTCCTTGAGATCATTCTTATTGTGATTTTCTTTAATGTACAAATGGTATGACTAAGACCCTAAGCAAATTATTTAACCTCTAGCTCCACTCACCTATCCATAAAATTAGGAATGATAATTCTTAGAGGTTGCTGGGAATATTTAAGGAGATAATATACATACAATGCCAATCAAATGTCTGATAGAGAGAAAGTGGCCAATATATAATAGCAACTATTTCACTGTTACAATTATTTCCCTAAGTCACACTGTTAGCAAACGGTCAGGCTGATTGAACATAGGGCTTCCAACCCTACATTCTGTGCTCTTTTTATTTCTCGGCTTTCTCTTAGCTTTTAATGCAGATGTTTCTTAAATGGAATACAAATAGGAATTCAGAAGTAGAGTTTATAAAGTCGTCCAGTTTAGCTGTGGACGGTGAAGATTTGTGACAGTGAGGATTCAGGACCTTTCAGCTTACCTCCTTTCTCACATGCTACATTTTTTATTGCTTCCTTCTATTTCTCTTCCTTCTTTGTCTTCTTATTTCTCATCTTATTGGATGAAACCTAATTCAAAAATGCACAATGACTTGCTCTACTTTAAAAGGCTTTACCTGACGGGAGATGGGGTTGGTGCCCGCACATGTCTGACCGGGGAAGGGGAGTGTCTTATCGGCGACGGGGACTGCTGTCGAGGCAACTGCGCTTTGGCAGCAATGGACGGTGGTGTGGGCGACCTGGACCTGGGCTTAGGAGGTATCCTGGGAGGTGTTTTATGGGGCAGCTGTTGCCCAGCGGCACCATCGATGACCATTTCAACTGTTGCAATTGATCTGGCATCAAAGTGGGCTTCAATCTTCTGTAAAAGATGAAAACAAAGCCCATGTTGAGGGGGAACAGTTGGCGAAGCAACAATCTGAAAGGTCTGAAAACCAACAGTATAGAAAAATACCTTTTCAATTCGGGTTTGTCTTGTTTCTGAAATCTGAGCAGTCGAAACAATTGTCTTTGTCTTTTTAGCGGGTACTACTTCTTCACCTGCGGAAAGGGAAGGACAGCTATTTAGGAGGAGGCATGGTGACCCATTTCTAAAGAGATGATGTTAATTCTGACTACAGAGTCAAGAAAATTTTCTAGATGTCTCAATGGAGGAAAAGGCAGGAAGTTTTGGATTTTGTATGAATATAAATTAGGTTTTAAAATAGAATATGTTTGTTATTAGATAAGAATTTACTTAGAACCATTTTTTTAAAATTCATTATTGGTCAATAATTTGAAAACAGATGACTTAATTGAAATGCTTTCTAGTTTCTACTGGGCTTAGTAAGCACTGAGTGCGTCAGTGATTCTGAGCTCCTACTTGGAATCTCAGAGACTTTTCTTTTCATGGGTGTTGAAAAGCCAGCTTTGGTTTCAGCTCGCAGCATCCCTGAGGCCTCCAAGGGGAGGTGGGAGGACCTCCGGCCCCACTTCGGCCTCCATCAGTAAGTACTCTTTCCTTCTTCCAGTTTCTCCATCTCCAGCACATACCTTGAACCAGCAATTCGGCAGTCGAAGTAGCTCTTCCAACGCTATTGGTGGCATTTACTGAATAGGTCCCGGAGTCTTCAGGGTATGCTTCCGCAATCAGTAAGCTGTAGAGGTCGCCTTCTTGTGAAATTTGAAAATCAAGGGAGCTCTGGATTTCTGCTCCATCCCGATAGAACTTCACCACAGGTGTAGGGATTCCGGTCACTCTCACTTGGAGTCGTACTTGGCTTCCTTGTCTCACGGTCATGCTCTGCAGTCGTTGAACAAAGTTGGGTGGCGCTGTCTCTGCTGCAGGGGGAAGCAAGGAAAATCAGGACCACTAGCCAGGGTAATCCAGACAGGTTATTTTTAAACAATCATAGCTCCATTTCCAAAACAAGGCGGTGACTCCCTGAACGAAACACCCTTGACTGTCCTTGAGCCTAGTTCATGCACAGGATAGCAAGAAAGGAGCCAGAAGATGGCAGAAGGTAATCCTGCCACCATATTTTATTTTTATTTGCTCTTTTTGTTTAGGAGCTGTAAGCCACCACTCTTCCTTCCTTCTTTTTTTTTTTTTTTTTAAAAAAAGCTTCCATATTGTTATAACATTTTTAGAGAATCTTTCAGACACTTCCTCCCAGCCTCACATCTAGCACTATCTTAACCTGTTAAAGTAATTTTGCATATTTCAGTAAATTGCATTAAAATGAATTCTGATGGTTGGTTTGATAAGTGTATCTGTGACTTACAGAATCACCAACTCTTAACTTATGTTAAAAATATCCTAAATTGTCTCCAAATTGATCAGTATTCAAATAACCCAAATATTTACTTGCATTTAAATGTTATTCCAAATAGTGACATGATTTAATGTTAGTTATGCTACAGAAAGGGGATTTTTTTTTTTTGGTCCATTATGTTGAAAGAACTTTTTTAGAAATGTGAAGAGAGAATGGGATCAATTTTAACATGTTTTTGAGTAATAAACAAACTGTCACACCTGTGCATTTTCCATTTCTGAATTTTCTGGATGTATGTTAAAGTTCACACATGATGTTCCCTGATGCATCTAACAGCCCTATACTTGAACAGTGTTGGTGGTATAGTGTATTGGCTAACCACATATAACATTATGTAGCTCGTTATACAGATACTGTTTGTCATGTATAAAGTAATATACAATGTTCTGTGGATTAACATCTTACCAGGAAGTGAAGGATGGAGAGAAATGATGGGGGCAAAGAAGACTGGTGGTAACTTTTCTGAGGAAACTGTGTCATGCATCTGCCTTTTTCTGTGTATGTCCACGGTGTAATAGTTTTAGATATGGAAAGTAAGTAAAGAATTATTGAATTTTATCGATAAGAGCAGTGTTTCTTAAATGGGCAGTCTTTGGAGCACTTGCTTCAGAATCATCTAGAAGCTTGTTAACATGTAAATTCCTGGTGATGCACCTGTTTCCTTAGTAGACTCATAAACAAGGCTCCAAGCCTTTCCACTTGCTCAGAAACATGGTTTGTAATATTCCCTTAATGTACTTTTGAGTGTTTAATATGTGTATAGAGGAAACATTCTCAGCCACTTTTGTGCTGGATTTTGAGAGGAGAATTTTACTCTGCTATCAATTCAGCCTCCAGTAGGTCCCTCTCTAGATCTTAGCTGCATCTACTTATTCCTCAGTAGCTCTTCCTGGACCTCCTTCCCCATGGACTGGAGATGCCCTGGGGGTGGGGCAGAGGACAGGCAGGTCCCCTCCAGCCTACCTGTCACAAGAAGCTCAGCAGTACTAGTCGCTTGTCCAGATCCATTGGTGGCTCTCAGGGAGTATCGTCCACTGTTGGCTTTAGTCACGGCGGGGATCATCAGTCTAGCGCGGCCATCGCTAAAGGAGATCTGCACGCCGGGTAGAGTGGAAGTGGAAATTGCCTGGCCATCCCTAAACCAGCTCACCTCAGGAACTGGAAAACCTGGAGCACAAACACAATTCATCTTTATGTTGGAATGGGGCCCTGCAATGTCCTCCGCTCTGTCCTGCCATGTTCACTGCCTTGTCCTAACCCCAGGGTCCTCTTGCAAACAATTAGGGTGGTCTGTGGGGTCGTGTAGAGGTCAATACCTTCATTTAATAGGAGAGGAAAGAGGCCAAAAGAGACTCAGTGTTTTTTCACAAGGTCCCTCAGCTAGCGGTACACACAGAAGACTAGAATTTCTATCTCTTGCCCTCCTGTCCCAGGTTCTCCCAGATACAATTTAATAGACATCATAAAAATCATGAAGGGGATTTAAAAAAGCATAGAGCCAAGGAAACTTTGAAATAAAAAGTGACTGTTGTCCTCTTCAGAAACAAGTAAAGAACAAAAGCAGCAAAGGATCTAAAAGGGCTGCCTAGCAAGCCCGAGAGGACAAACCCATCTGTGTCCCTCCTCTGTGGTTGCAGGGACACTGTCTCCTTGAACTCTCCTGCCTTTCAAACGTGTAATCAGTAAAACAAAGTGCAGAGAGAGTGGGTTCTCGTAGAAGAAGACGCAAAGGCAAACCGAGTCTTACAGAACAACATGGATTCCTGGAGTTGCAGGTAGAAAAGCTGAATTCTTTTCAGTCGCCATAAATTGTGGAGCTAAGAACTACATATATGTGGTTTGATAATTTAAGTATATTAAAATTCTGTACATTGAGAAGGCATGAAGCAAATTCAGAGCAGGGTTTATTTTATATTAAAATGGAGGAAGTGAAGAGAACCAAGAGAACATTTATTTTCTTGTCCTTATATTAACCAATCTCCCACCACGGCCAAGTGAGTAGTTTATTTGACTAATTCATGAATGTCAAATATTTTCAGTGGTGTTTTCTTAATAATTTATTAGCACATAGTGTGAAGGAACAAGAAGCTACAAAGAAGGAAGCTTGCACTACTCCACAAATGGGCAAAATTCCCACTGAAGCCAATTGTGTTCTGCACAATTCAAAAGTTACTGAGCGTTACAAGATACATAATCGTATTACTGGAAAGTCAGAGTCTATCATGTGTGAGAAGAATGGAATTGGTCTCTAAATGTTTTATCCAATTAGGAATAAGATTGGCACATAAAATAGAAAATGAAAGGAGCAAGGAAGAGATCTTATTTTATATCTTTATTAGAAGCCAAAAAATTTTTAAAAAAGGGGGGGACAGTAGACTGTGGAGGTATAAACTTGATTTTCAATTAACCCATGCCATTTTATATGACCAGTTACGATACTACAGATGGAGACAATATTAAATAATTTTTGAGATTATTTATAATATAGTTTGTAGATGACCCCCATTTTTCCCAGAAGATGGTAAGTCCTTGAAATCATGCATTTTTTGGAACTCTAAACTGAGAAAAAGAAAGGGAAAAACCCTAACTTTGTTTTAAATAAAATTCGAAGGTCAATCTTTGTTTCTCTTTGGTGGCATATGTTATTTTTTGTTGTCATTTCCAAAGACTGGAAAATCTTAATTCACTAGAATCACTTAATAAAGATTGAAAATACAAGAATAAGATCATTAGGCGTTAGCTCAACACTGCAAGTTTTCTGCTTCTAAGAAAAGTCCACGGTATTGTTATTTCCCACTCTCGGGCACCTGGAGTGGGCCCCAGCCTCCTTGCCCCGCAGCTCCACGGCCCGCCCCTACTGGGCTTCGGTTCCTGGCTTCCAGTCTGGCTCTGCAGCTGAACCCAAATATAGAATGACCAAATTTGGTCGTACTTAGCTGCTGGATTCTGACAGCAATTTTAATCCAATGCTAATTATTTGCTTCACGGAATTATAAATATGAATAAAACATTTCCAAGCCATTATATTGTCAGATTTTGTCAGTACTCTGTGAACGGTATACCCTTATGATGGCCCTTCCATCCAGCTGGACCAATTTTACAAAGTGAAAGCCGGGCTTAAACTTGGTGTCGAGTCCTACAGCTAAACTCACATACGGGGGCGGGAAGGAGGCGAGGCGCAAACAAGTGCGCACGTGTGAGCTTACCACTAATGTGAGCCTCAAAGGTTGCGGTACTACCCTCCAGTACCACAACGCTTTGTAACGGCTGCTTAAACGTCGGTGCTTGAGTTGTCATCTTTTCAGGCACTCTGAAAAGGAAGAGAAAAGAAGTTAGAAGGTCCCAGCTAAGGGCCACTGGAGGTACTGTGGAGATGGCGGAGACACACATTTTCCAAACAGATTACTCCTGAGATCATCTGTGGGACCTAGAGGGATGGGTCGGGCTTCTCCTTCGTGGTTTCAATTTGAACACAGGACTCTGCATTGATTTGGAGCCTAACAGAGTAGCGGGTCTAAAGAGAAATGGGGGGCGGGGGGAGGAAAGCAGAGCAAGGAATGCCCTCTAGTGGTCAAAGAGGGAAATTCCTTCTTACCAAGAATGGGACACCTAAGTGAGAGATGGAAAGAGGAAAACTAGAGTAAGTGGGAGTAGAGAAGCACCATAAAAGAAGTGTGGAAAGAACAGAATGGATCTGTGCATCGGTTCAATGGCTGAGAGATAATTGTTAAAAAATATTTCCTTCCTATCAGTATTTTTCACTCTCTCACTCACTCTGTATTTTTAAGGTTGGCGTAGATTTGGGTCTTACTAGTATTACTTTAGGTAATCCAGGCGGCTACTTAAAGTAGTCACCAAAACTAAAAATTTGAGGTTTTCAATTTCTATCCTTACTTGGGAAGTTCTGGCAAGTCTTACTGACTATGCAAACCTTTTATAGACAGCTTACAGTGCTTTCTATTTCTAATATTTCTTCATATTGTAACTGCTCAATAAATGGTGCGACTGCTGAAGTCAGTAGTCAGGAAAATTTAAACTTACATGAATTGGCCAACTTTTATTACAGAGCTGAAAGGAAACTACTGACTTGAGTACTTAGTAAGGAACAAGGTCCAAACCTGACAGAACACCGCTGTGAAATGTAAAAAAGTTAAATGCCTCTTGATTTCTCAATGCAAATATTCCAAATCAAAGAAAGGAATGTGAAATTTGCAGTTAAGTTGTTTTAAGTGGAAGAAAGTCCTTTGTCCATCAGTTCCAGAGAGATGATGTGAAGAATTTTCTGATGCACAAACACCTTATTATTCAACGCAACTACTCCACTATTCTGATATAAAAAGCAGATTCTCAATTGTCAGATACTTCATTACTGCTTTTCACAAAATTCTCTGTTCACTAAAAATTTATGGAATGGTAATTTTTCCAGTGAAAATTCTGTGCCTTATTGTAACTTTTTACTTTGTTAAAAAGAAAATGAAACCAGGATTCCAAGACAATAAAATGTATATTTGGAAAGTTCAAATAATATCCAAAAGTTTTTGTGAATCTTTTGCCAAGAACTCCATATAGCATATTACATGTAAGACAAATAACTTTTTATGCCTCACTTTCCCTGTTTACAACCTAGTGCATCTTCTAAAAATAGCTATATTCTTTTGCACCATTTAGATATATACCAATGCAATTATAGGCATTTATGATGAGTAATCTAAATCCAGGAAGAAGGGAAGTCAAAGGGCATTTAGATATCAAAAGTCTCTAAAATATTATTTCTTGCCCTTAACACCAACATTTAGCTCATATCATTTGATTATGAATTAAAATACATGAGATACTGGGTATTTTATAAAACAATTATAATGTAGCTTTCCCCCCAAATTTCTAAATATGTCACAATTAACTTGTCTAAATTGGTGATTTATTCCTAGTGGATAGGTCCATTTTGTTGCTTTAGCACTTGCTCTTGAATGCCTTTGTGTAAATTAGGGCTGAAGGTATGCATCTAAAATGTCATGCTCCCAAAATAAACTCTCCACTGTTGACTGACAGGGGGCAAGTGTTCTGTCACTGTCCCGCAACTGATCCCTCAGCAGTCGATTCCCTTAAAAAGTCATCAGGGTGTAGCTGATACCACATGCATTTTATCAGAGCTATTCTTGGTGCGTCTCACTTTTTCACTGAGTAACATAACCTTGAACATTCTCAGCAGACAAAAAGAGTCTAGGACAGAAGCAAACATTTCTATCACCATTTCCGACCTCGACTTCAACACTTTTAAGACCATGGGGTGGGTTCACACAATTGGAATCACTGCCTGGGCTGATGCGCCAAAGCACTGAGATTTTTAAAGAAAACTGAACGAGCAGATTTAAATAATGGATCGGTAACAACAAAGAGTAACGAGTAGTTAGACAAACACCCCTACATAGGCACGTCGCCTACGCCGGAATACAAAGTTCTAACTGGGAACTAGAAATCAATAAGGAAGGGGCTCTACTATTTAAAAAAAAAAAAAAAAAAAGTAAAGATGCCGCTCACCTGATTTCTCAAGAGTGCCCAAAAAGGGTGGGACGAAGCCCCAGGTTGCTTCCGAAACGACGTCCTATCTGGAGCTGGTTTTTTCGACCATCTCCGACATGAATCGGTGAGCCTCTAAACTTAAAAACAAAACTACACAGTCCGAGACTGTGTAGTTTTGCTTTTCTATGCAATCCCTACACCCGAGGCGAGGCTGGGAATGCACGACTGCTCAAGAGCCAGGGCTGGGCTCTGCCTTTTTATTTGCCCGATCTGCTGACAGCCCCACATCCCCGGCTGATTGGCTGCCTCACGAAAGCATGACGGGAGACGGATCTATCTGGTGGTGTCACACACCACCTGTTCTTCTCATTGGCAGTGCTAAATTTAGCACCTCAAAAGAGGCTTTACCAAGGAAATAGAACTGTCTTTAAAGAATAACTGTATGGAGGCTCAGAGAAGAGCATTTGTTGCCCATTGTTAGCCTCTGCAGACACTGATCTGAGGAGATTTTGCGAAGGTAGAAGGTATTTGTGGGCGATTTTATAAACTAGCCTTTCACCTGAGGGTTCTCCTGCCCTGGGACTCAGGCCCCATTTCCCCTTCCCTTCCCCCATACAACTGACCAAATGCACCTGTCAATCATGACCGCAGATGAGGGCATTTATCTCAGGCATCAGACTTCACCTTCTTTGAAGAATGAGTGCCTCTAAACGTTAGCATCAAGAGAGCTCAATTATACTATCTACTTCTCCAGAATCCTCTGGTACTTTAGGGAGAATTAAGGCAATGTTAATGAGCTAAGTGTTTATTCAGCCCTGGAAGAAATAATGGTGAAAGACAAAATCTGAACTCTGTTTAGATTTAGTCTGTACGGTATAATGATTTCACTTTTTTCAGATTTCATTTCTTTCTGGCATTCATATTGACAAATGTGCATGCACCGTTTCTTAACAAGTAACCAACTCTTAACGTTTAAATCATCCGTAGGGTTCTTTTTCCAGACACATGAAGGCTGCTTTACTTATCTCTGGAGTTCACTGTTACTAATGGGAAGTGGTTAGGAGATGATATAGTTGCTATTTTAAGACTGAATTTAATTTCAAGCAGGAGATATTTCAAATACAAAAGAGCATACCAAAAGATCTTTCTAATGGTTCAGCCGAGAGATTTGTAATACTTCACTGAGTGGGAAGAAAATTGTCTTGGTGATACTGGGAAGAGACTTTTCTTAATAAAATGGACTAAAATTTTAAAACTTAAGTTCAATTTATTTATATCTATAATAAAAATGTTCTGGGTTGTGGAAGAACTTGGCCATGCATCAGACTTTTTCACTTCTTGAATATTTCATACTTTATAATTACGTACATAGTGATTAATTTGTTAACACTGAACAGAGCTAAACGATCCTGGACGACTGATGTAGCACAATTATATAGACGAGATGACACCATGTATTTACTTCACCATCGTCTCCTTTACTTCAGTGGTGACACCTGCATCGGTGGCATCATTTTCCCCTCTACTGACTCTATCTTCTGTGATTCTGTTTGATTAACTTATTCAGAAACACCTAGTTTCATGTCAGATGTCTTAAAAAATATTTCCATTTAGAGACTTCTGTTACAGGCAAGCTGCCAGTCATAAGGCAAAGTAAGACTAGAAATGTGTGATCTTTCTGATTTGGGGTGTTCACCAATTGGCTATCTATTTCAAATATGTTTGTACTTGTGTGTATGTGCATGCATGTGGGGTGTGTGTGTGTGTGTGTGTGTGTGGTGTATGGTGTGTGCATGTGTGTGTATTTTTAGATTCATTTGACCTAATGTGAAGCATGTTGATGTCTTGTTATGTTTGTTGGAACCAAAGTCAAAGTAATTTATTTCTTATGGGAACTAGAGAGAATGAGTGGGTAGAACCTTGAAACTTGTGTCTTCTAGTGCAAGCTGGTGCAACACAGGAAGCTCGAGAGCTGGGAAGATGGACCATATATTATAAAAATAAGGTCAAGTGTCTGCCTCCAAAGCTGCTTGTCTTTTCATTGTTCTTGAACATTTCTAGACTTGTCAGTATTATCAAGATCCTTGCCTTTAAAAAAAAAAGATTTTATTTATTTATTTTTGTGAGAGAGAGAGAAAAAGAACACAAGCGGTGGGGAGAGGCAGAGGGAGAAGCAGACTGCCCACTGAGCAGGGAGCCCGATGTGGGGCTCGATCCCAGGACCCTGGGATCATGACCTGAGCCAAAGATAGACACTTAACTGACTGAGCCACCCAGGTGCCCAGATCCTTGCCTTTTGACATTTACATCCTTATATGACAGTCAGAGTTAAGAAAGACAGGAAAAAAGAAAAAGGAAGGAAAGCGCTAAGGAAGAAATAAAGAAGGACTATTAGTAAATAACACACTACTCTAGAAAGAAGCCATATTATTGGATTAGTGAATAGTAGTGATATCATGGTAAGCATTAGCTTTAAAATTAAGTATGCTATAGTTGGAATATAGTAAGCTATCCCAGTGGAAACCAAATACTACTCTGATTTGGGGAGTTTGCTGATGCAGTAAGATCTTAATTTACCACCCTAACAGTGGGGCAGGGTCCCATAGATAATCCAAAACAGCTGATAATTCAAATATAATGCCTACTTAGTTTTGGAATGCATGGCGTGATTCTGTTTTTGAACATCAGTCAAGGCAATTCAATAAACATTTATTAAGCATATGCTCAGGACTGAATACTGTGCTAAATTATAATTCTAGATTCTGTCATCACTTAGTGACTCAACAAATATCCACTGAGCGGTGACTTTGTGTGAGGCATTTTGCTAGATGATGGCCAGACAGCTGTGACCAAGAAGATAGCTCCTGCACTCCTGGGGACTGCAATCTAATACATTCTAATACATTCTCAGTATCTATGACTGAGACCTCGACTGGGATATGCATTAACTCAGTCACTCCATCTACACAGTTGCTGGCGGTGGCAGACTTTCTTTTATTTTAAGATTTTTTAAATTTATTTGAGAGAGAGAGAGAGAAGTGGGGGAGGGGCAAAAGGAGAGGGAGAGAGAATCCCAAGTAGACTCCATGCTGAGCCGGGAGCCCGATGCAGGGCTCAATCTCAGGACCCTGAGACTATGACCTGAGCTGAAACCAAGAGTCAGAGGCTCAACCGACTGAGCCACACAGGTGCCCTGGTGGCAGACTTTATTTATACTACCTAGAACCATTACCAAAGGAAGGACTTACTGCAGATTGAAAAATGGGTACAGTTTTTAAAGCTAGTGTAAGAGTCCTTTCTGAAAGAAAAGAGTAAAATTAATGTATTTATAATTCATTAACATTTTTGTGTGTGTGAGCTCTTTTTTTTAAATACAGTTCAGGCACTGGGATTATGGCAATGGGCACAGCAGACAAGAATCTCTGCCCTCAAGGAGTTTGCATTTTAGTAAGAACAATAGTACCAGTAATATATCTATGAAGTCTACAGATTTATCTCTAAAGTATTTCAAAGCTAAAATGTAAGCTCATCACTGAGCTGTTAATACATAAGAAGGTAGTAAAGCAAATTCGGGAAGTTCACAGGGAAGAACTTGTCACCCAAACAAGCCATTTTAATGCATTATTGTGTGTGTTCCTTGAGTTATAAAGGCAGGCAAAGTTACCCTGGGGATATGAGAGGCAAGAAAGTGCTGGTTAAAATTCAAGAGAAGACTTCTCTTTATCCCTTTTTCACTAGCTCCAGTTACAACTGCTTTAGTAGTAAGATCAAGTCGATTGATTTCTAACTATTTATAAGTGTACTAATAGTCACTAACACATTTAATGCCACATTAAATGCAAAAGGATTATTTTACACACATACGATACTTCTACCAAAATAAGAAAGATCAAAACTTTAGCTTCACATTTCTCAGGAGCACTGACTCCAGGGGCACATGTAATTTCATTCCTACCTTACATGGGTTTTAGGCAACTCATTTGAATTCCTGAGTGTCTGTTGTATCCTGGGGATTATAATATCAACTTCCAAGGGTTATTGGAAAGATTAAGCAACAGAATGAATGTGCCCAGCACAGTGAGAATCAGACACGTGGTGGGCATTTTGTTTGTTTGCTTCTGCCAAGTGGGACACAAAAGATCATCATTTCTGTGCTTAGTAATATTGATTTGATCAATTGTCTAACTACCCGGCTGAATATCCAGGGTAGTGTTTTCTAAGAAATCTTTGAAAAGTCCAAAAGTGAATTCACAGAAACACGTCTTGGCCCTCTCTGAGGAATCTCAGAAGGTGACATGACATTTACACATGGAATGAAACTACTGGAACTTTTTTTTTAAAGATTTTATTTGTTTGTTTTAGGAGAAAGAAAGAGAGTGTGTGCATGAGTGGGGGGAGGGGCAAATGGAGAGGAAGAGGGAGAGGGAGAGAATCTCAAGCAGATTCTGTGCTGAGCCCGACATGGGGCTCAATCTTATGACCCTCAGATCATGATCTGAGCCAAAACCAAGAGTCTGACACATAACCACCCAGGCGCCCCAACTACTGGACCCTTAAAGAAGAAATAAGCTGGGTTTCTGGAAGTGTGAGATAGGACACCATAAACCAGATCAGATCCAACCACCAGCAGATGCTCACTGGAGGTGATATTGTCAACAGATAATAAGTTTTACACCTACTGAAGAGAGGAAGTCAGGCTCATTTTATCCATAACTACTACAGACACAGGACTAAGGATTGAGGGCTTTTTTTAAAAATTTTATTTTATTATGTTTTGTTAGTCACCATACATTACATCATTAGTTTTGGATGTAGCGTTCCATGATTCATTGTTTGCGTATAACACCCAGTGCTCCATAAGGATTGAGGGCTCTTCAGGGTCAAAAATGTATGAATACAAAAACAAATCTGCAAAAATGAAAAATACATGTTTATCAAATGCCTACAAAAGAAGACAAGTCAACTAATCAATTGCATTTATGTTGGGTATATTTTAATAGGCTTGATATATTAGGGGGTGGATCCTCCAAAAGTAAAAGAGCCTATGTGAGACAAAAATCTAAAAACGAAGACAGCTCTATTGTATCAAAAAACAAAGGTAAGCTTTGAAATACTTGAAAGACCCTTTGAGCCTTAAGTGATGGCTTGTGTTCATATGGAATTCTGAAGATTTTGTGTGTCTATTGAAGAGATTTAGGCCTTCTTACTTCTGTGTTTTACCCCATCTATTTCAAGTACCCCCTCCACTCCATTTCTACCCTTAATTACAAATATAGAATCCTTCTGAAATAAGCCCTTACTGTGAAAGCCAAGTGTGGGGTGCTGGATATTCTCTAGTTGCCCTTCTATATACTTCTTACCGCTTTCCATCCTATCTTGGGCCCTAAGAGGCTGAGCCCTAGAGGGGTCCTCCCTTGCCTCTGGCTTCTGGCACTGGGATTATAGCAGCCCAAGGGAAATGCTGGCAGGAGAGAGTTTAGGATATTAATTCGCTAGGATCTCTCCTTGCCTGGCTATAGTTTGGCCATGGCCTTCATTTGCCATGGCCATGCTCCTCTTGTCAGGGACCCGTTTCCCCTTTCCTACAGGTACTTTCTTTGGGTTCCAGTAACTGCTCCATTCCCATGTTTCTAACTAGGGCTTTGTACTGTTGCTATTCCCAAAGCTCTTTGCCATCCCTGTTAGTGTTCATGAACCTGCCCACACCTTGTAATAGTCCTTCACTAAACCCTCTGCAGTTGTGCTCTTGAGTTGTATGTGTTTCCTGCCCTGACTATGACCTGACCTTGTATGGAGACAATAATAAAAACTTCTCTCCTTCTTAAGATAAACCAACCTAAGCATTTCTCTCCATTGCTAGATAATTGTCTCAATTCCCAATAGACTTCTTCCTTATCCCTTTTTCCCTCCAGGCAGCTCATATTTTTAACATTAAGTTCGGACTTCCATTCCTTTCCTTCTCCCTCCCTCCCTCCCTCCCTCCCTCCCTCCCTCCCTTCTTCTTTTCTTCCTTTCTTTCCTTCTCAAGTGATTTTCAAATGTCTTCCACGTACCAAGAACTATGGGGGATACAGAAAATGTAATGTCCTTCGCTTAGATATTAGTTGGAAAGACAAGAGAGCTATGTAACAATGCAAGGAGACACAATGAAAGGAAAGGGTCAAAATGGTCGCTAGAGACACTAAGTGCTCAGAAACACAGCAATGGAGGGCAGTACAGGGTGTTAACAAAAAGCAGAACTTCTCATGGAGAGGGTAACTTGGGATGGTGTTTTTATTTCACAAGTATTGAAGTATTTCAGCAAAACCACAAAAAATAGATAAGAGAAATGGAAATAAAGAATACCTTTCAGAGAAAATAGGAACAAAGTAGAAGACAAAAACCACGTCAAAGAACAACATAAATTCACAAACCAACATGCCACGATATTTGTTATAGTTGATCTTCAGGTAGGAATGGGAATTTCCTGGAAGTTAATTAAAAACAGAAGCATAGGGCATCTGGGTGGCTCAGTTGGTTGAGTGACTGCCTTTGGCTCGGGTCGTGATCCTGGAGTCCCAGGATCGAGTCCCGCATCGGGCTCCCTGCTCGGCGGGGAGTCTGCTTCTCCCTCTGACCCTCCCCCCTCTCGTGCTCTCTCTCTATCTCATTCTCTCTCTCAAATAAATGGATAAAATAAAAAAAAAACAAAAAACAGAAGCATAATTCTCAATAAAGAGAAGGAAGCATACCAATTTCTTGAGGAAATTGAGTGCAATTTTTCTAACACTGAATTTTAAAGATAAGCCATGTACAACTTTCCAAGAGGGGGTACTGAATGATATACAGAACATAAGTGTTTAACAATATATTTAGAGCAGATGTAGTGACCTAATTTATATGTTGATATTTTTGGTGAAAGCTTTTAAAAAAATCCAGGGCATAACACTAAAAGGCAATTCACCAAATGCAACTGAATGAGGGACTAAGGAAATATAGTCCAAGTTCTAAAAAATAAGAATGGGAGTGGGGCTCCAGCCCCTGATTCATGGGTAGGATTTATAACATGCCAAAGATCTTGGGTAACTATCACCTCTCTCAGGTGTTCCTCCGGTAAGAATTGAAACTGAAAGCCAAGAATACTCTGGTTAGGATCTTGATGTTCTGTGTGGTTGACAGACAAGTGATTAATGTTATCTTTAGGAGTGTTTAACAAAGATCACATTCCCTGTTGTAAAGGTTTCCACATTTTCTCACTGGCATTAACAATCACAACTTTACATTTACCAAGTAATTTATATTTTTTGTAAATAAAACCACTTCGTTTGATCATTATCGTCTTGGAGTGTAGATATGAATTTAGAATGGTCCTTAGAGATGCCAAGTGGATCTTCTCTTTGTAAATGTGCGAGAGGCAAGCAAACACCCTGGGGAAGGTCAACTTGAAATGCAAATACATCTCTCCCAGTGTCAGAACCTGCTGCTCCATGAGAAGGCTAAAGGCACTTGCTACATGTTTTTCAGGAGTCCACGACATGAATTGGCTTTGAAGATGCAGCCATGTCATGTGTCAGTATTAGAACCTGCCTAGTCAAGATAACTGCCTCAAACCTCTGTTTCTAAGACTCGTTTAAAGATGTTAGGAGATAATATTTGGCAGTAGGTATGAGCAGAAATAACCACTAGAGAAAAAAAACTAAAGTGATTAGTCAATTTAAGCATTTGATCTTCAAAGTTCTGAGGGTCAAAAGGCTGTGCGTATCCATAGAATAAATCGAGTAGGGTGCCAAATGTTTACATAGTAGGTTCTTGACATTGAGAGATTTAATGTTTGTGAGTTCGACACACTGTAAGTATATTCACACTGTTGGAGTCATGGCTGTTAACACAGCTGTGTACCAGAGCGTCACTTGCTAATAAGTGAGCCTATAGCACTTGAGAGACTCATTAATGTGTGGCTTTAGTTCTCTACTTGTGTTACATAGAATTGTATTACATGATAAAAAACACTTGTTCTAGGAATTTGTAATAGAAAATATTCACTGAAAGCAACATATGTCTGCCAGTGGGGAGTATTTATACTGATAATAATAGACCTCTTGAAAAACAAGAATAATAAAAAAAAAAAAAAGAAAAAAAGAAAAACAAGAATAATGGTAAAAGGGAACTTGCTTTTACCAGAAATTACAACATACTATAAAACTACAGAAACCACACTGCAAGATACTGACACAGTAATATAAAAGTAAATTATTAAGTAGAGAGTCCAGAATTGATCTAAGCAAATCTGAGGAATTAATCTATGATGGTTTTGTTCATAATGGTGCTGACATTACTGGAGATTTATTTAGAAGAAAGCACCTCACACCATGTAAAATAAATCTCAAATGGATTAAATATCTAAAAGTAAAAATAACATAATAAAATACAATAACAACTTATAGGAATATATCTGTGGAACCTCACAGGTTGGAGAAACTATCTTAAGCAACACTGGAAACTCAGATGCTTTAAGAAAAACACTAAGCACTGCACCAAGTAAATAATTTTGTACGGCACAATCTACCCTGGTCAAATTCCAAAGATTGAGGGAATATTTGCCTGTATATGTCAGTAAAGGGTTGAGTGCCTCAAAACACAGAGGTATAAGTATAAAAATGTTTTTTTAGCACTGTTTGAAGTGGGAAAATTTTGGAAATAATCTAAATGTCAGTCAACAGGGAATGGCTGAATGATTTAGTATAACCATGGTATGACTATTATCCAGCAGTTAAAGATGAGTTAGACCCACCCACATAGTACCCCAGAAAGATGGCCATGACAGTAGGTGAAAACCAAGTTGCAGAATGATATACAATGCATATCATTGCAGGTCACAGCAATCTGTCGCAGTCATCTGACTGGTTTGTCATTGTATGTATGTTCTGCTATTTTCTTGATTATTACCTGATTCTCCTGCTGGGCTGTAAATTCCATAAATTTCTTAAGCAACAAAATCTGCTTAGTTGGCCTTTAAATCCCCGACTCTTGGTACAGTGCTGTACGAGACAGAAGATGATCATTACATATATGTTTAATGAAAATTCATGGTAAACTTCTGGAATGATACAGAAAAATTATTAAGAGTGACTTTCTTAAAAAAAAAAAAAGAAGAAGATAGCAGGAGGGGAAGAATGAAGGGGGGTAAATCGGAGGGGGAGACAAACCATGAGCGACGATAGACTCTGAAAAACAAACTGAGGGTTCTAGAGGGGAGGGGGGTGGGGGTATGGGTTAGCCTGGTGATAGGTATTAAAGAGGGTACGTTCTGCATGGAGCACTGGGTGTTATGCACAAACAATGAATCATGGAACACTATATCAAAAACTAATGATGTAATGTATGGTGATTAACATAACAATAAAAAATAAAAAAAAGAAATGTGGTGTATATATATACAATGGAATATTATGCAGCCATCAAAAGGAATGAAATCTTGCCATTTGCAACGACATGGATGGAACTGGAGAGTGTTATTCTGAGCGAAATAAGTCAATCAGAGAAAGACATGTATCATATGACCTCACTGAGGTGAGGAATTCTTAATCTCAGGAAACAAACAGAGGGTTGTTGGAGTGGTGGGGGTGGGAGGGATGGGGCGGCTGGGTGATAGACATTGGGGAGGGTATGTGCTATGGTGAGCGCTGTGAATTGTGTAAGACTGTTGAAGCACAGACCTGTACCTCTGAAACAAATAATACATTATATGTTAAGAAAAAAGAAGAAGATAACAGGAGGGGAAGAATGAAGGGGGGGAAATCGGAGGGGGAGATGAACCATGAGAGACGATGGACTCTGAAAAACAAACTGAGAGTTCTAGAGGGGAGGGGGGTGGGGGGATGGGTTAGCCTGGTGATGGGTATTAAGGAGGGCACGTTCTGCATGGAGCACTGGGTGTTATACGCAAGCAATGAATCATGGAACACTACATCAAAAACTAATGATGTAATGTATGGTGATTAACATAACATAATAAAAAAAATATCTTCATGGAAAAACAAAACAACAACAACAACAACAACAACACGATATTTTTGGCCCTCTCAACTCCCGTGAGCTCCGGATTCACTTTTCACCATCTACTTGGTATCGCTGAGAGAATCCTAAACTCAAAATACCTAGATTGAACTCCTTATAAATCTGTTCCTCTTCTTGATTTTTCTCCCTTAGTAAGGTCACGTTCTACCCAATCACCCAACTTAGAGCACTGGGAGTTGTTATTCTTATTCAGATTCATATCTGCTTCCGAGAGGTCAATAAATGGTTCTAATTCTGCCACATAAATATATCCCGAATCTTTGTGGTTCTGTTAACCACTGCCACCCTCAGATCTTTATTTCTCGCTTGTATGATTGGATTTAGTTCTTAAGTGTCCTTGACCACCTCCAATCTAAATTCCACACCAAAACTCAAACGAGCACTCCACAATACAAGTTTCCTATCGCTTCCCTGATTTAAATCTTCGGCAACTCTTGGGAAGTCTGCATTGCTTGATAGACCGATCGAATCCATTTTCCTCCACTTCTGACTTTCTGGTCCCCCGTTTTCACTTTGCGCAGCTGATGGTCAGGTGCAGCACTGCATACAACAGTGATTGACATGAACTGAGTGCTTGTTATGAGCTGAATCGTGTCCTCCTCCCCTCCCACAGTTCATATGCTGAAATCCTAAAGCTAGTACCTCAGACTGTGACTGTATTTGGAGATAGAGACTTTAAAGAGGTAATTCAGTTAAGATGACGTTATTAGGGTGGGCCCTGATCCAATATGACTGGTGTCTTTATAAGAAGAAGAGATTAGGATACACACATACACAGAGGAACGACCATGTGAAGACACGGGGAGAAGATGGTGATCTACGAGCCAAGGACGGAAGCCTCAGAAGAAACCAACTCAGCTGACACCTTGATCTTGAATTTATAGCCTCTGAGACTGTGAGAAAATAAATGGCTGCTGCTGAAGCCACCTAGTCTGTGGTACTTTGTTATAGCAGCCCTCACACACTTATACAGTGCTCAATGGAGTTTTTCTGGAAGAAATGGAGAAAAGCATTGATGACTTTTTGGTGACTGATTTTCTCTGAAGCCCTGAAGCTTGCTTTAAGGAAATAAGAGTGCAGCAGGCTGGAGCAGGTGGGCCTTTCCAGGTGCTGATTACAATATTCCAGTGGAAAGGCAGCCCAGCTTTTGGCCCTCACTTTGCATCTAAGTGTTAAATGTTTACTCTCCCATTTAAAAAGCTAAAGCATTAGCAGTAAAGTCCTACCTTCAGCAAATTCTTTTCATCTTTAGAGTGAAGAAACACTCACCACTTGCATGTGTGGTAATAGACTGTGGTGTGGGCTGGGGATGCTTGCAGAGGCCCAGAGGAGGAAAACAGTATGACTCACCCTACAGAATCTACACCCAGTAGAGGTTTCGATGAGTAACAAGTATAAGGCCTAACGTAGGTTTGAGAACCCTCTAAGCTTTGAGAAAATATAAAGCAGGCCTGACATCTAGAAACCAGCAGGCACCCACAGCTAGGGCTTGGGTCTTTCGACTGAACATAAACATGGAATAACAACACAAAAGAGGCGACTCTGGAACCATGATGGATCAAGACAGGGACACAATTGCCCCATCATCTTGTCTGAACACAAACATGAACACTGTCCAAGCCCCCCAAATGACCCAGCAATCCCCCCCTCCCTGCCCCACTCACGCGAGTGACTGCTACTTCTTGCCAAGTTCTAGCTTTTACCTCTATCCAGTCTCTCTGCCCTACAGATAAAATGTAGTAAGATACTGAAACATAGACTTATCCCCACCTGGGATCCACAACAACACCCTCAACATTCCCCAAAGTCACCTAATCGTACGTCGTCTCTAGCCCCCTGTTACCGAGGTGCCCCGCGGTTCCCTTTGTTGCAATAAGCCGTACCCCAGCATGTTTAACCGCGGATATGTTCCTGCTGGTCTGTGGCTGGGAGGTATTGAGATTTTATGTTTATAGATAGCTATATATGCGCATGTGTGTGTGTTCACAACATAAAGCCTGGAAATACAAATAACATAACATTAATAGTATTTGTCTCTGGGTGGTAGGTTACAGGTTAATTTGATATTCTTATTTTTTGCTTATCTATATATACTGAGTTTTCTACAATAAAGATTATTGCTATGAATAATAAGAGAAAAAAGTTATGTAAACTAGAGAAACGACATGCAAGAGTAGAATAGAAAGAAGACTATTTTAAAAAGTCATGAACATTTTGTTCAGAAATGGAGCGCAGAAAAAGCAGTTACCAAGGCAAGAGTTGGCTCTCCTCATTCCTTACAGCACCATCTGAAAGCAGGCAGGCACCTCACACTCTGAAAGGCCCACGTCCACTGAAGCACCATCGTATTAGGAGGAGAAGCACATCAAGCCATCTGAGCCTAATGATAATGAATTCAAACATATCCTTCTAACTCCATGCTCACGGAGCAGCCCTTTGAGTGGTAATTCGGCTCTGCTGGTAGCTTTGCTATATAGGCAACTGCTGAATAACTGAACTCTACATCTGAAACTAATGATGCATTATATGTTGGCTAATTGAATTTAAATAAAAAAACTCATATTCACATTTTAAGCAGTGATTAGTTTCAGCAACATATCACCTGTCACATTTACGAATGCTAATAGATATCATTTTATTGCTTTTGTTTCATCTTTGGTTTGCAGTTTTTTGTTTTCTAGTTTTGTAAACATAAAGGATTTATATTTAGCTTAATATTTGTACAAATTTAAATGATAAAGTATTAAAAGCAATGTGAAAAAATTCTTGGGATCTGCAATATATTTTCCCTTTAAAATAGATTTCTTTATTATTAAAGTTTTGAGTAACAGTGTCACAACTGAAAAATCTAAGTGATGCTTAAAACAATGGCTCCATTTTTGTGTAAGAACCATAATTTGATAGACTTCACATTTTTATCACTTTGAAAATTAGTTTTCTTTTCAGAGCCATTTAAAAAAAAACTAACAGACTTTATTTTTTAGAGAAGCCTTAGGTTTACAGAAATATTGAGCAGAGAGTTGTGAGAGTTCCCATATATTCCCTTCCCACACATACAATTTCCCTTATTATCAATATCTTGCATCAGCATAGTGCATTTGTCACAGTTGATAAGCTAGTATTCCAGATACTACAGGGTGGGTTCATCTCTCCTTCTTGGGGATGGGCAGGTCCAATGCATTCTAGGAATGTTGGAATTTTGTCTAGTACTAAAAAAGAAAAAGATACTTGGGATTGCTGATATAAGGCACATGTGCAATATTTAAAATGTGTTCACTTTTAGAAGTATTTATAAACAACGTCAATTTTCTTTTACTACAATCTTACCATCTCTTAACATTTAGCAATCACCAATAGTTTCCTGAACTAAAAAAACAAAAACAAAAGCAAAAGAAAAACCAAAACCCATTAAGGTGACTTTATCTGAAGAATAGAGTCATCTTGTTATATTCTACTTTCCTCACATATAAGGGAGAGAGAAGGACTGGACAGAGGGGGAGCTTTTCCTTAAGCTACTAAAGGTCTATGCTCTCTGGGGGATCAGTAAGGGTTTCCAGAGTAAAAAGCCACACTCTTGGGTGTCCGGGTGGCTCAGTCGGTTAAATGTCTGCCTTCGGCTCAGGTCATGATCCCAGGGTCCTGGGATCGAGTCCTGTATCCGGCTCCCTGCTCCATGGGACGCTTGCTTCTCCCTCTCCCTCTGCCCCTGCTTGTACTCTCTCTCTCTCTCAAGCTCACTCTCTCTCTCACAAATAAGTAAATAAAATCTTTTTTAAAAAAGCCACATTCTTGGAGGGTATACTATAGACACAGATTTCAACAAATGGATATCAATGATAATTAGAACCAAGCAAGTAACCTTTGATTGCAAAATGGATCTAGCCTCTTTGTCAAAAAAAAATGGTATCCTTTATATCTTTTTTCCTATCAAATTCCAGGAGAATGTAGACTCCAATCTGATGAATTCTGTGGGCTTCTGTTTGATATATTTGATTAAGCATTATCATTATCATTAAACTGGGCCGTGATATGTCAGAAATTTTAGTTCTCATAACAATTTTTTCAACTAAAACTATTTCGTAATCTACCCAGGATAGTAGCAATCCATTTAAGAAAAAACTGATAAAGGATAAGGTTAAATAATGAAGCAACATTTTAATGAAGTCCATGTTAATTGGTGGATTTTATTTTCCAAATTTTATTGAACAAAGCACCGGTGTTTGATCCCGACCAAGCCCATGCTAACTTGTATCTTTAGAATAGCAGTTTTCAAGCGGAGATGATTTTATACTGGGGATATTTGGCAAAATCTGAAGACAGTTTTGATTGTCACATCTGAGGGGGGGGGGCATGCTAATGGTGTCTAGAGGCTAGAGGCCAGATATGCTGCTAAACATCCTTTGATGCACAGGACAGCCACCCTCCAGTGTTAATCGTGCCAGGGTTGAGGAGCTCTGCCTTTGAGGAATACACCATGAAACCCACAGTTTACTTCTTTTTCACTAACTTCAGTAAGTATATAGATATCCTATGGAAGGCTCTTCTCAAAACCCAAGCAAAATGCAGTTTCTATGTAGAACATTTTCTGGTCAATGTACATATAAGCTGAAAAATTTTTAAAGCATTCTATTACATTCAAGGGCATACGTGGAATATATTTATTGTATATGTTTCTTAAGCATAGCAGTAAGCATATTTCCCAAGTAAAACCCACCAGTGAGCCTTCCCCTTGTATCTGATATATAACACTTTGGACACTAAGTCATGATTTACTGCAGTTGATGTTCTATCACAGGGTAGCTGATTAGAAAGATGTAGTTACTTCCCTTTGAAACTATAGCTGCTGCTCTGCCCTCTGGCTCACTTTGAAAATTGGTGGTTCTGAATGCTTAAGATACTATTTTTACTCTTCTTATTTGGCTGTGACTTGTGTAACTATGTTCCTGCTTCTCGTTTTCCTTGGTTTGGTCACACTTGTGGGGAATGGGTGTGTGTGTGTGTGTGTGTGTGTGTGTGTGTGTGTGTGTGTGTGTGTAGTGTTTAGGACAAGGGGAGGGGTTCTAGTCCCTCAGACAAGGCTCAGATAATTTCTCTTTCAGGATTATCTTCACTTTGAAAACCAGAATTTATAATTTCACAAAATCAGATTTTCATTTCAGATATGTATTCTTAATTAAACATGCAATCTCTTCCTTTAAACATTTTAAAAACAAGGAAAATGTTTTTTGAATATGTAGGGCACTAAAAAATACCCAGGCTTATGTTCAATTTAGAAGAAAATTATGAAGTGTTCTATTTGTAACTGGTCTAGATGCAAAAAGAAGATATTTTATTTATTTTATTTTTTATTTATTTCTCAGAGAGAGAGAGAGAGAACACAAACAAGGGGGACGGCAGGCAGAGGGAGAAGCAGGCTCCCTGCTGAGCAAGGAGCCCGATGTGCGACTTGATCCCAGGACCCTGGGATCATGACCTGAGCTGAAGGCAGACACTTAACCAACTGAGCGACCCAGGCATCCCAGAAAATATCATTTTAAAAAGTGACTTAAACGTGGTTAGTTTTCTCTTACTGAGAATGAGAGCTGAAGTTGATCAAAGTGAAACTAAACAATATATTTTAGAGAAAACATGAATTTATATGAACCATTTAGAAGAAAGCATTAGAATATGTAAAAGCTTATTTCAAAAGAGATCACAATAGAAAAATAATTTGTCCTCATTTCAATATAATAAAGATTAAAAATTTTAATTTGCCAGGCACCTGGGTGGCTCAGTTGGTTAAGTGTCTGCCTTTGGCTCAGGTCATGATCCCAGGGTTCTGAGATTGAGTCCTGCATCGGCCTCCCAGCTCAATGGAGAGTCTGCTTCTCCCTCTGCTCCTCCCCTTCTCATGCTCTCTCTCTCAAAAATAAATAAATAAAATCTTTAAAAAAATGTAAGAATTTTAATTTGCCTGACACTGGTACTGAGCTTTACTTTAAAGCAGGTATTGTGTGAACAGACATGTTGATAACCCTGTTTAGAGTGCTACAGTCTTATGAAGTCATCCATGTATGAGGTGCTTCAAGATTCCACATGGTAAACATGTTGAAATGAATTTTTAGGTTCTACTATGCCACTGTGCATATTTAGACTCATTCCACACAAGAAGAATGTTCAGGATGTCATAGCATGTCACAGCATCATAGAATGACAAGATCTATACCAACTGACTTCCTCTTTTCTAATACAGAGATAATTTTTCATCAAGGACTATGTGCGATATTCTCAGTTATTTTATCAGTCAAATGATTCATACACCGCCAACAGCATTTCTGCATTAAAGGGCTTTGACACTGGGACTTTTGGAGGTTGAATAAGAGCCGGACAGTGTTTCAAGATACTAGGTTTTCAGCTGACTCTATTTGGAGTCCGATAGTTACATATATTTTTTCTTCTCTGGTGAATAAAGAGAACATTCTATGACCGCCAAGGAGTATACTATTCTCACCAAAGAAAATTCTTATCTGTCTATTGCTTCCCAGGGAATTTTCTTTAAATTTTATCCTAAAATTTAGCTGGCCTCTTGATCATTTGGCCCCCAAATACCAAGTCCTTGGTAATATCATCTGCCTGTACTAATGAGAAAATCAAGAATGCACTTGTGTGTTTAACACCCCTTAGAGATCAGTGAGAGCTGGAAGCACTTTTAGAGATGGTGTAATTTATACCATTATTCACAGGCAAGGAACATGAGGGTTAGAGATTTTAGTTGCTTAAGTCCTCAGAGCTTTTCTGTAAGAGAGCTGGGATTAGAATTTAGGTCTTTAGGTCTTTAAAAGAGTAACATTTAAGAGGAGTAATACAGAATAGCCCATATCTTTAAAACAAGTGCTCACTTCTATATGAATGCAAGATGATTAAAATAGGCTCAAATGAGTGATGTATTTTATAAAATCAGTGTTTCACTATTTTAATAAGCATTGTTTAAGGATTTCGATTAACTTGTAAAAATGTATGTGACAACCTCAACAAAAAAGCCTATGTTTATCCAATTTAAAAAGGATTCAGATGCCTGTAGGTTTCTCAGAGCAGCATTAGTAGAGGGGCTGAGTTTTATCTCATCTACTTTATCTCCAAATGGTAATTCTAGATTAGACATGTAAAGTCCTATCTATCGTTAACAAAATAAAATGAAAGTGAAAGTGAACCTTGGTTATAATTTATTTCTGATAATGTACACAGTGTCATATAATTTAAATACCAATGATACTCATTTTAAATATGTTTGCCAATGTTATTAAAATAGACATATGAACTTTGTATTGTATATGGAGTCAAAACTGTACTTTAATGTTAATAACATGAATACCAGTTTCCTTGGTAATCTCTATTTACAGAAATGGCAGCAGTAGATCATAATCTTCTAAAAATTAGATTGATTACTTTTATTGTACAACGTTTAAGTGAGCACACCATAACTCAAGGTTTTAGGTCTTTTGAAATAGTATATTCTGGGAACTCAGCTTAAACTTTCCAAAGAACATATAATGTTGGCATGGATTTATTGGCTATTTATGCTCATTGGTGGGACATATAGGTCTGAGTGTAACTGCAAGTAGTTTCTGATTTTTCCCCCCAAAGGAGTTCTAAAATATAGAGAGTATTTTTCCCATTCTGAATGAACATTTGGCATGTTTTCGAACAGACAAGCACTATAGCCATTATGATATGACTGACCTGCGATGGCCCTACGAACTTAGTTGGGCAGCACTATGGGTTTGGAATATACAAGTTTTTTATTCTTCTGGTACCTCCTGGTTTTGCAGAGTTCTTGGTGGTGTTGCCTAAACCCTACACATCGTCAAAACTATCTGATTAAACATGTGATGCCTAATCTGAATTCATTTTCAAACAGGACTCTACCACTCTCAGAGTGGTCTATATCACTCTAACTTCTTTTACTGTTTCTTCTATAGAAATCTGTCAATCTATCTCAGTGTTTCTATGGAAACCAATGTTGAATTCTTCCATTTTGAATCTTACAAATTTGGAGCACAGGTGTAACCAGTATGAAATTATTGCATTCAAGGCCTGAACTCTTTAAAACCCAAGGTATTTTCTAAAAACAGTGTTTCTCCAACTTTAATATGCATAAAAATGACTTGAGAACCTTGCTAAAATGCAGGTTCTGATTCAGTAGGTTTGGGGTGGAATTTGAAGTTCTTCATTTTCAATAAGCTCCCAGGTGATGCTGATGCTGCTAGTCCTCTGTAGCAAGGCTTTAGAAAATACCAGATAAAATCAAGCAGTTGACTTATAGCAACTTATTTTTAGAATGTATAGTTCCAAAGTGGTTGTGAAAAAAATATTTTTCTCCTACTTTATATTAACTCTTCACTTAGAGGAAATCAGATATAAAAGGTTGGGGGGCTGCCAAGTGTAAATACATGATGGAGAAATGTTCTTCTTTTCTATCAATCTGAAATTTTGCAGATTGGCTTTCTCCTACTTTATATTAACTCTTCACTTAGAGAAAATCAGATAGAAAAGCCTGGGGGGCTGCCAAGTGTAAATACACAATGGAGAAATGTTCTTCTTTTCTATCAATCTGAAATTTTGCAGATTGGCTTTCTCCTACTTTATATTAACTCTTCACTTAGAGAAAATCAGATATAAAAGGCTGGGGGGCTGCCAAGTGTAAATACACAATGGAGAAATGTTCTATCAATCTGAAATTTTGCAGATTGGTTCACACAGGCTAAATCTTAGAGGTTTTCTTCACAGTGTCTGCATACTAATGCGGAGGAAACTTCCTTGAAGCTAGCCCAAGGATTCTCAGGGTCAGTCCTGGTGGCGTGAGTATATGGAGACCCTGAAGAGGCCTGGGATGACTCTCTGCAACAAGTCTTTGTAAGACTTTCAGAGGACAACCATTATGGACATAGATACAATTAGATGCATGCATATATGAGTTTCTAGGTATGTATGGATGTGTATGTATATGTGTGTGTTTACTTCAAAATAGAACAGAGAAAGAAGGAGGAGAATACTTAAAAAAAAAAAAAAAGAAAGAAAGAAACATGGGTGCCTCGGTGGCTCAGTTGGTTAAGCAGCTACCTTTGGCTCAGGTCATGATCCCGGGGTCCTGGGACTGAGTCCCACGGCGGGCCCCCTGCTCAGCGGGGAGCCCGCCTCTCCCTCTGCCTGATGCACCCCCTGCTTGTATTCTCTCTCTGGCAAATAAATAAATAAAATCTTAAAAAAAAAAAAACCCAACGCCCTAGAGAAGAACATTAACACACAATTGTAACTTGTGTTTGCAGTTTGAAGGGGTTTGCATTTCCCCTTCAGCACTGCAACAGTTCCCATCCTTCCTCCCATTTGTCATTACATAATATTGTTAAAACTATTGTTTGACATCTTGTCTTTACCATATCACCCGTTTATTGCCTTAGATAATATTTCCTGTTTGTGTTTGACATGGAATTCCATTTCAGTGAATTTCATCACCACAGTTCCATGAACCTGAAAAATTAATGTGACCATTGGATTAAATGATGAAATGTGTGTATGCAGCATACAACTAGTGACTTAGTGCCCGGGAAAAGAGATTTACTATTATTTCATCTCTCCTAGACATTTTCTCCTTGAAATTAATGACATGGTAAGAAAATATAGGAAAAATGAATTCAATAGCTAGTTCTTTTTTCATAGAGAAAGGATATGCTCATTGGTGCAGCATGTAATTCTGAGTGTAACTGCAGTGGTTTCTGATTTTTTTTCCCCCCAAGGGAGTTTTAAATAAAGAGAATATTTTTTCCCATTCTGAATAAACCTTTGGCATATTTTCAAACAGACAAGCACTTTATAATATGCCTGGCCTGCTGTGGCCGTAAGAGATTTAGTAGGGCAGCACTATGGGTTTGGAACACAGAAGTTTGCTATTCTTCAGGTACCTATTTTGCAGAGTTCTTGGTGGTCTTGCCTACATCCCACACATCATCAAAACTATGTGATTAAACATGTGATACCTAAATCTGAATTCATTTTCAAACAGGACTCTACCACTCTCAGACTAGTTTCTTGTGAGAAATCAGTAAATTTGACTTAAGAAAACTGTCTTCACTTGCTTTGATTACTGTCCGGTTATAAAACAGATCACTATTCTACAATGGGATGTTAAATAGGAGAATATTTCCTATCAAATATTAAACACCATGATGATTTGAGCAGTTGCATTTATTAAGAGCATTTGTGAGTCAATATTTATACAAGAATAAACACCCCCAGGTGCAAGAGGCTGAATGAAATGACAAATGTATTGTTTTTTACAGAGATTTAATGTTGAATTACATTTTAAGGAGCTCCCAGTAGAGCAAAGAAACAGATAAGTAAATTCTATTGTTTCTAAGTACTTAGTAGACATAATATACATTTCATTATCCACATGCATAAACCATTAGCAGTAAAAAAGAAATGAACACACAAAACATTTGTTCTTGAAGTAATCATATATGCTTTAATAACTTTAAGAAATGAGCTAGAGAAATCCACCTTTAAGGACCACATTCAGTACTTCATATGGAATATTCACATACAATAGCCAATGGATTAAAAAAAAAACCCAACAGCAGCTTCTTGAGGATGATTTATGGTATTACATTTAAATAAAAGTAACCTCTAAGTTCTATTTTAGAAATAACTCTTTTAGGATTGCTATCTATGAGGAATTTAAATAGACTTATATTTGTGGGGCACCTGGGTGGCTCAGTCGTTAAGCGTCTGCCTTCGGCTCAGGTCATGATCCCAGGGTTCTGGGATCGAGCCCCGCATCGGGCTCCCTGCTCGGCGGGAAGCCTGCTTCTCCCTCTCCCACTCCCCCTGCTTGTGTTCCCTCTCTTGCTCTTTCTCTCTCTCTGTCAAAAAATAAGTAAAATTTAAAAAAATAAATAAATAAATAGACTTATATTTGAAGTTGATATATGTGTATATAGATCGGAATAGTATTTTCCTGTTTTGATCTGTTATCTGGGAATTCTGTTTGAAAATACTGGTTTTTAATTATACATTTACAAAACTGGAGTTTGGCTGACTATTTATCTTGTAGGACGCATATAAATACATGTCTGTATTATGCCATGCTAAAATAAGAAAAGTCCATTTCTTCATTAACTCTTGGTCATGAGTTGCTCATTGTATTGGTACCATCAAGTGTTTTTCTAACCTCATTACATCACATATCACCTGGGCATTTTATATATTACTGAATTCATACAGATAAGAACTCATACTAACAAATAGGTGTGTGCACACACACACACACACACACATACACACACACACACACACACACCCCATTTGTATCACCAAGATCCAAAACACTTAAATGGTTTTTATTAATTCATAATGATACTAATGACATGTGATATACTGTGCTATATAACCGTGGTTAAGACAATCAATGATAATTTCTCATACTTAAAGAAACCATATAGATTTTCCTCATTCTAAGGCTCCCTGTGAGATAGCATCATTCCTCTAACTGGCTGATGGGCCAGAGGGATTAGACGTCAGAGCACGGAATGGGACTCATGCACCAAGAAAACTAGGCCCTGTACCTTGCTGCATGTACACTTTTCATAATCCATTTTTAATTGTCATAGTAAATTGATATTTGTTTCCAATATATGATATGTTGCCATAAGTTTGAACAGAAACTACAATGAGTACTCTGCTTGAATATCCATTTCTAAGTCTTGGATGGTATCCTAACAGTACTTCACTGTTTATACATTTATCTTTACAAAGCTTTTGATAAAATACAAGATCAGTACTTGTCTTTGTAATGCATCAGTTAGTTTTCTTTTAAGTGATAAAGAATAATACCATTCTATTTTAGACAAATGATGTATATGACCAAAAATCACCTTCAAGAACATGGAAATAAAGAAAGCACTTATAGTTAACATTTAGAAAATACAAAATGATTAGTTTCATTGAAGTTTCCAATTAAATGTAGGTGCCGGAGTAGTCATTTGTATTCTACCTTTCACTTAATTAATAGACCAAGGTATGACTTTACGGAACTGATTACTTTTAAAACTATAATACCATGTGTGGCATATTTTAGTCCTGGTTTCTATCAAAAAATCTTAGGAATATACACTAGCAGCATAAGCTCATCCTTGCTGGAAGGAAGTACTAATTCATGAAAGATACATTCATTCTTGCAGTGTAGCAGAATACCAACTGATAAATCGTCCACTCTAGGATTTGATGTCAGAGACCAAAAGGGCTCCTTTTCTTCTAATATTAAAATCGTTATTGTTGGAGAAAGCACAGCTCTACGATGCTATAATTACAATGTCTTTTAAATTTTTCTCTCTTGGTCTGTTGATAATGACAATGGCCAGCAAATGATCAAATTTGATTTATGTTCCACATCAAGTATCCCCTTGCCCTGGTGAGCATCATCTCCTTCAAATAATTTATCTCTTTTGAAATCCCCAAAATATCATGGAAAGCTGCAAGAAAAATCAAGTGTGAAATGTTGCAAGTAGATGACAAATATCCATGATGTCTGTAACAAATTTATGGAAAAGGGACAAATTCATGTTACCTGCCCTTGCCCCTGCCTCTGAAAATGCTGATTCACTGTGATTCATTTATTGTTATCTCCCTGCCTTTCTCCTGGATGCAGTTGTTGCAGACCTACTTCCGGTAAACTTGCTGTGTTCACTAATTGGTTTTAAGAGTTTTTGGTAGATTCATTGGGATTTTCTGCATAGAAAATCATGCTATCTGCAAATAAAGATAGTCTTATTTCTTCTTTTCCAACCTGCAAAACTTTGATTTCCTTTCCTATCTTGTTCACTGGCTAGGACTTCCAGTACAATGATGAATAAGAGTTGTGAGAAGACCTTCTCACCTTCTTCCCAATCTTAGGGGCAAAATGTCCAATCTCTTTTCGTTAAGTGTGATGTTAGTTACAGGAGTTTTGTAGATACTCTTTATCAAGCTGAGGAAGTTTCTTCTGTTGCGAGTTTTCTGTTTTTTTTTTTTTTTAATTTTCATGAACACACGCTGCATTTTGTCAAATGTTATTCCTGAATCAGTTGACATAAGCATGTGATTTTTCTTCTTTTGCCTGTAGATGCAGTGGATTATATTGATTGATTTTTGAATATTGGACCAGACTTGCATACCTGGAACAAATCCCATTGGTGTATATAATTTGACTTAGTCATTGTTGTATTTGATTTGTTAGTATTGTGTTGGGAATGTTCATGTCTATATTCATGAGCGATATTGACTATAGTTTTCCTTTCTTTTAATATCTTTTTTTTAAAATCTGGTTTTAGTATGAGGGTAATTCTGATCTCATAGAATGAGTTTTAAATGTCCTCTCTACCTCTATTTCTTGAAAAGATTATGGTGAATTGGTATTATTCCTTCCTTAAATATTGGTAGCTTTACCAGTGAAACCATCTGGGCATATACTTTCTTTTTTGGAAACTTATTTATTATTGCTTCAATATCTTAAAGAGATATTGGGTGATCCAGGTTGTCTCTTTCTGCTTCTGTGAGTTTTGGTGGTTTATATCTTTCAAGGAATTGATCCATCTCATTTCAGTTCATCAAATTTGTGGGCTTCGAGTTTCTCATAACATTCCCTTATTAGGCTTTTAATATCCAAGGATCAGTACTGATATATTTTTATGTTTTCCAAAATATTTAAAAATTTCTCTTGAGATTTATTTTTGACCCATGTTCTATTTAGAAGTGTGTTGTTTAATTTCCAAGTATTTGGAGATTTTCTAGCTATCTTTCTGATGTTTAGTTTAATCCTGTTGTGATTTAAGAACATGCTTTGTATGATTACTATTCTTTTCAATTTAAGTAAGGTGTGTTTTGTGGCCAAGAATATGGTCTATCTTGGTGAATACTCCATGTGAGCCTAAGAAGAACGTGTATTCTACTGTTGGTGAATAAAATACTCTACAAATGTCAGTTGGATCCAATTGATTGATAGTGCTCTTTTAGGTCATATATATATCCTAATATTTAGGTGTTAGTGGTCCCATTTATTGAACTTCTCTCTTCTTCCTTATACTGTGTCATACTGTACCTTCGTATTTTGGTTCACATCTCTAATCACAGCTTCCCTTTGTCTTTCCCCCTACTCCAGAGGCCATTTTTTCTCACTGTGATTACATACTGCCTTGTTTTTTCTTTTTTCTTTTTCTTATATGTGCAGTATCATTAAGCAAGTAGTAAATTCATTAGGACTTGTCTTGAAGGACTTTTGCTTCCTTTAGAACTCCTAGCACTATGGTGCATGTAGGGGGCAATGTTCACACAGAAGATGAATATAACAGCTGATTGATTGGAATGTGCCAAGATCCCCCAAATCAAGAAGAGGACTGAGGCCTTCCAGCATACCCTGGGAGTGCCGTTTTGAAAGGCTGGTTGGTATCTATCAATGAATGTCTCGGGGAATTTTTTCACCAGAGAAAGGCTCGAATGGACTTTTCTAGAACATGGTCCTTGTATTGGTTTCCTGCTGTGACAAAGAACCATAAACTGGGTGGCTTAAAACAACAGAAATTTTTCTTTCTCAGTTCTGAGGTCTAAAAGTCCAAAATCAAGGCATCGGTAGAACCAGGCTCTCTCTGAAGTCTCTAAGGAAGAATAGTTTATTACCTCTTCTTGTTCCTTGGGGTTGCAATCTCTGGCACTCCATAGTTTGTAGAAGCTGACAGGGCCACCAATCTCTGTTTCTTTTATCATATGGCCTTTTCCTCTGTGTCTCCTTTGTCTCTATGTCTGTTATGGTCTTCTTATAAGAACACCAGGCACTGGGTTTAGGGCCACCTTGATGCTATTCAATCCAGTACAGTCCTCTACTTGGGCAATGAAAAATGTCATACAGACACATTTTATTGTGGTCTCTAACTCCCTCTCAGGGGGTCCCCACAGGCATTTCCTCAATCTAGAGGAAATTCACAGTGAGGGGGAGGAGAAACCCACAGCTGACACTCAGTTTCTTCACCCTGATGTTTGGCTATTTTTCCCTTCCTGTCTTACATTTCCCAACACTTAGTGGAACATAGCATACAACTCTCTCAGGTTCCTGCATTATCCCATATCCTCACAAGAATTTATCATTTTTAGTGGGGGAAACATTCTTATTTAATCTGATAACCGAGACCAGGATATGATGAGAAATTCTATTACTCCTTTAAGAGTAATAGAAATTATAAATATTCATTTTAAGAGGCGTCTTCTGGAGCTGCATTAACTTTAACCAAAGGCAGGCCTCCGAGAGTCAACATGGCAATGGCTGCTAGGGAAGACACTTCAGAGCAGATGGACATTTTTTAGCCTTTCCAATCCTGCCAGGTAACTGGTTTCCTACTTTGTCTGCATTTCCAGTGGCCCTGTTTGCCAACAGCTTGTTTGTGTGTGGGTTTGCATAATACTTATTACAAAGAAAGGTTCTCTGGCATCATGAGAATAATATGGGTTGGAGACTATTCACCATGAATAAATTATGTTTCTTTATATTTCAACCTTTGAATTTTTATCTTCAAAATATTTCATTATATGATTTTTTAATGCTAACATGAGATAAAAATACCATTTTGTAGTTGTTTGGATCAATAAGGTTCTTGGAAAAGAACAGTTGTTGAATGTCAAAGGGAAAAGTTTATTTCATTAGCTAGCTCTGGAGCTGTTATTTCACAAGTATTGATATTTAAGTGGGTCCTAAATGGAAAAAGCCATAGCAGGGAGCCATCTGAATACAGATTGAAAACGTCAAAGTATGTAACTATTATTTCTCTGGTTTAAAGAAAAATAAGGTTGGACAAATGTTTTCCAGCTACTCCTATGATTAAAATATGTTTCAATTTCAGCCAGTCTTTATTGTGCTAATTGGAAATATATGCACACAAACATGCTTGTCTATATAACTCTTTGTATTTCCTTGTCTTTTAAGGAAAATAGGGTGTTAATTTTATGATATAAAAAGGAGAATCCAAAGAATTGGATTTGCCAGGCCCTGGCTTATACAGATGAAATTGCCATTGAACAGAAGAAAGAGCTATCTGGCCAAACACTCAAACTCCAGAATCAAAGATTTATTCATCTGGAGGAATATCATGCATCCAACCTTCACCACTGATGCTTGGGTGGTTGATAATGTTATATAAACTCTCACCAACACAAGGAACAGTGATGTGGGGATTCATGGGTGAAGGCCAAATTAGCAGCTTTGTGCTTTCCATTTTAAGGTTGAATTCATACACAACTGATAACATTCAAATCTCATCTCATGTAATGAGAGCAGAGAAAATGAATTGTTTTGCTTTAAGCAGGACACTGTTTCATTCAGTGAATGCAAATCTTTTGGCTCCTTGATACAGCTCAAGATTCTGCTAATGGAAAACAGTCTGTCATGCTTTGGCATTTGCATTGACATGCACAATATCAGAGAATACTAGGAGGATATATTTTATTTTGTTTCAAATAACTTATTTCATGGTCACACTTAAAATAATGTACACACAACAGGAATGTCAAAAGCTTCAGATGGCAATTTCTAGTAGGGAATAGTCATAAATAAAAACAAAACCAAAAAATGCAATATTTCTTCCTTTGTTCATTTGAAAATCAAATAATCTAAATTCTTGGATTTGGCTTTTTTAATATTTACATATATGAATGAAATGCTGGTTTCAAATAAGATACAACAAGATTACCAAGATTATTGATTACTACAATAAAATACTGATAATTTGTACAGTGTTCTAAAGAAGTACATAAATTCTGGTTTTGGCATTTTGGACATAGTCATTGTAGTATGCCTACATACTTCATGACTAGAACTTGATTCTGATTGGCCAGTGTCCATAATAAGAAAGAATAATGAGGTAACAAATACATCTTTCCCTTTTTACATTCCCCCACTAACTCTCTCCAGAAAAAGAAAAAAAAAAAAACAAGCTAGGTTTATCTTTGTTTACCTCCAACAACAATTCAAGAAATATTTATTGAGTATGACTGTGGCTTAGGTGCTGGGAGTATAATGATGAACAGGGCTGTCACAAATCCTGCTGCTAAATATCTCACACTCTAGCCAGAGGAGACAGATGCTCAAACATGCAACTGCAATGCAATCTTTCAAGGGATATGACATGGGCAGGTCAGGTGCTGATAGTGCCCGTAGCAAGAATATCTATACTGGACTTGATGGCTCAGAAGGCTTCCTGGGGGAAGTTGTGTCTCAAATGGACCAAGAAGGATATGCAGGAGTTAAGCCACACAAAGATAGTTTTGGATATAGTAAGGGAAATCTGGGAAGAAAGGACTAGAGGGAAGAAAGAGCACGGTAGGTTAAAAACCTGAAGTAAAATGTCATTTTGTGGGGGGATCAGAAGGGATGGAACAGAGATTAGGAAGGGGAAGGCAGGTACTAAAGGGCCTTGTGTACCACTTGAAGAAATTTAAACTTGAGTGAGGTGGTTAGAAGGTTCTTGCAGTAATCTATTTTAAGCCTGCATCTTGATTATAAATGAGCGTTAGCATTATGGAATAAAATAACTAACTGTCTATGACTTCTTTTTCCAAAGATTTTAGATATTTTAGAATACACAAAGATTCGAATGTAAGGATTTCTGCAGTAAATTTCTCTTGGAATTGAGTGTGAAAAAATTTTACCACCAAATGTTTATACAGTTATTATTAGAAAATCAGAACTGGAAAGCTCAATAATTTTGCCTTTTAGGAAGCTCAAAACAGATTTTGTGTTGCGTTCCTTCAAGGTGTCAAGTACATGTTCTTTTTAATCTTCCTTGTCATTTACATTTTCTTGTTGAGAAGTGTTTTGATATTACTAACTGTCCGGAATTTTCTCTAGAAGAAAATGCGTATAAATAGTATATATATCTTTAAAAAGGAACATCATTTGCCTAGGTTTTTCATTTTTAATCAATAATTTTAGTTCATACTTTCATAAGGAGACTTCTTTGATCAAGACAGAAATCCTAGCAAAAGGAAAATCACACTTAAGTCTTTGAAATTAAAATATAACTGGAAGAATAACTGAATAGCTAATTATTCTTCACTGCTGTGGGAATTACTAGATAGTCAATTGATAGCACAAAAGAATATGTAGGTAGATAGGTATGTAAATAGATGTATGGATGGATAGATGACCAGATGGATGGATGGATGGATGGATAGATGGATGAATGGTTGGACAGATAGAGTGATATACAGATAGCTAGCTGAACTATATCTAGAATATCAGCCTAATGCTTTTTCCCAATATTTGAGCTCGATGTGTATGTGCATATATGTGTATATACATATATTTGATATATGTCAAATACATATTATATTTGATATATGTATCAAATCCACCCGGGGTTTATACCTTATTTAGTCACACACCATGGATAGATGGATATATATATATCCCACCCTGCTGCCCACTAATGCTCCCCATTAGCCTTTAACAGGCATGCAACATGTAAAGCAAACAAGCAAGTCCCATGCCCTAATAACCTCTAGCCACAAATTCAACCAAGATGACAAAATGGGAAAGAAGATCTTACTAAATTAACAAGAAAGAGACAGAGGGTCAGACAAGAATTTCTTACCTGGTCCTGCCTGCCCTCTTTGGACATGACTAGATTTTACTATTTAGCTTCAACATGGGAATAGCAGTTAGGCAAGACATGTAAAATATGTGAAAGTGGATAAAATGGATAGGAGACTTAAGAGACTGTGAGTTCCCTAGGACATTGTATATATATAAGCTTTTAATTGGTTTCTGTCGATATTTGGAAGAAAATTAAGAGATTTAATTGTTTAAGTAAATTGATGCACAGAAAAAAATATGTCAACTTTACTCAAGCACACATTTCATATCTTCAAATAACATTCAGTAGCTTTTTAATATTAACTTGAATATATTATTTTTTTCTACTTATTACGAGACTCATTAATTCAACAAAATGTAATAGAGTGTTTTCAGAACCCTAAAAGATTACAGTTTACCCAAATTCTATACATTATTTGAATACATTACTTTTAAGTATTTTTATTATTGTAGATAGTCTTACAGCAACATAATTAATTCCTTCCCTTCATCAGAAATCTATTATATTCTTTCAACTAAAGATTTTGTTCTACCATGACAAGACTATGTTTAAAATTTAAAAACAAATGCTTCTCTCATTCATGTTTATTTTTAGAGGGAACTAAAAAAGGTCCTCTTTTCTGAATAATATATTTCAGAAATGCATAGAAAATTCTTCAATATTACAGTGATAATTAGAAGAAAAGGATAGAATTCACTTTATGTTGTCTTATTACATACTTTTTCCCCTAGATCATACTAAATGCATCTTCCTAAGTTTAATTTCAAGTCTTTGAAAAAGATGTAATCTTAAGAAATTAGAAAGGAATTTAAGTTCCAATTCATAATACATCACCTCCCCTCATGGGAAAGGTTGGAAATCAGAGACTAATACCATTCTAATATTCTAAAGAAACAGCATCTGAACGAGAATAGTGGGCAGGAGGCAGTGTGATGATAAGTCGCATCAAACAATAGAATTACCTTCAGCCTTCATAGAATGCTTTCTATTTTCCAAATCTTTACAAGACACGAAAAGAAAACTCTCAATTGCCCGAGAGGTAGATGATGAACCCATTTTTCAAATGGGAAACTAAGGCATTGAGATGTCTATACCACAGGCTGCAAAAAATGGTCAGCAGCAGAATCAAGAGAAGATGCAGGAGGAACAGGTTGCCATCGTATATATGTGGCTGCCCAAAACGTGACCGTGGCATGACAGGTATTATGTTGGTCCATCTGCAGCCTGTGTTCCAGTTTGCTCTATGACAGGTGCAGCTGATGGAAGTTTGAAACTCCCTCTGAAGTTGACAGCACATCTATTCGCCATGGTGAAACCCGTGAGATCAACAAGAAATGACTATTTACAGTGGCCACCTCAGATTTAGGAAGGTAGGCTAGGTTGAAACTACATAGAATGTATTTTGATAAATGAGATCAAGACATGAAACGCAACAAAAGGACAGCTGATGTGATAAGGTAAATTACAGGTTCACTTCAATATTTCTCCTGTTATTCTACAGAGATGTTTATGAGTACAATTAAAAATAAATTATCAAACAATTGGATTTGAAATTTAACTCACACCTCTCTGCTGATGCGAGCCTTGATATACATGCTCTTAAGTGAGGATGGAGTAAACATTGTGTAATCTTACTGGGCTTTATATTGAACACATCTCTTTCTACAATACAAAAATGTATGCTTATCCACTGCTAAGAATTTACCAGGCTCCTCAAATATACTAAAACACTAGAGAAAATATGATTATTTCGCTGAGTTTGGTGTTAGCCAAACAAACAACATGACTAGAATGTGGGTACACTTGGTGGAGAGAGGCAAGCAAATATAAGAGATGCAGTAAAAGAAACAACCATGGGGTCGTTCTTTAGGCTCATGAGAATGATGTCCAAGAGCGACAACCCCACAGTTACTGTGCGAGTACCCAGTACATTAGGGACACACTAATGTAGATGACACACAGCATTACCCAGTTTATTCTTGTGATTGGCGGCCTGTGGTTACCTGTCACGTGGAGGATGACATTGGAAGAGAAAATGCCACTAGAGTTTTGGGCCCGAGCCACATAGAGGCCTGCGTCTGCCTCACATACCTTTGGAATGAACACCGAATGTCTTGTCTCCTTGTGTAAAACCTGTAAGTGCCCATCTGCAGACAATTTCTGGCCCTTCTTGTACCTGAAGCAGAGAGTCAGTTTTAAAGTCAGGATCACTGTATATTCACATCATTTCTAAGCTCTAAAAACCATTGCAAACAAGCCCATTACCATTGTAGTACTTTCTCTCTCTAGTATTAGCAGGAACTTTGCAGCTACCACAGATTCCAATGGGCCTTTCATCCTTCAAGCAGAGGTTGGAGACTTGTGGCCTGAGAAGTGCTTGATCAGGTCAGACCATATTTTTCAAAAAACTGACTTTTTGGACAACATTTAACAGTTGGAATATTGCATGTGAAAATTCAGATATCCAACTATTCTTTAAAAAAAAAAAAACCCAAACAGGGTGCCTGGCTGTGTCAGTCAGTTGAGCACCCGACTCTTGATTTCAGCTCGGGTCATGATCTCAGGGTCATGAGATTGAGCACCACGTGGGGCTCCACACTGGGCCTGGAGCCTGCTTAAGATTCTCTTTCTCCCTCTCCCTCTGTCCCTACCCACCCCCTACCTCTCTCTCTCCTTCTCTAAAACAAACAAACAACAACAACAAAACACAAGAAAAACCCAAACCATCTGGTCACAGAGGGCCACCATTTGCTTACGGCAACAATTACTGAGAGTGTGAAATGGCACCCCTCTATTTGGCTTGTGTCATTCTTTCAGCTGCTATGGAATAGCATCCTGTGAGTTCTGAGAATCTATGTTGGAGTGAGACTCATCCACCCCATCATATTCACCCCACAAGATCATGTGAGAATAAAAACATGCTATTTTAGAGGAAGGTACTTATACAACATTTCCTGGTGAAATGAGTTCATTTTTATGAATTAATTTCATTAGAAGAAAATGATTTATAATTGTAAAAGGCATTTATATAATTGGATTATTACTGTTAATGACATGTTTCTAAAAGTTTCCTATGAACACGAGTACTTAGCTGCCTCTTTTTAGAAAGCAATTTATTTTGTATATTCTAGATTCTTGTTTATTCATACCCATGTTCCTTCACCTAAGAAGCGGTGACAAACCTGAATCATTTTCTGTTCCCATTGCCTATGTGATAATTTTGCATTTTTATGAGTGTCCTAAGAATGTTTATTTCCAAGAGCTTGCTGGCTGCTAATTGAGCAAAACCACTGTAAATCCAAAAGCAAGGTATTTTTTCACAATATTATGATAATTCTTCAACAATAAATACTAACCAAGTTATTTGTTGTGTGGACAAAACCAAGAAACACTGCAGACAACATTTTTCTTTGGGATGAACTGATATTTAATAATGAATTAAATATTTTTTAAATTCATAAATATGAAATTCCTGATCTATTAAAAAAACATGCAATTTTAAAAACAATAAGACAAAAGCATGAATGGCTGCACTGTATCACAAGTGTAGTCTCTTTTCATCATCTGAGAGACCAGAGTTTTCTCATAGATTCTTTAGATAAGCAACTCACACTTCAAGTATCATCAGTGGGCACGCATAATAGTTGAAATTGTTAATGTAATGTCTACTGAAATACTATGATAAGTAAATGCTGTTTTACTTATCTTAGTTTATGAGTATGAACTCAGTCTCACAAATTTGTAACTTTGTCCTCAGATAAATCTACTTACAGATGAAAAATTTCTAAATGTTTAGAAGCAACCCACGTAGTAAGAAAGTGAGAACTACTTTTAAAATAACAGTGATTCAAAACCTGTATTCTGCAGTTTACTTTCTATTAAAACAAATATGCTAAAAAATAATGATGTCTCCAGAGGGAAATCCTATTGTTCACAGCTCAGTTATTACACCACCTTTCAAAAATGGGTTTATTACCTGTCACTGGGAGCAACTGTGAAAGAAATATTTTTATTCCATCTTTCACACTGAAGAAATTTATAGAAAGAAATCTTAGTGAAACAAACAAATATTACAAAAGTGATGTGTGACTCTGTTAGGAAGAGGGAGAAGATGAAATGGGTAAATGAAAGAAAAGGGGAAAACCCAAATTCTTATGTTTTTTAATCGAATACGGGATATTAAGCTAAGAAATGTCATGCTTATGCAGAAATAAGCAATAGGAAACAATTTCAACCCAAAATCTTCAGAAATGTGGAATGTTAAACTAATAGGAAAAATAAAACAAAACAAAAAACCCCACAAAAGAGTGCAGTTAAGTTGCAGTGCTTTTGGAGTTGGGTAAGTTATTATTTTATGTGGTTCCTTTTGCTTCTTCTGGGTATTAGCCATGTTGTGCCTACAGGGAGAACTGGGGGTTGGTGTGAGGTTGAATCATGCACAGTTGCAGTGTTACAGAATATTAATAAGCTATCCCTACACCTTTAAGTTAGTGCACATAGAATGATTTGCTCAGTCATTCAATGCGTTTATGACTTGTCATTATAAGCTACCCACCATGTCAGTGTAGGCTCTGGAAATCCTGTTACTTCAACTTCCAAAGTCACTGGAGAACCTTCCATGACAGTTACATTAGACAGGAGCCTGGAGAAATTAGGAGCCTGGCCAGCGAGGCTGACCACCGTGTTCTTTGCTGATGTACATTTAATCTCCTCTTGGGGGACCATCTGCCTCTGATAGGCCCGGCTGGGGCCTGATCGAAACCCAAGGCCTGAGAATGCATCCTGGGAAGCATGCAGCCTGTCTCGGGTTTTAGTGATGTTATTATCAACATGCACTTTCTCCTGTGTTTCTAGCAAACTTCCCTGAGCCTGAGGGTGCTGCTGTGAAGCTCTCTCATGCACTTCACTCGGCATGCTCTCTGGATGTTTAGCACTGATTTTGCAGAAGGCAGTACTTTTTTCCAGAAATCCTCGGGAGGTTAATGGGAGCTCAGCTTTGGACTGGGGGTAAGGCCTCTCAAAATGACTTGAAAAGGTTTCTCTGTTATCACTGTAAGCATCAGCCAAAGCAGCAGGTGGTGGCATGCCCGATTCCTGGGCCTCCCCTGCACTGCTGGCCCCGGTCTGCATCCTGTAGCTGCTTGTGTGAAGGCTGAGGGCAGGGCTGGCATGCTGCTCCACGTCCACGGCGGCCGCGGCAAGGGGGGAATCGGGGCTTCCCGAGAGTGGAGGCAAGGAGAGGTCATCAGGTGAGACGCATTCGTATTCTTCTCCTGAAAGTATGTCTGCAGGCAGGAGCCGGCCTTGGACAGCACCCTCTCTGTCACAGGGTGGCTGCTTCAGGTGCGGGGGGCGCTGACCCTCTCCTGTTCCACTGATGGCCCAAACACCTGCTACCTGTGCCTTCAGAACAGAAAAGCCAAAGCTTTGGGTTAGTCACTGTGTTTTCTTTTTCCAGGTCTCAAACTCCATCAGACAGACAATCTGAGAAAAACAGTGAGTTAAAGGCTGGGGCGCTGGCACCAGTGGTACAGAACTTGAAACCATAGGTCTGCGGAACCTGGGCCCAGTCCCATGCCATGCCTAAGGAACTGGTAAACTGACCTCCAGGCTCTGAATGAAATGTATAGACCTTGGGAAACAGAGGCAAGAAAGCCCTAGTTTTCATCTCTAATGAGCAGGTTGAAATGGATCAATGTCTTCCAAAATATGATCTGAGGAATCTCCTCCCACCCGCAAATTCTGCTTTGTTTTATTTGTCTACACTCCATGGGGATGCATAGCTCCTAAATCTCAGAGGCTCCCTTGTTAGGCAATCCCTCTGACCCTCCTAAGAATAATCTCTCTTTCTTTCTTAGAAAAGCCATTCTTTATTATTATCATTATAGGTGGTAAAATATATACAACACAAAATTTACCATTTTAACCATTTTTAAGTGTACAGTTCAAAGACATTAAGTACACTCACACGGGGGCAACCACCCATCATCCATCTCCAGAACTTTTCCATCTTTCCAGACTGAAACTCTGTACCCATTAAACACTAAATTCCCCATTCTCCCCTCCCACCAGCCCCTTCTACTTTCTGTCTTTATGAATTTGACAACTCTATTTACTCCATATGGAAAAAGCCATTTTTCATGACTGGTTTTATTTTCTTAAAGCCCCTTATTTTTATTCTTCCATGAAAAAGTATCTGTTGAACACCTGTTTCATACTAGGTACCATGCCAGGCATTGGTGAGATGACATGAGTAAAAGTAAACCCAGTCTCTGCCCTCAGGGAGATAACAGCCTAGTGGGAGAGATAGATATTAATGGGACAATCACAGGTTACGGTCTTTCACAAGAGAACACAAGATATGAAAGAGGAAGATCGGCCACTTATCTTTCCATGCCATGTGGAGTGCAGGCCATGCTAGGAGACCGTGAACAGCAGTACTTTACCTCCTGCTTATGCTGGACTAGTAATTCTCCCCACTAATCCACATCCATCTCTGGTTTCAGAAGACGCTCAAATATCCTTCCTGGCATAGACTCAAAAGAGCATTGGAGCTGAAAAGGATCTCATCTATCTCAACCTGTTGTTTTATATCACTTTTTTTTTTTTTTTTTGCCTTTCTTCAGTATTTAGGTGCATTTTTACTTACTTAGCAATTACCAGGTTTTGTCCCTTTGCTACTGCTTGCACACAAGAAGGTTAGGTCTTGCCTTGATTTTGAGTTCTGCATTTTAGCTCATAGTCCTGCCCCTGACACATACTTTATAAATAATTTTTGAGAAATAAGTGTGTTTTCAGGTTGAAGATCAGAAGCAAAAACAAAACAATGTTCCTTCTACACCCCCCACCCCAGAGATACAAATTATCCTCAGAGAAAGTATAAGCATGGCTTTAGAGAAAGTTGTTTCCTTCAGCCATTTAGTAGTTTATTTTTTATTTTTTTAAAAGATTTTATTTATTTATTTGACAGACAGAGAGAGAGAGTGAGAGCAGGAACACAAGCAGGGGGAGTGGGAGAGGGAGAGGCAAGCTCTTCGCTGAGCAGGGAGCCTGATGCAGGGCTCTATCCCAGGACCCTGGGATCATGACCTGAGCTGAAGGCAGAAGCTTAATGACCGAGCCACCCAGGTGCCCCAATTTAGTAGAAGTTTAAACTCTGGGTCCAAAAACCAAGCCAAAAGTTTTTAAAAGTCCTTGTCATTAAAAAAAAATTACTAAATAAACACAGAGACAATAGGAAATGCCCCTCATTCTTTTAGTTTTCCTACTTCGGCTTAGCTCTGCCTTTATTTTCCTTTTCACAGGGACTTTGATCCAACTTCCTGTTTAGTCCAGGTAATCTCCTCTATGACATTCTGGTAGCCTCTGTTTGAACACTTTTCCCGAAAGGGTGCTTTCTTTGAAAATAATTTTATGCTTTACCTGTATTAAGAATTTCTTCCTGTATTTAGTGAAGACAGGCCTTCACTCAGTATCCAACAATGGATCTGAATTGGCCTCCCAGAGCGACATAGATGTCGAACTGCTCTCCTCTTTTAACAGCCTTTTGACTATTTGGAGAATTGGTGCCACAACCTCTCAGTCTCTTTCATTGAACTAAAACCTCCAGATCTTCTTCTGCCTTGACTCTAGGACTTTTATCATTCGGGTCACCTTTTGGGAATTCCCGCTCCTACTGCGCTACAAGCTCCTTTACAGTAGGGACATTTGTTGATTTGAGGGTCATCCATTCTTTTTCTAGCTCCTTCAAGTGTAAGGTTAGGTTGTTTATTTGAGATTTTTCTTGCTTCTTGAAGTAAGCATGTATTGCTATATACTGCTCTCTTAGGACCACTTTTGCTGCGTCCTAAAAGTTTTGGACTGTTGTTTTTTCCTTTTCATTTGTTTCCATGTATTTTTTTTTTTAATTTCTTTTCCTGGTTGACCCATTCATTGTTTAGTAGGATGTTGTTTAACATCCATGCACTTGTGGTCTTTCAGAATTTTTTCTTATGATTGACTTCCAGCTTCATAGCATTGTGGGCAGAAAAGGTGGTATGCTTTCAATCTTTTTGTATTTGTTGAGGCCTGTTTTATGACCTAGTATGTGATCTGTTCTGGAGAAGGCTTCATGTGCACTTGATAATAATGTGTATTCTGCTTTTTTAGGATGGAATGTTCTGAATATATCTGCTAAGTCCATCAGGTCCAGTGTGTCATTCAAAGGAATTGTTTCCTTGTTTATTTTCTGTTTAGGTGATCTTTCCAATGATATAAGTGGGGTGTTAAAGTCCCCTACTATTTTTGTATTATTATCAATTCCTTTATATTCATTATTAATTGTTTTATATATTTGGGTGCTCCCATGTTGGATGCATAAATATTTACAATTGTTATATCTTCTTATTGGATTGTCCCCTTTATGATTATATAGTATCCTTTGTCTCTTGCTACAGTGTTTGTTTTAAAGTCTAGCTTGTCTGATAAATATTGCTACTCTGGCTTTCTTTTGACATCCATTTGCATGATAAATGTTTCTCCATCCCCTCATTTTCAATCTGCATCTGTCTTTAGGTCTAAAATGAGTCTCCTTCTTGCCATTTGCAACGACGTGGATGGAACTGGAGGGTGTTATGCTGAGTGAAATAAGTCAATCAGAGAAAGACATGTATCATATGACCTCACTGATATGAGGAATTCTTAATCTCAGGAAACAAACTGAGGGTTGCTGGAGTGGTGGGGGGTGGGAGGGATGGGGTGGCTGGGTGATAGACATTGGGGAGGGTATGTGCTATGGCGAGTGCTGTGAATTGTGCAAGACTGTTGAATCACAGATCTGTACCTCTGAAACAAATAATACAATATATGTTAAGAAAAAAAAGAAGAAGAAGATAGCAGGAGGGGAAGAATGAAGGGGGGGAAATCGGAGGGGGAAACCAACCATGAGAGACGATGGACTCTGAAAAACAAACTGAGGGTTCTGGAGGGGAGGGGGTGGGGGGATGGGTTAGCCTGGTGATGGGTATTAAAGAGGGCACGTTCTGCGTGGAGCACTGGGTATTATGCACAAACAATGAATCTTGGAACACTACATCCAAAACTAATGATGATTAATGTTATGTTAATGGTGATTAACATAACAATAAAAATTAAAAAAAAATAAAATGAGTCTCTTGAAGGCAGCATATAATGGGTCATTTTTTGGTGGGTTTTTTTGATCCATTCTGAAACCCATGTGTTTTGACTGCAGGGTTTAGCCCATTTATTCAAAGTAATTATTGATATGTATTTATTGCCATTTTATTATTTGTTTTTTCACTGCTTCTGGAGATTTTCTCTGATCCTTTCTTGTCTTTGTCATTTTTGGTCTCTTTGCATCAAAGAGTCCCCTTTAATATTTCTTGCAGGGCTGGTTTAGGGTCATGAACTTCTTTAGTTTTTGTTTGTCTGGGAAACTCTTTATCTCTCCTTCTATTCTGAATGATAGCCTTGCTGGACAGAATATTCTTGGCTGCAGATTTTTCCCATACAGCATGCTGAATATATCATACCACTCTACTGGCTTGTCATTTTTCTGTTGAGAAATCTCCAGCTAGCCTTGTGGGTTTACCCTTGTAAGTTAAGGACTTCTTTTGTCTTGCTGCTTTTAAGATTGTTTCTTTATTGCTATATTTTGCAAATTTAGTGGCAAACGTCTTGGTGTTGGCCTACTTTTGTTTGATTTTGATGGGAGTTCTCTGTGCCTCCTTGATCTGTTACCTTCCCCAGATTAGGGAAGTTTTCAGCTATTATTTCTTTTTTTTTTTTAAGATTATTTATTTATTTATTTGAGAGTGAGAGAGCACAGGGAGGAGAGGCAGAGGGAGAGGGAGAAGCAGGCTCCCTACTGAGCAGGGAGCGCACCGTGGGGCTCAATATTCCAGGACCCTGGGACCGTGACCTGAGCCAAAGGCAGACAATCTGCTGAGCCACCCAGGTACCCCACTATTATTTCTTCCAATAAAGTTTCTTCCCTCTTTTCTCTTTCTTCTTCTGGGATTCCTATAATATGAATGTTATTATGTTCGATGGAGTCACTGAGTTCCTTAAGCCTATTCTTGTGTTGCATAATTCTCTTTCTCTCTTTTGTTCAGCTTCATTATTTTGCAGTATTTTGTCTTCTAGGTCACTAATTCATTCCTCTGCTTCTTCCAGCCTGCTGTTCATTACATGGAGCATATTTCCAAACCCATTTATTGTGCTCTTCAACTCTTAATTGATTCTTTTTTAACTCTTTTCTCTGTGAAGGGTCTCACTGATGACCTCTATTCTTTTCTCAAGTCCTGTGAGTATCCTTATGATTGTTGCTTTAAATTTTCCATCAAGCATGTTACTTATATCTGTTTTACTAGATCTCTGGCCATGGCCTTATCTTGTTCTTTCATTTGGGATAAATTCTGCCATCTTCATATTTTGTCTAAGTCTCTGCCTTCTTCTCTGTGTTAGAAAAGCCAGTGATGTCTTCTGCTCCTGAAAGTAATGGCCTAATGAAGAAGTCATGTAGTGCCCAGTGCCTGACACTTCAGGGAGTGTCTCTGGTGTGTGCTACCTGTGCTCTGCTGTTGTGTTTTGTCTGCTTTATCCCTCAGGCTAGTCATCTGGAGAGGCTCTCTTGCCTGCTGTGGGCAGTGTTTGGTTCTCTGCCTGCATGTGGTGAGTTTTAACTACATGTGCTCTGGTCCGCTTGTGAAATGAGATCAGACACCACCTCCACCATAACTGAGGCCCTGCAGAACTCTGGTGAGGAGACACGGTGTGGGCAGGGGTTTGTACTAGTGTTCAGGGGAGGGGCTGCTGTGCTAGGACTGAGATAAGCTTGATCGAGAGGGGAAGCCCCCTGAGAACACAGGGGTGTGGGGCTTGGTGTAAGCAAGTTAGGCAGCTAGTGTTGGCACTGCACTGCTTCCCATAGATGGGGTGGGGGAGGAAAATGGTGTCATCCAGCTTCTTTGTTCCTGGAGAGGCATTTCCATAAACACTGCCTCTCAGGAATGCACTCCACTCCAAGAAGAGTGAATAATCTCCCTACTGTGTGCCCCAGGTGTTCTTCAGATTGCTGTTTCCATGCTGTCTGTCCCCACGTTGTTTGCCTGCCTTCTCTCTAGGAGCAGGGCAGTGCCCTCTGGGTTCTATCCCAGCCAAACCTGCTGACCTTTAAAACTCCAGATTTTAAGCCCTGCTGGTTGCAAGAACTCACAAAATTTAGCCCCTTGTTTTCCAAGCCAACGTCTTTGGGGAAATGTTCTCCTTGTGCTCCTCTCTCACCTTTCTTTGTGTCCACAGCATCTGTGATCTGTTTCTCCCTTAAACCACATCTTCATACTTCCTACCTTCTTTGATATGGCCTCTTCTCTCCCTTTAGTTATAGAGTTTGTTCTGTCTGTCTACAGGTTGATTTCTGGGATATTTAGGATGATTTGATAGTTATCTAGTTGTGTTTATGGGACAAGAGGAGCCCAGGGCCCTCCTACTCCACTGCCATCTTCCTCTGACCAAACACTTCTGGAATTGTTCTTTCTGAGTCAAATAACTTTCCAAGGAAGATCAACACCATTTGGGTTGGACACAGAATTGGACACAATGATTCCCAGATAAGCTTTTTTTTTTACTTGGTGATTTTTGTTATCTGTCCACATGGTTTTTGGGAAATCATTACATCTGACTCATAATATAAATGATAGAGACAATAAAATGGTAAATGTGATTGAGCTATTTAAGGGGAAGATTACTTTCATCCTTTCATTTTGCTCTCTGTGCCAACTGCACCAGAATGTATATGTAAATGATGTCAGTGAGAGTTTTTGACAGTTATAATTGTGGGCCTTCACTATTATACTAAATAACAGAAGACCTTTTAATTTATATTAAAATAAAATTGATTTCTCAGGTGCCTGGGTGGCTCAGTTGGTTAAGCAACTGCCTTCAGCTCAGGTCATGATCCCAGAATCCTGGGATCGAGTCCTACATCGGGCTCCTGACTCAGTGGGGAGCCTGCTTCTCCCTCTGACCCTCTCCCCTCTCATGCTGTTTCTCTTACTCTTCTCTCTCAAATAAATAAATAAATAAATAATTTCTCAATGAAAATAAATCTTGCTTTTTTATTTAAAGGAATCTGTTCCTTTAATTTTTTTCTAAGAAAAATAAATAAAAGAAAGAAAATTCATATTTACTAAGTATAAATGAATGTGTTTGCTTTGGTATCAATGACCTTCACTTCAATTCTTAGTAAATTAGTGGTTGACAGTGTGGACAATGTGCAGAATTTAAAAAATAAGTTGAATTTAGTATCTCTTAGAAACCTAGTTACGAAGGGGCATGTGGGTGGCTCAGTAGGTTAAGTGCCTGCCTTCGGCTCAGGTCATGATCCCGGGGTCCTGGGAACAAGCCTCAGATCGGAATCCCTGCTCAGTGGGAAGACTGCTTCTCCCTCTCCCTCTGCCACTCCCTGCTGCTTGTGCTCTCTCTCTCACTTGCTCTCTCTCAAATAAATAAATAAAGTCTTAGGGGAAAAAAAAAAAAGAAAGAAACCTAGTTAAGAAAATGTGATGCACTGAATGTTATTCTTTACTATTTCAACAATTTGGTCTCAATCAAGGGTGATTTTGCTCCCCAGGGAACATTTGGCAATGTTCATGGATGTTGTTTGGTTATGACAACTTGGTGAGTTGTGGGGGGGGGTGCCACTGGCATCTAGTTGATAAAGGCCAGGAATGTTGCTAAATATCCTGTAATGCACAGGACAGCACTCCATAACAAAGAATTCTCTGCACCAAAATGTCAATATACTGAGATTGAGAAACACTGATAGACCAATCACAATAATGAAAGACAATTTGATATAAGACTAAGATTTAACAAAGTGATCAAGGTTTGGCTGCTTTCCTTTGCCTCAGAGTAGAATCAGGGCTTAAATGCTTCAAGACCATACCGCAAAAAAGCCAGTTTGCATAATGATACTTGCTGCCTGCAGATTGTATAATTGCAGTAGACCTTGACATAGATTTAACCTGTGGAAAAGATTATAAAAGTTTATATAGATGATCTAAGAATTATACTGACTTCAAGGAAAGAAATTTTTCTCTACGAGAAAGTGGGGAGATATTTATTTTAAATTCTCATGTCACAAGAAGTATACTTTATTAATTTGGGGGCAGTTGAGAATAATGTTGACTCTGTTTGTTCCTTCAGTTCCTTGGGAGAAAGAGAAACACTAGAAGCAAACTTGGCAAAGCAAAATGATAGGAGCTAATTAGAGTCCAGCAACTATGAATAGAGAGTGAGCAGCTTATACTGAAAATCCATAATGACGTGATTTAAATAATGCTTTTGAAATCATGGAACATTTGCATTTTGTGAATATTTGCAGTTTTTGCTACATGTTTAATTTATCTGTAATACATAGATTTTAAAGTAATTTAAAAATTTCTCTGCTTTAGTATTTATATTTCAGTTGGATTCTATGTTTTAGTATATGTACCTGGAAATATCATCTTGGAGATAGCTTCGGTGGAATAAGACACAAGCTAAGTTCATGTACTAAGGTTTTCCAGTGGGTAGTGTAAAACATCAGAACCATAGCTTGGTGGTATGATAGAGAGAAGTCAAATTTGAAGTTGGGATTGACTATAAAAGGAAAATGGGAGAGGCAGCTAATGGTGGGAGAAATAGAAGTGGTTTGGAGTGACAGTATGGTGACTGAATGGCTATCCCAATACCACTGTGCAATGCCGTGGTCCCAATACCACTGTGCAATGCCGTGGTCCCACTACTAAGTAGGAAGCGCTCAGAGGAAAATAGCATAGGTGGAAGAAGGACTAAGTAAGGGGTAGAAAGAAAGCACAGGGTAAGGACACTCACATTGCATGTATATTGAAAGATTTGATTCAGGTAGATAACAAGGCTTCAATTCCCCCCCCCCTTTTTTTTTCAATGAACAAGGACTCTAACCTCAAAACAAAATGAATAACTGAGATTACATAGTTTTCTTTACCTTATTCCTTTCTTCATTGAATACTGTCTGCTTATTTCTTGCTGGTTCTTTTAGCAGGTCGATGAAGTCATCATGGAAGTCTTCCAAATTTACATTTGTCTTTAAAATGTCTCCCTGCTGTACAAAGCAGTGTTTAAAGTGAGAGCCTGGGCCAGGAAAGTTGGAGGTACAGTGCTACACAATAACCACTTGGAAGAAAACACAGACCAGTTGGAACCTTTCAGGAAATGTATTCCACAAGAGACTGACTACTCCCATGATGTGATTTACAAAATTATCTTGTCAAGCTCACAGTTTCCCATCTACCTCACTCCTTTGATAAAATTCATTGCCATAAAAATTGGTTGTTCAAAGGCCCAGCCAGAACAAAGTCATTATTGCAGTACGATATACCTTCAGGAGCATTCTCTAGAGAAAGGAATCATCGTACATGGCAGTCTAAGCCATTAGGAGAGTCTAGGGGAACAGTGCGAAGGAAGAAATGTTTGAAGATTTTGGTGGAGAACAAAAAGGAAATCCAGAGAATTTACATAAGCAAATGCTTGGGAAACTTGAAGAGAGGAAGAAAAGATCACTGAGTATGGTAAAGAAAAAAATTGAGAACAAAGGATGCTTCCTGTGGGTGATGATATTTTACTCCTATCATTCATGGAGCTGTTTTAGTCATGGAAGTACAAGGGTTTGCAAGCTGCTGGGGAGCCCCTGTGAGGGCTGAGAAGTCTTTGTAAAGGTGAAAGGGGCCTCAGGTACACCAAGTTTAGGATGATGGATTATACCACACCAGAACATTCTCTATTCCACCTGGAACATGGTCGTTAGATGGGCCTTAAGAAAATAGCACACTCCTCAAAGTGCATGTGCTATATGGACTCAGAGAATTTGGGGAGAGATTCAGCTTTTAGTCCAACTTCAAAACGTAAGCTGGTTGGTGTTAGTGGATAAGGTACTCTTGATATCTAATCTCAAAATGGCAGTTGTTGTGGAAAGAATGCTAGATTTTGAATTGTATTTAATTCTCGATTCTACCACTACTGATGGTGAGACCCCAGGCAAAGCACTTTTACCTTCTTTGAACTCTACCTCTAAAACAAGGAAAATGGGGCACCTGGGTGGCTCATTAACCTGAGTGGTTAAGCATCCGACTCTTGGTTTCAGCTCAGGCCATGATCTCAGGGTTGTGAGATGGAGCCCTGCATTTGACTCCACACTCAGCATGGAGTCTGCTTGTGCTTCTCTCCCTCTGCCCCTCCCGCCCCTGTTCATAAATAAATAAAATCTTTAAAATACATAAAATAGGAAAACAACATTTGCCATATCACCATCACAAGGTTATTTGGAAATCACTGAAGTAATATATACGAAAAGCCTTTGTAAATCTCAAATTGTTAATACAAATATAAAGGATTATTATCACTGTTTCAGCCTTGATAGTGATTTCTAGGCCTTTTTTAATAACTCCTACAAAATAGCCATAGCATCAACCTTAAAAACATAAAAACTAGACTTTTATGCTCTCATGCAAATATCTGTAAAGTGTTAGTAAGCATTCTTTGACAAGTTTTGTTCAGGCTCTAACTTGTAAGAGCCTTGCTGATGCCCATAACTATTGCCAGAGAGGCCCTTCCTTGTTTTTATATCCACCCAAATCAATCTTTTCTGAGCTATTGAATGATTCTTTTTCTCTGTACTAATCCTTTGAGTTTTTACTACAAATGCCAAAACTCTTTCTGGAGAAATTGCTTTGGGCAAAGCACAGTGTTAAATGTCATGTGGGACCCTAAACTGAACAGAGCCATAGGGTTTCCTCAGGTGTAATCAAGTAGAAGAGTTGGGGTAGTGATGGTAGTTACATGTGATGATTATAGTAGGAAAGAACACAAGTGCTCTGGGGAATCAGAGAGACAGGGACACAGCCTTCAAAGGAGTTGTAAAGGAGGCAACATTTGGGTTTGGCTTTGAGAGATGGTAAAATTTAGATAAGCAGAGAGAGAAGGTCATGTACATGAAGGTTTAGAAGCAGAAAATTCAGGAATCTGGGGTAGTACACCAGTGAGACAGGGACCTACAATGAATATAGAAGAACACTAATTTGGAAAGACTCAGCCTCAGAACAATGAAAAAAGGCTTTGATTTTCAACTGTTTTGGGTAAGCAATGAAGAGTTTGTAGTGAAGTGCTTTGAATGTAAAAACAATACTAGCAGCTGTATGTAGGAAGGTTAATCTAGCTAGAGTGTATAATTAGGAGGCTCCTGACTAATGCAAAAGGGAATCCAAGTGATGGGTTGAAAATGAGGAAAAGAGGGTGCAATCCTGACTAAGGGGTGTAAAAGGAATGGGGAATGAGGAAGTGGGGAGAGGGAGTGGCAAGAGCTTTCAGAAAGAATAGTCATGAAGGTGAAAAGGAGACAGGGATAGGGTAAATTTTTTTTAGTGGACCTCACTTGAAGATGTACAACAGAAATGGGAGGGCTGTTGTAGATAATAAAGAGCAAAGAGTCAGAGGAAGCAGCGATTTTCAAGCTGTGTACTGGAAGTCAGGAGAAGAAACAGATCCTTAGAGGGCTGGGTGGAGGTGGAGAAGAAATGATCATTGTTTAAAAAGATAATATGCATATGGCACATTCATACATTACTGGTGGCATTAAAATTGTAAAATGTTTGTGGAATGTAATTTAACATATGTATATTAGAAACATTAACAATTTCATGCTCATTTACCCAAATCTGCTCTGGAGAGTTTATGTGTAGGGAACAATACAAGAGAAAAAAAAATCTTTATGTGTGAAGATGTTCATTGCAGTGTTATATAAAATGGTAAAAAAAGTTGAAAATCTAGTTTCTTAAGGAATAAAGATAATCTGGTTGGTCACTCACTCAATTAAAAGCTTAGCAAACTATTTTGAATGGACTGAGTACTCAAATTTATGACATGTAAATTCATACAGAAAAAATGATTGCTAGAAATATAATTCTGCTCTGAACTACAAGAGCACCCTTATGTCTTGATATCAACAATGATCACAATAATTATGGGTGTCTTCACATTTCAATTCCTGGGGTTACTCTGTGATGAGATTCCCCTATTCACTCCATTGTACAGATCAAGAAACTGAGATGCAAAGAGATGAAGTAATTTACCCCAAATCACAAATCCAGTAATTTGGAGAATTGGTATTCCTAGGCAGCTGTATTTTACTCTGTGTTTTACTCTATGTTCTTAATTACTTCATTATTCTCTCCCTCCTAAGTAACCAATTCTTTCAGCCAGTCATTGAAACAGTACTAATGAAGCTAGTTTTCACAAAATACAGACAAAACAATATATGCATTTCTCTCTTTTAACTGGATTTGCCTAGGCATTAGGCATCAACATACTTTCTATTCTTTATTCCATCAACTTTTTATTTCATGAAGGATGCTAATGATTAGTTTAATACTTCCATGAAGCTAAATATTCAGTGAATATAATACCTGAAGATTTAGTTTTATTTTCTCTGGGGCCACAATTTGGAAGGAAAAAAAAAAACCTTCCATTTATTATTTGGGAATGAAAACATAAGGCTACTTAATACAGACTTTACTTTGATTTTAATGGCACACATTTATCCTTTAGGATGTGATCCATGAAAATGTAAATGAGACACCTTAATTGTGTTTAGCCCTCATTCCCAGCAATATTTTTCTCTGCAGTGATGGAAAAGAAACAGAATTAATTATCAGAAACACCCAGATAATTATGTTAGAAAGCTGTGAAACAAATGCGCACATTATGTCCCTTGAGAATTTCTATTAGAACATCTTTGCACTAGAAGACACTTATCAACATGTTTTTATTTATGTCACTTGAAAATACATATTCTGGGAAGAAGAAATTACCTTCAGCTTTTCTTCAAGCTCTGTGAGAGAGACACATAATTCAGTGATAGATTCAAGAACCTCTTTGTGTTTTGCTACTATTTTCTCAGCATATTTCTGCCCTTCTTCAAAACCTGGGGAGGAGAAGGGACAAAAAACTATTTTTGAGGTCAAATCCCTAGCAGAAAAAAAAAATCCCAGGTATTAATTCACCTCCCCAGTGTCTGGTGTAGAGGCTGGTAGATAGTAACTGCTTAATCAATACTTGTTGAGTAGATAAATAAATGAACGAAGGCATTTTTTGAAAAAACAGTTACCCCAGAAAAATGGTTACATTTGCTATACCTTGTCACTTTTATGTAACCTAAATCATGTTGCTATGTTAATATTCTTAAAGCACCACTCTAATCAGTCGTTTCCTGTTCAGAACATTGTCAATTCTTCATTTATGCATTCAGAAATGGTTCCAAGGTGCTTCTCCCAAATGTATATCACCGTAGTTCCCTCACATATTTAGTCTCTGGTCAAAGTGCACCAGCGACTCTTCCCCACAGCCACTGAATATTCTCTCCTGGACCAAAAATGCCCTTCCCTCACTCCCCTACTGTCTACTTCAAATACCAGTATCTTTGTGATATGTTCTTAATCTTGCCCATGTAGATTTTATCTCTCTCTACTGGAATAATAAAAAAATAATAAAATAATAAAAATAAATAAAATAATAAAAATAGCTACCACGTAGTGAGTATTTATTATTTGACTATGGCTTTATATGCATTAATGTAATTCTCCTTGGATTCTCTAGGCTCTATTGCATTTTACAAATGAGGCAACTGAGGCTCAGAGAGCCTCTTCAGGTTACCCAGACAGTAACTGCAGGAGCAGAGATTTGAAACCGGGATTACAGACCCCACGGTCTAAACTAAGTGATATTTCACATTGTTATGGGCTGAATTGTGTCTCCTCCAGAACTCCTATGTTGAAGCCTCAATCCCCAGTATCTCAGAATGTTACCACATTTGGAGATAAGATCTCTAAAGAGGTGATTAAGTTAAAATGAGGCCATGAGGATGGGGCTCTAATCCAGTAAGACTGGATCCCACCGGTATAAGATGAGGGAGAGACACCAGGGCGAGCGTGTGCACAGAGGGATGCCCATGTGAAAAGGCAGCAAGAAGGCCGCCAGCTGCGAGCCAGAGAGAAAAGCCTCAGGTGACACCAACCCTGTCAGCACTGTGGTCTTGTCATCTTGGACTTCCAGCCTCCAGAACTGTGGGGAAATGAATTTCTCCTGTTTCAGCCACCCAGTCTGTGGTATTTTGTGATGTTAACCCTAGTAAATCAATACACACTTTTCATACTTTTCTTACTGCCTTTACTGTAACATGACTTCTAGGCCTAGGCTGTGGATTCTTGAAGGAAGGAACTAAGTTTTATTTGTCTTTATATCAGTCACACCTCCTCATACACAATAGGTACTCAATTTTTTTTGAGATAAATTTATTTGCATGACAATTCTGGGTCCAATGATGCTTGGGTGAACTGTAACAGTTAATATAATATTCCTAAAGCTTCTTACTTATTGCAAATTTTAAAAATTGCATAACTTCCATACTGAGCAGATGAAGATTCATGACTTTTATTTATTTGTTCAAGGTATTCAGTCTATGATTCATTTATTCATCACGTATTTGTTAAGCACTTTAGTATGTATCATGAAGCAGTAAACTAAGGGGCAAAATCCCTTCTCCCATGCAGCTTACACTCTGGTGTAAAAGCCAGACAATAAATAACTATACAATCTGTCAGTTGGTGATAAGGGCCAGGAACACAAAGCAGGATGCAGGATATGCATGAAGGGAGGGGAATTTAACTAGTACTTACTGTGTCCTGAAATTGAATAGGCACTCAAAAACAGTGACAAAACATGCTTCCCTTGCCCTCAAGGAGCTTATGGTCACTTGAGAAGATAGATGAACAGGTAATTTTCTACAGTGTGGAAAGTACAAAAATAGAGGGAACCACATACAGTGCTGTGGAGGCAGAGGGCATTCACAATTTTTTAGTGCACTTATAAGTAACTACAGTAGGAATGAGACATCGCATTCGTTTTCATTAATTTTTCAATCTATATTTTATTATTTTTATGTTTCTATCTTTTTCCCTTGGAAAAGCATTAATAATTTATTCTCAATAATTTAATATTAGGTAGTACAGTATATATGGTTCTACACATTTTTATGGTTACCCATATGTAGCATTTTATGGCACGTGAGAAAATACCCACCTGGCAGCAGTGTGGGCGGCCAGCTGAAGCATTTTGTGCCTCCCATTGCTATCTTCTTTCTGAGCTAGATTTGCCTGGCCACTGGGAACTACCTTTGGTCTACAGGAATGATATCAGGGGATTCGTGAAACTGATTCTTCAGCACCCCCATGGGCTGTCATCACCTAGACGGTTTCTTAAATGAGGGCTTCTTTAGATAGAAAGTCTCCTGAGACTGACAAGTGTATTATCTTTCCTCGTCATGGAGAAGAGAAAAGCAGAACCAGAGAGATGATAATTCGAGTTCTCCTGTTTATTCCACAAGGGAGAGGAAGGCAAAGGAATGGTTCCTTAAATACACTAACCAAACCATCTTGTTTCTTAAATCCACAAACCACACCCCTCATAGAAATATGAGGGGTGTAGACGTCAATCTTAGCTTAACATCCACTTAAAGTATTATGGGAGTTTTGCATGTTTTTCCAGAAATCACCCTCGTGAAAATGAGATTTTTTTTTTTTTTGTCTCCATAAACTGAGCATTGTTCTGGTTTTATTACCCTGGGGATGATCAACAGGAATAGGGGAGAAAAGAGAACAGAGAAGGAGGGTTTACACAAGATAGTTAAAATCCAAAGGCTTCCTCTCCTGCAGGTAGAAGCTCCTTCCCCTATTCCCTACTGTTTACTTTTATAGATATGGGCTCTTATCTTGAGTCTCTTGCCTGAATAATTGCCGTAGTGAGGACCCTGGGGGCTTGCCATGCTCTGCTGTCTGGTTCGCTATAGATTTGTTCAACGGCAAATTGCTGGATATTTTAAAAAGAGACCTCACCATATAAGCGCTGAGCCAGGTCACTGATACCCTGAATTCTTTCTTCTTGCTGAGGCACTGAGGGCACGATATACTTATTGAACTGCTGGTGGAGAATTTCCACAGCTTCCTTTGTCTTGCACTCTGTGGAATATTGTCCAACTCTTACAACTGTGGCGCTTGCATCTTCACACCAAAAGTGACACTAAATTAAAATGGGATAAAGCATAGATTAAAGCGACACCATCCTTCTAAAGTTCTTCATTTTGACCACCGAAGTATCAAATTTCAATTTCCTCAAACTTTATAGTCACATTAGCTTGAACTTTCTAAGTCATGATAAGAAAAATGTCAAAATATGATCATAGGCTTCTGCACTAGGGTATTAGAGTTAGATAAGAAAATAAAGGTATGGAAATTCATTTGATTTTCCTGCCTTCTTAGATTTGCCTGAAATAGACTTCCTAAGAACATTGCAGACTTACAAGAACAGGAAATATAAAAAGCATATGTCCCGAAAAAGAACTCAAGTATCAGCTAAACATAAAGAAAAATGCCCAAACATACAAACCCTGCCTAAATAATTGAAATAGTTAACATTACATGGATAAAGTACTTCCTGATTAACACTCTAATAAAGAAATTCTCTTTTAAGAATGAGATTTAGTTTATGGATTGAGGAAGTATCATCTAAAGAACAGCATTTGACTTTTTTTTTTTTTTAATAGAAGGTACTCAAGTCATATTTTCAAAGCACAGTGGAGAATTGAGACAGTTTCTCACCAAAAATACTAAATAACTGTGATGGAAGGAATGTGTCTGACCAAGGCCAGAGCAATTATGATGAGTGAGAAATAGAAACACATGACTCTGTTAGGAGCTGGCTTTAAAAAAGTGCCACAGGGCCACAGCAAACCTATAGATCAGATATAGAAGAATGATCATCTTCATCTTCCTTAGCGCGGTGTTAAATCTAAAAACTGCTGCATCTGTGGCAAAGAGACATTTTGTATCACAGAACAATGGGCCACAAAGAACTTCAAGTGTGGAATTTCTTCAATATGAAGTGTGCAAATAATAACTTTAACTTGTCAAATTTCATATAGTTTATGCATACTCTACCATTTATCCTCTTGACAAAAACAAAATAACACCAATAACAATTTTTGTACCTGAAACATCCCAGTACCACATTTCTTTCTAAACATTTTCAAATTCCATGAAATAAATAAGTCATTTTGAGTATTTTAAACAGATATCCAGCAGCGAGCATAATTCCATGATGGTTAAACATCTTGAGTTGATGGAGTTATGGAGAAACGAGAAATTCTCATATGTTGCTGGTAAGAGTAAATTAGTAAAATCTTTACGAAGAACAACTGGACAATACAATCAAACCTTGTAACATTCATCCGCTTTGGTCCAGCAATTCTACTTTAAGAAATTATCCTAAGGCAATAATCATGAAAAGGAGGATGATGCATAAATTTAATGACAAAATTAACTGCAGTAGCATTGTTTTAAATTAGCAGAGCAATTTTTAAAAACATTACATATGGACACCATTACAACAAGAAGAGGATACCTCTTCTATCATCTCCTGGAGGTGTTCCGTCAGGTCCAAATTCACCTTGTAATCTGTCACAACTTTGTCAAACTCATCCACATGTTTTTGCAAATCCTTCATCGCTTCCAAAAGAACATTAACTTTATTATTTGGATAATTTAAGAAAGAACCAGAAGTTTTATTCTCAACTTTTTCCATTTTCTTTTTCAAAGCCTGTGCAAAAAAGAAATAGTCTTAAAAATAAGATTCAATTTTTATTTATGAGGCTAGCTGGTGATTACATATTGAGAGAAAAACTTGGAGAAAATTTTTGCAGCTTTCTCCATGATAATATATTAAAATCATAATGATCACAAATGTATTTTGGAAAGAATGGGTTTTCTTCCACATAGTTTATTGATCCATCATTAAAATCATATAGAATATTCACTATATACCAGGTCCTATTCCAGATTTCGAGAATGATATTATGATTTAAAAAAAGATAATGATCATAAAATAAAATATTTTCTTGTCTTCGGGAAGCTCACTGCCTCCTGGGCAAGATATTCAAATAATCTAGCTGGTTCATGTGGTAATCAAGGTAGTATAAGGGGTTCTGGGAGCAGTGGAGGAAGTTCCTGACATAGGCATACGTAAGGAAAGGAAACGGGGTGTATAAAAGGTGTATATGTGCATGTGCGTGTGTGTGTTGTGGGGAACAGTGGAAGCAGAGAGGCTGGGTAGGTTTGGTAGAATCCATTCTAGAGCTGCCTCAAGAGATAAATTAACTTATACATTTTACATGAGGAACTTAACTGTTACAAACGCAGAAAACTACCTTCTGAATCCCAATGCTGCAAAAAAGCCCAAGGGTTAGGCATCTAGAATTGAAATGCAAACTGATTTTGTAATAATCGTAGTAGTGCATACACGCACATACACACACACACAGACACACCATCCACCCTTTCTATTTACCTGTATTTTTTCAGCATGCACATCAACTTGTTGAATTTGATATTTAAGAGCCTTCAGGTTCCGAGCTTTTTCATTTTTCTTGGTGTAATTAAACTTTAAATTGTTGAATTTCTTTTTGATATCTTTGAATGATTCTTTGAGCTGCAGTTCAATAAAAGAAAGAGGTGATTTCCTTAAAATGAGGACACTAATATTGACTTGTAATAAATTCAAAAATCTTAACAATTCAAAATATTCATAGTCTTCAAAATGTATTCAGTGATTTTTCAATAGAAAACAAGTCTGCTAAGTGAACACATAATGCAAATTTAAACATATCCTAAAATATAAATATGAATTGTTCTTTGTACTTTCTGATGTGTAAATTTTTTAGAGAGGGGAGGGAAGGGGTAGAGGGAGAGGGAGAGAGAGAGAATCCTAAGCAGGTTCCACACCCAGTGCACAGCCCCATGCAGGGCTCCATCTGATGACCCTGAGATCATGACCTGAGCCAAAATCAAGAGTCGGGTGCTTAACTGACTGAGCCACCCAGGCGTCCCTTGATTTGTAATTTATAATTAGATTTATAAGTACAGAATATCCTTTGGCTTCCAAACAAGACAGTTTTTATTTATTTATTTTTTTAATTTATTTATTTGAGAGAGAGAGAGAATGAGAGACAGAGAGCATGAGAGGGAGGAGGGTCAGAGGGAGAAGCAGACTCCCTGCTGAGCAGGGAGCCCGATGCGGGACGCGATTCCGGGACTCCAGCATCACAACCTGAGCCGAAGGCAGTCAGTCACTTAACCAACTGAGCCACCCAGGCGCCCTAAACAAGACAGTTTTTAACATATCATAGATTTTCAACAACTCTAATTTTCTTATTTGTATTTATTTGACATTATGTTTCCCATTCATTCTATTCTCTGTGTGCTAGCATTGCCCTAGATCCTTCTGCCTCCCGAGGCTCTCTTACGGTATCAGCAATGAATTGATTAGGCTCTCATGTGCTGTTCCTGTTGCAGAGGTCAATGAAGGGTTGACCTTCAGACCACCAAGGACATTAGTGGGATAAAAGAAGAGACCCAATATGAGAATTAGTAGGAAAAATACTTGCCCAAATCCAGCTAAAAAATTATTTTTCATGAGCGGTTTCCAGGAGAGATTTCCTTCTTAGATATAGGCCACTAACTTCAGATGCCTTTCCAAACCAGAAAGTAAAGTGACAGCGTCACCACTGATGGCAGTGCTAACTTGTGTATAAACAGAGCATATGGCGATGAACCGAGAGTAGGGCATGCGTTAAGACAGCCTAAGAACACCCAGTTCAACTTTACCAGTGAACCAAAGCTCTAAGCAGTCCAGACCCATTAAACACACCACTTTCTGTGCCCTTTTCCATATTCAAGAAAGATAAACATATTGACAGGCAACTCTCTTGTTATATTATCAGCAAAGAGAAGTACAGAGAAAACATAAACCTTCTCAGATTATATGGAAGCATTTAACAGCAAAAAATGAACAATGTCATGGTTGATAAATTTGAGCTATGATAAGAAAAGTCAGAAACACATTAAAATTCTTTTCAATGACAGCAAACAAATTATTTGGAGGGGAACAAAAGCCATGTACATGCTAGATTTTAGACTTGTAATACATAAAAAGCATATTGGCCCTAAAAAATATTTGCTTTCTCAAAATGCTTATTTCAAATTCTGCATATTGTAGTAACAGAACCTTTACCTTATCTTTAACATTTCTTGGAGACAATTATCTATAAAGGCCTTAGCAGACTTGCATACATGGAAATTATTATGCTGATGCAATTTTTGCCTCTGACACACCTATACATAATCAGTTTTGTTTATTTTATATGGTAAATGAAATTGTTGAATGCTAGTTTTAAGCTACCAATTAAGCCAACCACAGAGACCATATTAAACATTTAAACTGATAAATCAGTAACATTCTCAAGAGATGGTAAGAACTATAGTTTCAAAATTTGAGAACTATTTCTCTATTAGAACTCACACAAGTATTTGAGAAGTCATATTCATTTGGTATACTTTTGAAATAACCAATTAATATTTAAATTCTTTGACATTCAGTGTTTTAATATGAACATGTTTGATTTTAGTGGGAAAAGACAAATGGGATTGAGATATAAAGGGACTACATCCGGAGTTATTCACATAAAACTTGGGCAGGAACTCTTATGACTCCCAAAGTCATAATCTGCAATTGTAGGTATAATAACTACCACATCTGAGGAAACCACAGATTCTTGTATTAAAAAACATGTCCCCAATAGAGAGTTACTGTTTCATGGGTACAGAATTTCTGTTTGGGATGAAGAAAAAGTTCTGGATATGGATAGTGGTAATGGTAGTAGAACAATGTGAATGTACTTAATATCATTATCGGTACCTGTAAAATGGTTAAGGAGGTAAACCTCATGTTATGTGCATTTTACTACAATTAAAAATATAATTTTTTAATAAAAATAAACAGAAGAAAAGAAAAAAGAAAAGGGAAAATATATGTCCTATCATTAATAAGTATCCATTGGAAAATAAAATTTTATATTCGTTTTTCTCTTACTGGAACATGATACACATTACAAACTTCAGTCTAGAGAAAGGAAGAGGGGCTCTGTCAATAATCACTGGGTTACGTCTGCTTGTTTAAATGGGAAAGATCAACTTCTATTTGAAAACTATGTGATGAACGGAGAAAGGCTGAGCCTTAACACTGTAATTCTAAACCATGAAATTTTAAATCTGCTTTGGATCAAAAAATTTAAGGCCGATAAATGATGAGCACAATTTTATTTCTGTGGCTTCAGAATGTATGCACTTCCACAGAAATGATTTATAAGATATATATAAGTTCATGGCGCTATGGGTATGTGAAATGGAATCAGCTTCTTTCTGACACAGGAACTCCTTTGACAAAGTTGCTGGCACTTTTCTCTTTTGGTCCCGCTAGAAATGCACTTTAAATCTTGTGCCTTTCCCAGCTCGAATTTAGGACTGTTGCAGATACAAGTGGAAGGTAGCATGAAGGAACTACCTTTAGCAACTAGGTTTTCAGAAAAACCTAACCATGCCTAAATTTCTTACCTGCACATTCCAACATGAAAACTTAACTTCCCATCTAACCCCTATATAACTTGTGATCATCTTTTTTGTATATTATTTTTTTAAAGTTTTTTATTGTTATGTTAATCACCATATATTACATCATTAGTTTTTGATGTAGTGTTCCATGATTCATTGTTTGTTCATAACACCCAGTGCTCCATGCAGAATGTGCCTTCTTTAATACCCATCACCAGGCTAACCCATCCCCCTACCCTCCTCCCCTCTAGAACCCTCAGTTTGTTTTTCAGAGTCCATCATCTCTCATGGTTCGTCTCCCCCTCTGGCTTACTCCCCTTCATTCTTCCTCTCCTGTTATCTTCTTCTTTTTCTTTTTTCTTAAAATATGTTGTGTTATTTGTTTCAGAAGTACAGATCTGTGATTCAACAGTCTTGCACAATTCACAGCACTCACCATAGCACATACCCTCCCCAATGTGATCATCTTTTTAAAGGAACTGAGTGCCATGGTTGCTTGGCTATGGAACCATTGTTCCTGTAGCTGTTTCTAACTTTAGTTAGCTTGTCAACAATGGGGAACAGTGGAAATGGCAAGACAACTGCTCAACTAGAACACGTTAGCAGAAAAAAACACCCAACACTGGGGCAGGATAGTTCACCCTATTCAAAAAATTGAAATGTTGTTATAATCCATATTAACAAAGTTTCTAAAAGTCTTTAAAAAACCAGGAGGAATTTTTTTTCTAATGAATAATATGATTTTCCTGTCTTTCCACTTGTTCAGTTCCTCCATATTTGTTATGGAATCAGCAGACTAAGTTAACAGAGCTATACTTAGGAATAAAATTAAGACTTTAAAATTGTGGTTCTTTTGGAACCAGCAGAATGAACATCTTCACCATATTTCTCAGGGAGCAGTGAGCTTCTCTCAGGGTTAGGAATGAACAAAGCTTCTTTGAGAAGAAGCAGAAGCAAAACGAGGCTGATGACGACCGGGTTAGACTGCTATTCTTAGTCTTGACTAAGCTGGTTGAGGCTGCTTTGGCATAAGAGTGTATTATTGTGAGTCTGGTGCTGGCAAAGCCAATTTACATGAGGGACATGGGACATTTTAATACTAAGGAAACCCATAAAAAAAAAAAAGCCTCTCCGGGCACCCGAGTGGCTCAGTTAAGCGTCTGACTCTTGATATCAGCTCAGGTCTTGATCTCAGGGTCCTGAGTTCAAGCTCCATGTTGGGCTCCACACTGGGCATGGAGCCTACTAAAAAAATTAAAAAAGAAAGGCTTCATTGGAACTATGGCACAGGTTTGGCCAGATGAAAAACTACAAAACAAATAGTCCATTTCTCTTCATGTCCACTTCACGAGCTTCATTTCTTGCTCATCCTTTTGCCCCAGAAAAAAGCTTTCTGATGCTCATTTTCAGTAACAGGTTTCCAAATTATCACCTCCCAAGGACGCTTGCATTTGAAGTGGAAGGACCCAAAGATTCATAATTCAACCTGAATGATTTGCTACAATTACTATGGCTAGACTATTCAGCCTAAGTGCTGGAGAGCTTTCAGGACAAGGCTCCCTGGGCCTCCTTGTGCTTGGCAACCACGCGGCTGCGCATCTTTGTGCGCTCAGGGCCAGCGCTGCGGCTGCAGAAGTGGGGCAGCCTGCGGAGAGAGGACGCTGGCTCCATTTGACATGGTGTCTCAGTAATGGCTATTGTCTCCGCCCCGCAAGGTCTGTGTGTTCATGTTACGTTGGTTTTATTTTCTGGACATGGTAACTATTTTAAACTAGAGCTCTCTATATTCTTCAGGAAAAAGAGTCACTTTGCAGATGTGAAACACCAAACTTTTAACACCTTTTATGCCTATGGATGTTCATTTTCAGAACAAATATATCTTCTCTATTCTCTTCTATATACCCTCTGGATGGACCCATGGTGTGGACTGGTTGTGACTGGCTGTGACTTGAAGTCCCACGGGCTTTAATTCAGTCTGGGCTCCACGTTCCCTGAAGAATTTTATATGCTCACGGTCTAGTACACAGTAGCCACATTGGCGATATGTGTCGAATGACGATAGTTTAGTTTTTTTCCTTAAAATGACGAGTTAGGGTTATCGATCTGGAAAATGATAATCCCCGGCACCATACCACAATACTGCCCACCGCTTGTTTGACCCGTCCGGGCACTCTTTATCTGCCTCTTATCCTGCCAGTAGGGGACTCTCCATGGTCATTTTGTCAACAGCAAAGTGCTATATGAGGTCAGGAAGTTCGATTTCATGAGTTGGGTGTCTATTCCCCTGTTCTAATTTGCTGCTTCTCATTTGCCTTGTATCTCTGGAACTCAGATGACCGACTTATCCAAATTGACAAAAAAATTTGTGTAACTGGAACCTGAGACTCCGACATATGGAATAGACCTATATATACACCAAGTCCTTTTCTGCTTCCTTCCCGATGGGTAGGATGTTGCTACAGTGTAAAAATTTCAGGCTAAAGTATTCTAATTATATGAAAGCTTCTGTTTGCAAAACTTATTTTGAGAGAATGGGTACCAACCCAATTTTGTCACTGCTGGTTTTTTTTTTCAGCAAAGTAATTGTGACCCATAAGGAGACTCCAGTTACAAATTTCCATTAACATTATGTAAAAGTAATTTTTTTGGTCAGGTTGCAGATAGAAAACATGCTTGATATTAACTTATTACGTTTCTAAATGAAGATGTGTAAAAGAATGAGTAGCTAATTATGTTCTGTCATGTCTCACCACAGAGAATGTCTGTAATGCTTTGTGTATTAACAGTTTATTTATGTTGCCAGGCAAGAAAATATATGGTAAAATTCAACATTCATGCATACAAATGTATCTTTGTGTGAAATGAGTAGAAAAAAACTCCACGAAATCTGGCAGTCTGAAGGCTGTGAAGGTAGACATGGAGAAAATGAGATTTTTATAATTTCCTATGTCTTATGTAGTACATGAAATGAGAAAATAATATTTTACCTAAAGATAAGGCACAGAACCATGGTTCTTTGTCTTTAAAGAATATCATATCACATTAAAAAAAATTGCATTTAGAACACCTCCCTTTATTTTGCCCTGAGGTACCGAGTCCTCTGCTAGGGACCTCTAGGGCAGTTATAAACAGGAAAGTTAGTTAGGGCATCATCAACAAGTAATTTTGATTGAAATGACCGAATGAACTGTGCTATTGTACCAGAGCATCCAAACAGCTTGTCATGGCTATGCCAGAAAACAAGGCTAGCAGAGGAAAGCACAGAGGAAGGGTACATGGCGCATCAGACCATGCCATGGTTGAATGCGTTAAAGCAGGGAGTGAGTGGGGACTCTGAGTTTAGCAAGTGACATCGTGTTGGTGCCCAGTAAAGACTGAAGACCAATAGATGAGCTTTTGGCCCAAAGCTGACTCCTCAACACACCAGGAACAGAAGCTTTGCAGTCCTAGAGCACACTGTTCAAATGCAAATCCTACACACCTCCGGTTTCTTGTCCTAAAAAGGAAGATGTGTCGAAGTCGAGATCTTCCAAAATCTATTTCCACCCAGAATCTGTGAACTTCCAAGAAGCACTTGAAGCACACTGGAAGCAAAACAATGTGTTTCCAAATCAATTTAAAAAATAAAATGCATTGGGTTCCCTGGGTGGCTTAGTCGGTTGGGTATTTGCCTTTAGTTCAGGTCATGATCCCAAGGTCCTGGGATCAAGCCTTGTGTCGGGCTCCCTGCTCAGCTGGGGTGCCTGCTTTTCTCTCTCCCCTCTTCTCTCTCTCTCTCAAATAAATAAATAAAATCTTCAAAAAAAATGCAATGTTTGCTCTAGTTCTCTGGTGGGGTGTCTGACTTTAATGTTTTTATATACAAAAAAAGTAGTGTAACATATTGCTTTTAATTTTTTATAATGTTTTAAGTACCTATGCCAAATATTAATAATGATAATATAAAAAATGTCGAGGTGTATAAATATTATCACCACTTGGAATCTACCCATCTGCACTCTGATATTCACAATACAAACTAGAGTGTATGTATATTTATTTCACTAAAGTGCGTGAAAAATATTCCTTCTGATTATCTTCCCATTAGGCTTGTGGTTGGAAAGTTTAGGGTGTGCATGCTACACTGTGACATGCCTACTAAATTTCTATAAGAAGAAAAGGAGGAAAGGACCAAAGATTTTCAAAGAGCCTTTAAATATGAAATTGTAACTTACATCAAAGAGTAGTTGGATATGAAGTAGAAGCAAGTGGGAAGACTAGTTCTCTTAATGTTTAAAGTCATGTTAAAGTGATACCTGATTCCTAAATCAAACCCACATGTATCTGGTTGCTCATGGTACAGACAATCCTTGGGCGTCCCGACTGTGACTACAAGGGACATCTGTCATCTCAGCTAGCTGGCTCCCAGCAGAGGCTCATCACGAGGCAACCTGTAAATAGAACCACTGTGGGAAAGGCCTGAACAGGGAGACCCAACTCCATACAAGCCACAGCACATCAGGAAGATGGAAACTGAGATATAGGGAGCTGGGAGTAACCCTTACCCTCCTCTGCCTGTGGTTTCAGTTAGTATAGAGCTGTGCATCCCTGCAGCAAGAGAGATTTTTGGCAAAACAAAAGTTTACCAAAGTAGAAGAAGGAAGAAGAAGAAAAAGAGGGGGAGGGATTAGAGAGGGGGAGGAGGAGGAAGGGAAGAAAGAAGATTACTTTGGGGATAGGTAGGAAAAAAATTGTTTGCAAGCCTGCAAATCTAAATGTTATAGCTTTGGGGAGAATAATGTTTTCTTTAATATTGTTTTCTTTAATAAGACCTGAATGAAGTATTGTTAGCTGAAACTGGAAGAGGACATAGAGGGTAGGCTACACTCTGGGTTTAACCTCGAATGAATCTCTAGCCCAGAATGCATCCCTGGAACATGGACTCTGAGCAGCAACTCTACAGTCCTGTGGCACATAGCTAAAATGAAAGTCGTCGTTGATGTTCCTGTTTCTCTCCTGGGATCCACATGGCCTCTCCTGTTCTCTGCCCCTCTCAGTTTCCTTCCAGCCCTGCTCCCTTCCTGCACCTGCCCGTGGTCTAGAAAAGTGTGGCCTGCAGGAAGGAGTACTTCAGAGCTAGACCACCATTCAAGTTTAGTTACTCATACTTGAGTCCTTGAGCTAATGTTGTCTGATATTTGATACTTGCTGGGCCCAGATTATGTAAATAATTGGGCATATACAAAATGTTTGAGAAGGTTTACCACTTCCTTTTCCTTCACCCGCTTTTGTAATGGACTTGAGACTGATGGACTCTGAAACATTTTGCTCTGAATGGAGATAAATCTGGCATTACAGTACTCTGTATCCTGCTGTCAATTCTCAGTCAAAAGTCAGGTTCTATATTTTCTATGCTGATCTATGTTTTCTCCCCAGAATAAGTTTATTTAAATGGGAAGTTTAACTAGGGGAGGGTTACTGTGGCTTGCTACATGTTTGGGGGTTGGGGTTTGGATAGAATTGAGGGGGAGGAGGTGGAATTATGTGTTTGTGAGCAGGTGCATGGATGTAGAGGATGACTTTCATCTGTTATTCCTTTTTCTCTAGAAGTTGTTTTGCCAGGAAGCCACTCCATTTGAGTAAATATGAAACCAGCCACTTGACTTTGGTGATAATACTTTATAGCCTCTGAGGCAAAGAGCCTGCTCCCCTGGCCCTTGGCACCCCCCTTCACTATGAGTCAATGGTACTTAAATAGAATCTCAGCAATTCGGAGCTGGCTTCATGGGGATGGCATCACACTCTCTGCCCTAATGGGCTATATCCACTCAAGCAAGCAATTGCTGTACAGGCTTGAGTGGGGGGAAAGAAAGCAAATAAAACACCACAATAGTGTATTCTAGGTTTTTCTATGCATTGACAACATACTGACTTGTGTGCTTGAAATTTACTCAAACTTTCAGAGCCCTGAGACTGTACTTGGTGGATGAAAAGTCAAGGTGGAATAAAAGGTCTCCTGATTGTGGGTGCACACGTACAGACAAGAGACACGTGCTTTAGGTTCAGAGCAGCTTTTGACAATGTCGGTTCTCACCCCTGCCACCCCACCTCGTTTATCTTGTCCCTTGTGGTGCAGTACTCCAAGCTGCGGGTCAGGGTCTGTTCACACTCCTGGGCTTTGGCACGCCAGTTCACACGGTCCCTCTCAAGGATGTCTAGCTGCTGCTGCAGGTTCTTTGCAGAAATGTTAGAGCAGTTCTGAAAATGAAAGAGAAGAGGAAGTGAAGGAATGGGTGAAATGGCAATGGGACGAATGTGCTATTTACCTGTGTTATGAAACTTATAAAGGACATTAAAAAACCGGTTCCTGGCTTACCTTACCTTAAGCATATTTGAATGTAATGATTTCAGAAAGAAGCCAGACACCAACATGTTGGGGAAGGCAAACCATTGCAACTCTAGTCTTGAAACTTCAGTTTTCAAAGATTGGCTTATCACACCCAACTCTTCAGAGACGCCGTTTATTATAAGGTATAATTTTTACTTCAAAAGGCATAAAATATGCATTGGAAACATTCAGCTTCTGCACTATAATTTTCCTGTCAACTTGAACTTAACCTCAGGTTCATTATGCAAGTGTGCCAATCTCTGCTCAACACAGAGGGCTGCTGAGGCCAAGGCCAGATGAGGGCTGGAGAACAATTTATAATATTATTTGTGCAAAGTGACACATCTTACTTTTTTCTTTCTTTTTAAAATAAATTTATTAATAAAATAAAACTCTTTAAAAAGAAAACTCCTTCTTGGTAAAAACCAATTCTATAAACAGTGACAGATATTTTGTATTTCTATATCTTTCAGTTAAAAAATTAAAAAAAACCTTTAGGTTCATTGCATTCCATATCATTTAGTGGAGATTGTAAATGAGCTTTAAAGTAAAATTGGCCATTATTATTTTATTTATGTTATACATATTGGATAGAATAAACAATCTTTTCTCCCCTCAAATTAGGAATTTGGAGAAGGATTTAAAAAAAAATCAGAGTCCAATGTGTTATTTATAAAATTATGATCTGGAAATATTTTCTTCTTTTTTAGGATCTTTTGTTAAGGTCAGTCCAGTGGCATAAAGCAGATCCAGTGACGAGTACCCAAGCCTTTGGTGAAGCCAGGAAGCTCCTTCTTTATGGGCTTTTATGGATAAAGCAGCTTCTCTGGGCCTCAGATCCTTCTTTTATAAAATGAGTGTCCTGGGCTAGATTATCTCTAGGATACCTTCCAGATCCGAAATGCTAAAGCAGCATAGGTCCAATCAAAATATAACCTGAGCCACATGAATAATTAAAAATTTTCCAGTAGCTATATTAAAAAGTAAAAAAAGAAACAAGTGCAACTCATTTTCATTATATAGTTTGTTCAACCAAATATCATCATTTTAACATGTAAACACATGTAAAAATATTAATAGTTTTTTATACTGTCTTTGAAATCTAGCGTGTATTTCACACTTATAAGCACTTCTTAATTGTTGCTCAACTTCTATCAGAAATACTTGATCTGTATTCAAATTTCATAGTTTATAGTTTAAAATGTGGATTCACATATGCAAGCTGTTCCCAACGTACTTAAAAGTTTTTCCATAATTACAGTGAGTGTCAGTTTTAAAATTTAAATTAATTAAAAATAAATAAAATTAAAAGTTTAGTTCTTTAGTTGCATTAGGCACATTTCAAATGCAAAAACCTGACTGCCATCCATATTAGACAACACAGCTCTACAATTCTACATTTTAATTAGCATGAGAATAGATGTATTAAACAAGACTTTTATAAACAGATTTTTCTCCTTAAAAGTCTTTTCTTTTGTTATAGGTGGTAGAGATTCACCACAAATAACTATCCCAATGGTTTAATGTATTTTTAAATTTAACATATACTAGGCAGTCTGCCTGGTTTCTTTGATATTGTACCCAACTCTCAGCTTTAATTACGTGTGAGTGATGGTGTTCTAAGTTGCTTACAGGCCGTTGCACTGATGAGATGACATCCACTCCCAGGGAAAGGGCCAGTTTATGGAGATGATCAATATGTGCCTGCTTTTCCTGCAAGTGACTGAGGTGAACCTGGGCTTCGTGGGCATCATCCAGATCCTTTGGCTCTTCTAAAAACTCCATTTCCCTTGATTTGTTGAGATGACCCAGCTGGAATTTAGGACATTAACAATTAACATGGATTTCCTATTTTTTATGAAGATAGATTTTTTTTTAAAAGCCTACTTGCTATAACCAATTTTACTACCTGGTCAAAATGCTGCCAAGCCCATCTATAATTATTAGTGTTATAGACCAAAAAAATGTTACAGTGCTTCAGATTGGTAGGGTAAAATTGAGGGATTAACACTGTCAGTTCTATTAAAGAAGAAAACACTCTTAGACTTGTGATCTGAGTAAATTCAGAGGCTATTTTAAAGGGATATTGATAGATGTCCATTTTCTGTTAATAGAAGCTAATAATTATAAAACTCTATTGAGCACTCCATATTGTCAGTTACTTGAGATACAAAAAAACAAAACAAAAAGAATTTGTTTTCTTCCCTTGAAGAGCTTACACTTGAGTTGAGGGGAAGAAGTAATTTAGAATCAAGATGCTAGGGGTGCCTGCGTGTCTTAGTCACGAGTCTGCCTTTGGCTCAGGTCATGATCCCAGGGTCCTGTGATCAAGCCCCACATCAGGCTCCCTGCTTAGCAGGGAGTCTGCTTCTCCATCTCCCTCTCCCCCTACTCTTGCTCTCTCTCTCTCACTCTTTCTCTCAAATAAATAGATAAAATATTAAAAAAAAGAATCAAGATGTTAAAAATGACAAATGTGTGAAATAAACAATGAAGGTTCTGGAAATTTAGAAGAGAGATAAAACATTCCAAGTGACATAGGTTTGTTGGAAGCAGGGACAGGGTTTAAATAGTAGAGGGGAGAGAAAAGGATCTGTCAGGTAATGGCACCTGAGAGTCCAGGCTTGGACTTAGGAATGTGTGCACTATCTTTGAGGGACAAAGAAGAGCTCAGTTTGGCTGGATCATAAGGGAGGATAGAGGCATAGTGAGAAAAAAGTTAAAGGCCAGATTGTGGAAAGCTCCTAATACCAGACTAAAAAATTTGGCCTTTTTTACACAATAATTTATTTTTAACTTTATAGTTTAAAAGTGAGGGTTGTCCAGCTATCCGTGACAAGTCTTACCTTTTCCTTGACTTGGTGGAATTGGACCACCTTGTACAGGATATCCTCGTAATCTCGGATTCTCTCTTTCTGTGTTTGATGGAGATGAATAAGCTCCTTCAGTTGTTGAGACTTCTCTTTCATAGGGGCTCCTTTGCCACTTAACTCTTCTGATTCTTTTATAATGTACTGAACTTCATCATTCAGTTGCTAAAAAGTTAAAAGCAATAAAAATATCCAGCTTTTAGGGAGCTTTTTACTTTATAGCTGACTATAGGAAGACCTAAATCACAAATCATTCTCTCATTTGTTAACAATTATTTATTGTCAGCCCCATCCCATCCCTGCAAATCCAAGCTTTGTGCTTGATGCTAAGGATACATTATTCTATCCCTAACTTCTCAGAAATTTAAAAAAAAATTATCAGCAATACAAAAAAACATGTTTCAAAGCCAGCTGGTAAACTACAAGTCACCTATGTCTGTGGCACATCAAATACTCCAGTTATCTGTTAAGTGAATGTATTTTAGATATTTTGTGAAGCCATGACCATCTCTGATATTTAATATAGACTAGAATCAGGCAGTGTAGTAAAAACACCAGAGAAGGCAAGTCTAAAAATATATTGGGGGAATTATTTGTCCTCTAGAATAACAGAATGGTTGGAGTGACCTACCAGCTGAGCAATGTGGTAGATATGCCGCCTTAAAAATGGTCAACCCATAATCCCCCAGGGTGCCTGGGTGGCTTGGTTGGTTAAACGACTGCTTTCGGCTCAGGTCATGATCCCAGAGTCCTGGGATCGAGTGCCACATCGGGCTCCTGGCTCAGCGGGGAGCCTGCTTCTCCCTCTGACCCTCTTCCCTCTCATGCTGTTTCTCTCTCTCTCTTTCAAATAAATAAATAAATAAATAAATAAAATCTTTAAAAAAAAAATGGTCATCCCAGAATCCACTAATAGCCACCACATGTAGGGAGGGATGAAGCAGCTTCGTTTTTACCCAGCACTGCTCAGAGATCCCTTATAGGAATCCAGATTCTGGGACAGAACTTGCAAAGGGTGGACAACTCAAAGAGGAAGTCACTATAATATCAGGGATGGATCTTTTTCTATCAAGGAAAAAAGTAATGGAAATGATTTAGGCAAAAGAAATAATTTGCAGAAGAGTAACAGAAAGGTCTTCAAGTTGAAATCAAGCACAGGGACATCAAATATATGCACGACACAGTGACAGAACTAACAAAGCTTGGAAATGGCCCCTGACTTCGAGGGATTTACACACTTACGCATGTGCAGGGGCATGTGCATACATGTAAACATGAAATGCAAATAGGCATATATAACACAGGGCATATCAAAGTATCTAACACGTAGGGTAGTTGAATTTTCTAAGATTTTACAAGAACTCGTTCACCATGGGCTACAATGGTGTGTTTTTGTGCGGGGGGCTGGTTATCCATGATATCAGTTTTATTTTAAAGAATCTAAAATAGATATTCCCTAAAGGAATCTTCCATTTTCTGATTTGGCATTCTTTAAGGCCAACACTTAGGAAGTTGTGACCAACAGAAACGCAGATAGCTTGACTTTGCAGCAAAGAACAAGAAGCCAGGCAGGAGGACAGCATGACCAGCAGCAATCACTTTTGGCAGCTGTATCAGGTTTAGGAGCTGCAGGAGGTGGAGGGTATGGAATGCATTCACAGTCAGGGCCTGGCAACATGACTCATGGTTTTATCTCTCATCTCCTGAGGGCTCTCTGAGAGGGAGAACGGGAGAGCACAGCAAGATTCCTGGGAGGGTGTTGGGAACCTGGGATGCCAGTGGGCAAGGACAGTGATATCATAGTGGCAATTTCGGGGACAAACGGTGGCAGGGCCTCTGTGTCAGAGCTTGCCCATCCTTGCTCTCAGATGTCTTCATCTAAAATGTGTCTATACCTCTTAGGGAAATAATTAGAGTCAATATATGTGATAAATATATTAATAACAAAATAATTTGACATAAATTAAAATAATCTAAGATAAGAATATATTAAGGACATTTTGTAGCCTGAATGTTTGTGTCTCCTCAAATACAGAACAGTGCAGAACAACAGTAAGAAAAATGTCTTTTTTTAAAGTGGAGTTTTAGACAAGCGATGTTTTTGTTTAAAAAAAAAGTAACTCACCCATCTGTGAAAATTAATTAGGTAAACCTCAACGGAACAGTTTCGTTTTGTTTTGTGTTGTCTTTTAACATCTTTATTTTGAAATAATCATCGATTCAAAGAAAATTACAAAGAATTGTACAGGGAGGGACGCCTGGGTGGCTCAGTCGTTAAGTGTCTGCTTTCGGTTCAGGTCCTGATCCCAGGGTCCAGGGATCCAGCCCCGCATCGGGCTCCCTGCTGGGCAGGAAGTCTGCTTCTCCCTCTCCCACTCCCCCTGCTTGTGTTCCCTCTCTTGCTGTGTCTCTCTCTCTGTCAAATAAATAAATAAAATCTTAAAAAAAAAAAGAATTGTACAGGGAAGTTCCATGCTCCTTTTCTCTAGTCTTCTCTTCCCCAAAGTTAACATCTTGTATAACAAGATAAAAACCAGGAAGCTGACATTCGTACAATCCACAGAGTTGTTTTGGATTTCTCCAATTACACATGCACTTGTGTGTGTGTCTGTGTGTCTGTGTATATGTGTAGTCCTATGCAATTTTATCACATGTGTAGCTTAATGTAACCACAACCACAATCAAGATAAGGGACTATTCAATCACCACATGGCTCCCTTTATAATGATTTCCTCCCCTAATCATCCCTAACTTCTGACACCAGTTCTCCATCTCTCAAGTTTTGTTGTTTCAAGAACATTATATAAATGAATCACACAATAAACAACATTTGGGATTGGCTGTTTTCTTTCAGCCAATTCCCTTGAGATTCATCCAGGCTCTTGTGTATATAAATCATTCATGCCTTTTATTGCTGTGTAGTATTCCATGACATGGCTGTTTAGTTTAATCATTAGTTTAAACATTCCCTGTTGAAGGACATCTTGGGTAGTTACTAGTTGGGGGCTATTTTGAATAAAGCTGCTATAAACATTTGTGTACATAGTATTTAGTATGTAAGTTTTCATTTCTCTGAGATAAATGCCCAAGAGTACAACTGCTAAGTCATATGGCAATCCATTTTATGTTTTATTTATTTTTTTATTTTATTATGTTATGTTAGTCACCATACAGTACATCATTAGTTATGGATGTAGTGATCCATGACTCATTGTTTGCGTATAACACCCAGTGCTCCATGCAGTACGTGCCCTCTTTAATACCCATCACCAGGCTAACCCAACCCCCCACCCCCTTCCCCTCTGAAAGCCTCAGTTTTTTATTTTTTTCCCGTTCACCCAAGTCTATCAGTCTGTTTCTTCACCTGGAGCTGAGGCTTCATTTCGTTCCATTTTTTCTGTAGACCTAAAATGGTCTGGAGGCTCCCTCCAAGGTCAAGAGCAGACACAGGCATAAGTGCTTCCTGAAGAAGTTGCAAGTTGTAAGTAGTCTGAAATAAACATTAGATAGTCATGAGTTTGTTTTCTTTGATACCACCAGCAAATACATAACGACCATTCCAGCGATGACTAGTATGTCATTGAACTTTTCCATCCCCATGAAAACACTCACTACCTCAAGTGAGTTCGAGGTTCTAAATCACCAGTGAACAAAAGTGCAGGCCCTGTGTTTCCTTTACTTGGTTCTGGCTTTATTATGGTAAAATATACATAACAAAATTTACCATTCTAACTAATTGTTAACTGTGCAGTTTGGTGGAATTAGGACATTCACATTAGTGTGTACCCACCGCCACCATCTACCTCCAACACTTTTTATCATCCCAAACTAAACTCTGTACCCATTTACCAGTAACTCCCATCCCTTCTTCCCTCAGCCCTGGTAACCTCTATTCTGCTTTCTCTCTTTATGAACTTGACTCTCGGTACCTCATGTAAGTGGGATCATACAACATTTACTCTTTTGTGACTGGCTTATTTCACTTAGCATGATGTTTTAAAGTCTCTTCTATGCTACAGCATATGTCAGAATTTCATTCGTTTTTAAGACTTAATAATATCCACTGCATGTTCCTGTACCTTTCTAAGTTGTTCTTTGAATGCTCCCCACTGCTGTTTCACAGGCTTGCTTGCAATGGCTTTAAGTTGCCATGTCATCCGAAGGTGGCTGAGTTCTTCTCTTTCTGCCTTCTGGCTTTCCATAGTGTTCTCCATAAAGTGCACTTCACTTTTCGCATTTAATATTTCATTCCTTTTTGCCTGTTAAATTAATAATCCATATAATGGCTTTTCTTTCCCAAGAGACACAGCATTTTTGCATACACTATTTTAGAAGGCAAACACCTGATCATAGCCAACGCAGAGCATGGTTCTGATATCAGGACAAGTCTGGAATGCCTGTGTGAAGGCACAGTGGGGCTCTCAGAACCTATATTCTATGCTTGGACACCAGGTCCTGAGTTCTTCAAAATCCCAGTGGTGTTTGAGTCCCCACCCTCACACCCCTGGCCAGGGTCTGGTTATTTCCTAGGGCTTAAGGGGTGTTAGAATGAGCACCAGAATCCAGAAATGTTGAAGTCAAGATTATTTTAATTCATAAGTTTTGAAGTGTAGTCCACCTTTAATTTTAACACACTCATCAGAATGTGTCAAAATCTTAGTATCAGGAATATGAGGGGTCTGTTTTTCTCTTTAAACTATCCTATTGTATATACTATGATTATTTTAAATTTTTCTTGTGAACTGTGCTTGAAGTTACTCCCTTTTGTGAGAACTGAAATGTATATATCTATATATCTCTATATTTGTATCTCAATTATGCACCAGAATCACAATATCTAAATGCAGAGCCCTTTTCCCAACTTCTACATGTTCTGGTTGACTGATTGGAAAACCTTCAGACACTGTTTTTAAACAAGGGGAAATTCAACTGGAGGAAGAAGGATAAGAGAAGTAAAGCGTAAGACCTAGTGTTTTTTTTATGTTTGCACATAAAAAATGTGGTATTTGAATATTTGGTTGACAAAACAATGGTTTTTACTTTGATGGCCAGCCTTTCTCAATAAATCCTTAAATTTCTTTAAATTTTTTATTGTTATGTTAATCACCATACATTACACATCATTAGATTTGATGTAGTGTTCCACAATTCATCGTTTGTGCATTAACACCCAGTGCTCCACGCAGAACGTGCCCTCTTTAATACCCATCACCAGGCTAACCCATGCCCCCACCCCCCTCCCCTCTAGAACCCTCAGTTTGTTTTTCAGAGTCCATCGTCTCTCATGGTTCGTCTCCCCCTCCGATTTCCACCCCCTTCATTCTTCCCCTCCTGCTATCTTCTTCTTTTTTTTTCTTAACATATATTGCATTATTTGTTTCAGAGGTACAGATCTGTGATTCAACAGTCTAGAACCCTTAAATTTCTAAGGAGCAAATATGCATGGTTGTCTATAATTGCAATTACAGCTAGGTATCTAAAAGTCAAGGGATCTTTTAAACTGTAGTCAGAAGATAGTGTCATAAATATGTAACAATATTTTAAAACTCCATCTTGTTTTTAAATTATTTTACAGGACATCAGTATTTCATATTTATATTTTTATATCAATTTAGACATAATAAAGTACTGATTAATTACAAAAGAATATAATTGCAGGTCCTAAATGAGATTTCCTCCCATGAATTTGGGGGTTCAGAAATAAAATGATATATGCTGCAATTATGGTTAATAGGATTCTAATATATCATAAAAGATACTAGACAACTTCAGCAAAACCCACTCCAGATAGTATTTTTTTACCTATGCTACAAAGTTAAGGTATCTTTCACATACTATTAAGTAACTATTAGTCAAAATATAACATATAATTTAATGTAAACTTGGAAATTGCAGCATATCAGCATCAAGCACAATCCATAGGGCATGATTTGAATGAGGTCTGGAAAAGGAAGAGCACAGTAGTATTTGTTGCTGTCTAGCTAGCAGGATTCAAGAAGAGTGATGATGTACTTGGCAGACTTAAAATTTTGACCACTGAGGAAGATTAAATAATTTGTCTAAGGTCTAGTTAGTAAACATAATACTCATCCTACTTCTGTGTAGGGGCATGGAAAAATTTGTCATAATCTTATCTAATAGGGTACTATTTCCATTTGAATTCAGGCACACTTAATGGTGTGTTTTGTTTTCTAGATACGTTGATAACAGGAAGGCAGTATCCTGGATAGCATCTTTGATATTCACCACTATAAATTAGTAAATTGGCACTTTCATCAAGATGTCTGCCAGATTTCTCACCTAAATCAATTTCTCTGATCTTGATGATTTTTTTAGATGAACTGAAAATTTTTCAGTTTCAAGCTTGAAAAGATGCGCCACAGCAACCCAATCAAGAGCAAAACACTCAGTGGAAAATGCCAGTTGGCCTTCTTCCCTTTTAGCAACGAAACTGGTTACCACATTTCAACAATAATGTTTGTTTAAAAGCCTAATGGTCTAAAAAATATGAAGAGGATTAAAAATGTGTTTTACTTGCTTTACCAATAATTTCTTATCTCAGAATGTCACTGAACCAATAAAGTTAACTATTATGTGGATCTTAATTCTTATCAATAAGGAGGAATTTATTATATGAAAGTGGTAAGGACCTCAGGGTAAAGCATGTGTTTTATACATAAGGTCTGAGATTTGATAGATTTGATTCATGGGTCCTGCCAACACAGGAGTACATGATTGGAAACCAAGAGAAAAGTAGACAACAGAAAAACTCCAGGCCCAGATATTGGAATTAGCCAACAAACACTTTAAAATACCCATGATTAATATGGTCAAGAAAGTACAGGAGAGATGGAGAGAGGACAAGAGAGAGAATTTCACTGGCAATTGAAATCTAATAAAAAAAGATCCAACTGGAAATTTCAGAACTGAAAAATAAATTTCTGAAATGAAGTTAGTAATAAAAAGGATAGACATAAAAATGTAGTTTGCAAATATTTGAATTCCCTTGTGAATACAAATTAGAGAAGTACATAATCAAGAGACCGAGTAAAAATGTAAAAGATGATAGATAGATAATACGTGTTCTAAACGTTCCAAATGAAAAATAACTTAATTAGTTTTTACAATAAAGCACTTGTATAACATAAGAACATGGGCAAATTGCTTAGTAAGTTTTCTCTGATGCTTAAGAATAGCTTTAGATAAATTAGCACTATTTATACTTATTTTGTTTCCTCATAGATTTAATAAGAATAGTCTTCAAACAGTAAAAGTGGAGAGAGAAGATAAAGAGAAAATTGCACATGCAACCAATGAATTATTGAACACTACTTCCAAAACTAATGATGTACTATATGTTGGCTAACTGAACATGATAATAAAAAAAATCACAAAAAAAGAGAAAATTGTAGCTCAAAGTGGATGAGAATAGTTATAGAACCTAACTCTTCCAAATGAATTCAGACTCCAGACTGAGACTCATCACATTTCAGAGTATTGGGAAAATTGCAGATGTCAGTTATCTTTGCAAATCGACATAAAATAAGAGAAGGCCCAGAAAGTTAGAGAAAGGAAAATGCCCTGATTTTTACAAGGGGGAAAAGGATGGTCTACATCATTTACAGATTGGTAAGCCTTACACTGAAAATCAGTGCAAATAAGTTTATCCTGGATCAAGTAGTTTGTGAGCACTTTGGAAAAAATTCCTTGATCACAAGGAGTCAACCTGATTTATGCCAGATTATACTTATGTAATTGATAGGATAATTGGTAGGTAGGCACTCCTTTGTGCTATCTCTCTCATGACAGACTTAGGAAAAAAGTTGTGAATTAGTGGTCAAAATGAAGTACTGTTGGAAGTGTCCATGACCATTTAATAAACGGGTTAATCAAGTGATGGCTTAATGGATTGGGAAGTCGACTTGCCCCTAGACACTTTTATTAAAAATCTACTTGCAGCCACAGAAGGCCTACTTATAAAATGTATAGAATTAAATTCAGAAAAATGGCTAATGCCATAGAGAGCAGATTCAGAATTATTTTAACAAGATGGAATCATGGGTGAAGACTAACAAAATGACATTAAATAGGAATAAATATAAAGGCCTGCATTTGTATGTAAAAGATAAATGCCTGACCAATATAAGATGGGAGAGAAGTAGCTTGGTAGGAATTACAATGAAAATGTAAGAGGAATTTTATTTGATCACAAGCCTAATATGAGCCAGCAAAGTGAAATTATTGCTAAAAATGTTAGGATAATCTAGGTCTCCTTAGTAAAGAATGATGTCCACTTTCTTGTACTTTGTGTTGAAGTTGGACCTCACTTTTTGGTTACATTTTATGAATGATTTTGACAAACCATAGAAAATTCTGGGAGGGAGAATTAGGATGGAAAGAGAAACGAAGCTATCTCATAAATGACAGAAAGGATTTCTATGTGGTTAGCTACTGGAAAAACCCAGATTAGACATAGCAACTATTTTCAGTGTTTGAAGGACTTTCATGTGTGAGAAGAATGAAATATGAACACTTTTTCCCCCTGTGTAGCTACAGAGGGTTAGAAAGAGATATGAAGACAGATTTGGCTTAACATTAAAAAAAAAAAAAAAAAAGGTTTCTAGTAGCTGGAATTTTGTAAAAACAAAATGAGCAGTTTCATTAGGAAGATACTTGAGGTATTAAAGGAGAGATGGATTAGCCATTTTTTAAAAACTCTGTAGAGAACTTTATATGGGTCAGAGGTTGATATAAAGATTCTAGTATTTTACAGATACAACTCGACAACTAAAATTTTGAAGTACATTTCTAAATATAATGGAGTTTTACTATGAAAAGATCTGCTATGGTAAGAAATTCCTCAAAATGATGATTGACCCTAGATGTTATCTTTAACCCCTGGAATTTTTGTAAGAACCTTGTTGCACGCTCTCAAAATAATACAACTTTCGGATGGACTTCTACTGAGGTCTCTATGTAATAATGGCAATGTTGTATTTGAATTATAGTCACTCTTTCTTCTTAATAGTTAAAATAGCCTTCACTAGAAATGAATAGGAGGTCTAAGACCAAATAAGCATATAAATGCTCAGCTTTAGGACTGTTCTAGGTTGAATAAAGCTGAAAAAAAATAAAAAATAATAATAAAACCAAAAACAACTTCCTAAACCAGCAAGCTGATTAGCAGACAGATGGACTTTTGAATTTATGGTTTTGACTTTGACAAGGTATCCTTGCAGAAGGTGTAACACAGTTAATGTCATTCTTACCATATTTATTAAATTAAGGCACTCAAGCCCTAGGTCTTGAGTTAAAAAACTCCTCTTCAAAAATAGCTGCCATTGCTTCTCAGCTGAGTCAGACCGATGCTTGGCTTCAGCATCATCCTCTTGCTTTTGCAGGATTTCAGTTTGGTAAAACTCCTTTAGGCTCTGACACTGCTCCTGTACCTAAAAGAAAAAGAAAAAAAAAGAGAATATAAATGAGAATTAAGAACACTTAAAAACATTTTTAAAGAAAAATAGCAGTAGATTCTAGTAAAAGCCTATATAAAAATTAAACAGAAACTACATTTCAGAATTCTTTAAGTTATTATTGAATATTGTCAATTAACTGAAAAGACACGAAAATCTATTTAGGTTGTTGACAGATAGGATTACCCCTCGGTAGCAAATTAAGCTGACAAGTTTGTTACCCATAAGACCGAGTTACCATAGCCAAAACCATATTTATGTATTACATATGTGCATGTTTTGCAACTGGGGACTATTTGTGTCAAAGACCAGTGTGGGTCCCTTTAAAGCTGAGTTTTATAATTCAGAAGGAAAATACATACACACGTGCGTGCACGCACACACATACACACACACACACACACACACGAGGGAATACAAATCAGAAGGAAAGAAACGTAAGCCAGTGAAAAATTATTTATAATTATTAATCACAATTTCCTTCTAATCAGTGATAAACCAGAATAAAAAAGTACAAACAATTACTAATTTTCTGTGCAAGTATTAATATTAAGCTGCCTCCATAGGCTTATCTTACTGAGGTACATTACTTCGCCTGCCTAAAACTATATTTTTTCATTTCCTAACCAATGCTAGCAGTACTAGATTATTTTAAATCACTCTTTGATCAGAGCTTATATAAAATAAAATGTGCCTGTAGAACTATAGATTAACATGTAATTGGGTAATGTAGAAACAGAAAAATTCTGACACAAGCTTTTATGCATTTTGAGTAATATTTAATGGCCAACAGAACAAGACTCAAAGAGCTCACAACTACCAAAAGCAATCTAAACAAGGTGAGAAATTTCAGGCAATGGTTAGTCACCATATTTTAAATATATTAACATCATTCATCATTTAAATGGATTTAATAGGCGGGCCTGCAAATGGTGCTCAGAAACAGAAGTTCTATCCTCATTTCCCATTTTACATTTATTCATGCTTCTGTTTTGCTGATGCTTGTTTCCTCAGCCTAGAATGAGCTTTCCTTAATTTTCTACTTATCCTTCATAAACTAGTGAAATGGCTACCTCCTCCATGGAGGCTCCTAAGTTTCCCTGGTAAGAATTAAGGATTCATTTTCTTGGGTTCCCAAAGACAGTTCGTTGGGAAAGAAGAGAACCATAAGCAAATTATCGTAACACAAAGACAAGTATACACACAATGTTATGGGCCCACTGAGGAGGGACCACCAACTCTACATGGAATAAATAAGGAAGAACTACCCAAAGGAAGTGACCTTTGACCTGTGTCTTTCAGAATTTTCCAGGGTAAGAGGCAGTAGAAGGGGATCCCAGATGGAAGGGTTAACAAGTGTGAAGGCACAAGTGTGAAAACATTGGCTGGTTCAGAGTGCCATAAAAGATCGTAGTGTGAGTGAAGTTCAGGTTGCACGAGCTGAGTGGTTAAGAAAGAAGCTAGAGGAATCACGGTGCTGGATAAAGCTGGCCAGAAGGTTTCAACTTGTTTTCTACTCTAACCAACATGACGTGACAGATTCTCATTAGTTTGAAACAACTGATATCTGTCACAATGGTTCAGAATCAGCATGACAACTATCAGCACTTCTATGGGCTTGTACGCTACAGGCTGAGGTGTCAATTTGATGGGCTGTTGGTTATGGGCAACTCTCAAAACATAAATTTTAATTCATCCTCTTTTTCCATGGCTCAAAGAAACGAATGCAAGTGAGAATGATGCCATTTATGGGAATTCCCTTGAATCTGTACTAGTTTATGCTTTAAGGGAATTAATGATAAACTTCAATACTTCATCCATTTTTTAAAAATTTTATTATGTTATGTTAATCACCATACATTACATCATTAGTTTTTGATGTAGTGTTCCATGATTCCTTGTTTGTGTATAACACCCAGTGCTCCATTCAATACGTGCCCTCTTTAATACCCATCACCCATTTTTAGTAAAAGTTATTTATAATTTGAAAAAAAAGTCATTTGTAATTTGTTTCACAAATTACATTTGTCATATTACCTGAATGTCAAGAGGTAACATGATCAGATTTGCTTTAGAATGACCATTTTTTGGAAGGCGTGAAGCAGATAATTACAGGAAGCAGAACAGGCAGAAGACAACTTCTTTAAGCTGAGCAAGAGATGGTGAGGGCTTGAACTGAGGAAGTGATGGTTCAGGTGGAGGGGAAGGGGAATTCAGAAATCTTTTAGGTTGTCCCTATAGATAAACAGGGATAGCATGGCCTTCGATACAGGAAAAGACCAAAGGGAGGAGGCTAGGGATTAAACTTCAGCTTTGACATTTACTAGCTGTTTGATCTTGGATACCCTAACTTCTTAGAATCTCAGTTTCCCTTATTTGTAAAAGAGGAATAATAGTAACTAAACATAGAGGTGTTATAAGGATTAAATGAAAACAGGAATGAGGACACCTGGGTGGCTCAGTTGGTTACACATCTGAGGGTACTGGGATTAAGACTGCCTCAGCCTCCCCGGAGTCTGCTTCTCCTTCCCCCCTCTACCCCTCCCTGCTGCTTGTGCTCTCTCTCTCACTTTCGAATAAGTGAATAAAATCTTTAAATAAATAAATGAAATCAGGAACGAAAAGAATGGGGCCTCATACAAAACAAGTGCTCACTGACAGAGGTCTTGGAAAAGATTCTGAAGCTTCTACATGGGACTTCTGAAAACTGATGGGGTCATTAATCCAATGCCAAGACACAGAAGAAAAACACATTTGAAAAACAGATAACTGGTTGTGTTTTGTTGAGCTTTATGAGCCTACAGGATATATAAGGAATTAGTATGATTGGAAGTTGAAAGCATTGGTCTGGGGCTTGGAAGAGAGGGGGCTGAGGAATCATTTTTGAGTTATTAGTGTATTAAAACCACAGGCAGGGGTGGATTTTGTATAGAAAGTGTATAGCACGTCCAAAGGAGAGCACAAGTGAGAGCTCCCTGACTCACCACACTGGAGAAACAGAAAACTAAATGAGGAGAAAGGAGAAGGAACAGATAAAGAAGTAGACAAGATGATGCCACTTAAGTTGATATCCAAATAAGGTAAATCTACAGAGACAGAAAGCACTTCCGTGCTTGCCTGAAGCTGCAGGGTGGAAGCCAGGATAGACTAAAAGTATGCAGCGGGCCCCTATTTGGGGTGATGGAAATATACTAACACTGGAGTGTAGTGATGCCTGCACAGTTCTATAAATACACTAAAAATCCTCACACTCTAAAACAGGGGAATTTTATCCTATGTAAATTGTACTTCAACAAATCTGCCTTTTAAAAAGTCACAGGAGGTGAGAGCAAGAAGTTAAATGTGGCAGAGAGATTAACAGGGATGAGGACTGAAAATACAGCATCTCATTTGTCAACTAGCAAAGTAGCTTATCAGGACAATGTCAATGGAGGGAAAGGGTGGTAAATGGCAGGACTGAAGGGGGAATACACTAGAGGCAGCGGGGTGAGGCTTGGGGAGGACAGGCAGTCAGAGGTGAGAAGTGTCATCTTCCCGTTCGGAGAGCGCAGGTGCGAAGGGAAGGACAACAACAGAGCGGCAGCCTTGGTGAGGGTAACGCCATCGGCTATGGCTGTAAACCCACAAGAAGGAAGCAACGGAAAAAGCAGATTTGAACAAGTGGAGGATGGATCTAGTTGAAGCTCGATTCTGAAGGGCATAGGAGTGTGCAGGGAGGGACTGACGGCTGATTCATGTTGGGCACAAATAAAGGCTTCATGTTATTGGCAACTGGGGGATGCCATGTGTCAATATGCTTGGAAATCGAAGGAGGCCAACGTTTTATTGTGTCATATGTGTCAGTCACATACAAGGAAAGGGCCTTGGCTGAGATTTAGGGATGGAAACTGGGGTAAGTTGTTTGAGAATCACTACTGAATGGGCGCCAACAAGGGAGTGTACGGGGATCCCGGCAGAGGCAGAGACCCATACACTGGAACAGTGCCAATCAGCACAACTGTATGATTTTCCGTAGGAGTGTCTGAAAGCTGAGTAAACAGGGGCGTTGGTTTGGCCTGGTATTGGGAATTGGCAGGGAGAGTCAGGGTGGACGGCAGGGTGATGACGGGATGGAGTGGGTTGGAAATGAATAACCAAAGCTGGTGAAGAAAGAAGGAAAGCCCGAGAGGGTCAGAGGGTGACAGACTGAGAGTACAGCCAAGATGAGAAGGACAGAAGCCTCTACCAGGGAGCAAAACAGATTTAGGGAACGCAGGGAGGGTGGAAGGATGTGAGGTTCTTCTGAGAAAGTGTTTCTTGCAAAGCTAAGGTTCAGCCCTAGAGAGGCTCTTGGACCCAAAGGCCAGAGCCGACCATGGAAGTAGATGCTGAACTAGAAGCCAAGCAGGTGCATTTTTGGCAATGAAGACAAAGAAAACAGCATTTCTTTGTACCTTCTCCACCATTTCAAGTTCCGAATAAAAATGTTCAACAGGATAATCCTGTCAATTGCAATACCTTTCCCAAACCATAAGGGTTCAGGGCCAAGAAAAACTAAATAAAAGTTTAGGTGACAAAAGGCAGAGTAAAGACATGGAACAGGGGCAGTGGTTACCTGAGATTTGCTGGGACTGGGCATGGCCTTCCTCCCGAGGGGCGAGAATTCAGAACATTATGGAACGAGAGCTGACAGAGGAGATGTGCTTAGGCAGGACACTGGTGGGCTGGTGGGGGGACGGATGGCAGTGGCAGGGTGGGGGTGAGAAAAATTCGAGCATGCTCCCTAACTTTGGTTGGCTTTACCCCGGAGTGGACCGTGTAGGCTCTACCTCCCACTAGGCCAGTGCCCGCCTCCCCGAGAGCAGCAGAGTGTGCATGCTCCTAGGTGGCACCCTAGCCCTTTTCCATTACTGATACCATCTCCCAGAGACTGGGACCTCTGAGAGATGGAACCGTAGTCCACAAGAGGGAATTTCACAGATTCTCTAGTACAACCCTGTCAAAACAGTGCCTCAGAAGAAGCTCTCCGAGGTAAACTTGTTGAAAGGCATCAAACAAGAGAGATCTGAGATGACCCAAAAGCCGATAATTTCTGATTCTGTGTATGTATTTTAAATGAATCGAAGTAATTGTTGGGTATTCAAAGAGATTCATGGTGGAAGATGACTGATTTTTAAATAATTTTGTTCTCTGTTTAGGATATTATAAATGCTTGTAGGCCACAGTAAAAAGCATTCCAACACAACCACCTTGCTTATTTGTGAATATATCTACACCCAACACTTGCATTATTTTTTAGGAAAACAACCTACTCTTTGAGTCCTTGTATGGTGCCTTGGAGAATAAAGGGCCAGTAAGTGAGTCCACGCATGGGAGCGGAGGGTACAGGACCACCCAGCAGGGCTTCTACCCCAGAGAAAGCAGGAAGAAGCGCAGAGACCACCTTGCTGAAGAAGGTCAGCACATGGGCACCATACCTCTTCTGAGGACTTCAGAAATGCCACATAAGTTTGCAGGACTTGTGACCTGGAGCCGATGCTTTGGCCAAGTATTTTTAATTCTTCCTCTAGCCATTCAGCTTTAGAAGAAAGCAATGCCACTTCGTCAGGTTCAAATTCATTTTTCTCTGTCATAAGTTTTGCAGCTGCTTCTAATTCATGTGCTGTCTCCTATGAAAGGAAAGCACAGGGGGTCAGAAGCTGACAGGGGAATCATGAACATTCACATTTCATTACCTTCTGTACATCCATCTATTACAATTATTAATTGAACTTGTACCAGAACTCTCCTCAATGAAAGAAAGGCATAACTTTCAAAACTTCAAAAAAAATTAATCTTAAAATGAAAATCATCTCAAATTATTCTCTCACTCTACCAGCTCTGCTTTTCATTTGGAGCATTCTATTTTTTGTGTGTGTCACAAAGAGAAGAAAGGCTGTTTGGTATGAAAAGTTATAAAACAAAATGGCAGAAATGTTTTGAGTAATTCATTTAACAATTATATATGAGGATTGCTTTTTGAAATTTAACAATAGCTCTAGCAAATTCTTAAACTAATTTTGTTACACAAGAGATGACAAGTTTATAGAAATTGTTTACTCCTTGTTTAATTTATAAAAAATGGCATGTCACTTATACAGTCTTACTTAAATCTCTATCTAGAAAGGTTTTTGAACAAGGGTAGGGGAAATGTTCTATATGAAATCTGAATAGCCCACAGGGTTGCTCTTCTGGGTTTTCTTTTGAGTGTAATTTCTGGCAGGTAAAATCTCACAGAGAATGGATAAGCCGGTATGGTAGGCATTACATCTACAATTGCCACAGAAAGAGCCATGTAAAATTTTATGTGAGACTGAACTAGGAATCAAGCAAAAATGAAAGAAAAAAGCTTCACTGTCATTTGCAGCAAGAAGGAATTGCTTCCCTGCTTGTATTTAATATGCTTCCCAAGTACTCCAATGAATGAAGCTAATTTTCATTTCCAAGTGTTGCTTCCAGATAGCACTCTGGGTAGGAGGAAGGAGGGGAGTTTCTCCCTGTGCCATTTCCTCCCTCCTTCTACAATTCTTAAAATAAAATAGTGAAATTGAATTCATACATATGTTTTATTTTAAACATCTGAAATAATGAGTTAAAAAAATTCCATTAAAAAAAATCAGTTTGTCTATGAATTCCCAAACATGAAGGAGGTCCTCTGGCTGAGAACCGATGGAATAACAAGGCCATTGCCTACTGACTTGGGTGAGCTGGGACAGCTGCTAGACTCACCTTTGTAAACATCTGCTGGGGCTGGCTGGGACTCAGTGCAGATGTGGAGCTACTACTAGCAGGAATAGTTGAACCTAAGTCCCAGGGGAAAAGGGGTGAGGAGGAGCCAGAGAAAGTGCCGGGAAGAGGAGGGTATTTTCTGTCCCTGAACATTGGGCTTGCAGCAAGATTGTGTTTTTTATTTGCTTCCTGGAATCCTGCATTAATGCATATTGCTTCTGGGAATTTTCTTTTGTAACTTACTCTAGCAGAAAATCACAAATAGTCTTAGAAAAACACTCTCCCTGCGTCCTGTGGCATCCCAAAAGGAGATGCTGACATCTCCCAGGCAAGGAAAAGGGGCCAGATGAGTGTTTAATACCAGGTTACAAAGTTTCAGTGAACTCAAACACCCTAATAAGTGCACATATAAGTATAAATAATTTAGATACACATAATAGAAGTTTTAAGTCATTATTTACCACAATATTAATTTAGAATTACAACCCTCAAGAGAGCTAGCATTAAGTTTTATAGCCACTGAATATAAAGAAAAGAAGTCATATTTACAAAATCATAACCACAATAATAATTCCTATTTAGTTTACCTTAGTTTCCATATCTAGTTCCAAGTATTTACTCAAAATCTTCCCTGATTCAGAAAGGCTGGAACCAACATCCATTGCACTGGAAAGTACTGGACTGATTTTCTGAATTGACATTTCCACCTTTAGCAATAAAGAATATATTGCAGTCTTAGTAAAACATGTATTTGCATACATGTCTGCATATGTATAGAAAAGATAAATACTACTCTCTCTATTCCCATTGTACTTTAAATGGATATACCAATTTCCATCTAAAAATAGTTTTAAATATTTTAGAATGTCATGTTAAAATTAATTATGTTGCTCTTCATATGAGGTAATGCTACTGACCCACCATATACCCAGGGTATATGTTTAAAGACATATATTTATTAACAGACATATATTTTATTAACAGCAATGAGATATAAACAATCATCCACATCTTCTAAGAATTTATCACCTATATTACCTAGAAAAGATAATGCACTTGCTAACACATCAGCAGAAATGAATTTATCTGATTAATTAACTCATAATCATCCACTGTAAGTTGAAGGGGGCCCAGTAAAGGCACATCTTGAAGTAAAGGTCCAAAGCCTGGGTATTAAATCACCCTGGAGGTTGCTACGTTTAGGAGCCCTGGGGCAGTACCAAACCCTGTACATGTGACAGTAAAACACAGGGACCCACATGGGCCATGTAATTGATGAATGTGGGGGACTATGATTTGATTTTTAGTACACACGAATCAATGAGAAAGTAATCTTTAAAGGGTTCTATAACATCCAAGTTACATTCTTCATCTTCTGGCTCTCACCAGGGCCCATACCTCCCACAGGCAAGTTGGCTCTGAATTGGCAGTAAGACAAGGAGCAACAGTTGTCTGAGTTCCTACTGTGTTGTCCACCACCACCAAATTAGCTTGAGTCTCAAGCTCCAGGGAATGTGGCTCTGCAACTGCTGCCATATTTGGACTCTCCCTGGAGCCAGGCTTCGGAACAAGTCTCAGATTCCCAAGTTTCAGGATCAATAACAGGTGGGAGGGCAATGTGGATAGAGACGTGGTTATTTAACGTCCTCTCCCGTGAAGTCTACTAATTCTACTTGTTTAAGCCAGGCATATGAGTCCACTGTATCAGATGAAGACATCATTGAAAATCTGAGACCCAGCAGGGGCATCAAGGTTCATTAGCATTAATGTCCCCGAGCTAGTTTTCGCTGTATATCCCAGCTACAGTAAGCAATTTTTTACTTAGCCAAACAGCAGCTGCCTGGTTTTATTCCTCTTTGAAAAGAGGAAATAAATTTCTCCTGTACTGAGTCATTGTATCCACTCTGCAGAAAGAGGATTTTCACATGTATGTTTTTATTTGGAATGACCACGTCCTTTGTGCTGACCTCCCTCAATAAAGTATGATAATGACAACTTATCCCTGGAAATCCCTAAAACATCATTTTTGGTATTTATGTGCCATCCTCATGTTGTATGATACCATGTTAACTGAAATATGTGCATACTTGGAACCCGGCACAGGCCCACATAAAACAAGGACACAGTCCCAATGTGCACACAGTTCAGTTCTATGCAAAGCAAGAACTACATTTGGGTGTACGTGTTCAGGGCTGGCTGGTGTGACAGGGAGGATTACACAGCAAGTTTTAGCAACCTGGGACAGGAATGGTTGCTGAGCAATAGTGAACTATAACTCTATGCTGTTCAATGATAAAATCCAATGTGGAACCTAAGGGAAGCCAAAGGAGATGTGCCACTATCCTCCCACCATGCCCCATGCTGCAGGTGCTGTATCACCTCGTCTAGTATCACCAAGGAAGGAGCTGCATCTAAGTAGCAGCCAACGGAGAGCACATTTAAGAGACTACCTTCTTGAGGTGGTCCTCCACCAAGGCAGTTAATTGCTGTTTCTTAAGAGCAAATTCTTTGTGCGCTGAACACTGTTGGGTCAGTTGGTCCACTCGCCTCCGAATGCATCCCATCATCTCGTGGACTCCAGTTACCAGAGAGCTGAATGGAACAAGTCAGCTGTTAGTTCACCCTGCCCTGATAGGGAAGCCCCAGGAACAGGGAATATTCAAAGTGGGTCTGCTCTTTCATGATAGGGATGAGTCGATAAAAGTTACCAAGCTTTAGGCTTTAGGATACAGAAGTTAAGTAACATTAAATTATGTTCCCTTGTTTCAATCAGTCAGTCAGTCCTGCGGGAAAAGATGAGTTATGGGTTTTTGCAAATTGGTCCAGTCTTCTTTTCTAAAGGTTTACTTTTTAATATTTCTCTAAGATACTTTGAGAACCCTATGGCAAAAAGAACAGTATGTTTGCCAAGAGTTTTCCTGGGGGTGTGATTCAAAAGCTTCATTTATCTAAAGATGCTCTTTGAATAGAAATGTGGATCAGCCAATTAACAAAACATTTACTAATCCAATAGGGTAAAATATTTATGTAACACTAAGTTCCTTGTTCTCGATGATGACAAATGCTCAAGGCTATATTCATTAAGTGAAAACCAAGTTATCACCAACAATTAGGAATCTAATGTACTTGTTCATAAAAATAGAGACTGAGTCTCACATTGTCATTTTTTACCTCTCATGAGAAAGAGAAAAGTGACATGAAAGCTCATAAAACGCACATGCCTTTAGAACAACACATGACCTTAGAGAGTCAGATCCCATTTGCTCTGGTCTAAAGATAAATTAGCAAGTTTCCTACCCATGTCCAATGTAGGCCCACCAGCCATGCAAGACAATGAAGGGAGGTTGCTGGTGGAACGAGCACCTTTTAATTTGTCCAACCCCTAAGACAGAGCCTCTCCTACTACATAAGAAATTGAAGCCTTCAATTTTGTGTCAGTCATTTCCTTCAAATACTAATAAAGATTAACATGATAACTCTGAAATTTAATTACCCAAAGTTAAAAAAGATCTTGGAGTGAGGTACAGATTTCAGTAATTTTACCTCAAATAATTAATTTATGACTCTTTAAAAATGAATTTAATTAGTAATGAAATGAGGGCAAGATCTCATATGACTGAGAGGTAAAGTAACTTCACAGGAATGACAATAAAGCTGCCAAAGGGGTGAGAATTCATCAGGCAGCTTGAGAATCTTGTCGGATGTGTGTGGGATTCATGTGTGTCCTGTGGGTACCACTGGAGCCCCCAGAGAAGTTTAACTGGGGAGAGAAAATGAAACCACTGTGAGGAATCTTACTCCTGACACATAGTGTTCCACAGATGCTACGCTTACAACAATTAGTTTTGTATTTTAATAGCTCAGGGATGTTGAAAAGTATAATCAAGAAATCAGGAGGGTTTTACAGAAATACTTCTAGTGATACTTAAATCCACAAATTTTGTAAATAAAAGCAGTGTATTGGTAATACCAATCGTATTTTGGTTAGATTTTAGACTTTGGGACATGATATACTAAAAAAGCACTTAAAAGCTCAGGTGTCCTATGTATTATAAGTTCCAAGTTCTCTGTAGAATATGCAAATCTGGAATGAGAAAGACCAGTAACAAAGAAAAGTGAAGTAGCTGCAATGTGGAAAGAAGATAGAGAGAACAGTTAGTGAAAGTAAACATTTTCTAAAAACAATGAGCGCTAGTGTGGCAAGGCAGCATTTTTAATGTTTTAAATAGTCTCTTTTCTAATTCTCATTACTACCCTATCATCTGGGTGTAATTGTTATCTCCATTTTGTCGATGAGCAAACCGAGGTACGAAAGGCTCAGTAACTTGCCCAGGTCACCATTATTAAGTGGCAGAGCCAGGATTTGAACCTGTTCATCTGATCTCCGAGTCCACACTCTTGACACATGATGGGATGGGAAGGTATTCGTCCTCTAAGATTTCACCTTCACTCGAGTTGACTGTTAATGGAAACAGGATTAGCCTGACTGGCATGTTCTTTTGAAATTGGCGGGCTTCTCCAAAGCAATATCTGCCTGTAGTTTGCGAAGTGACCACTAGAGGGACACTTGTCCAACTTCATGTTTTTTAAAGGCGCCTTCCAGCAGCGAACAGAAAATGGGGAAACAAAACCAGATCAAGCATTCCTTTTGTGAAAATATTGCTCTTTAGCAACTTACAATTTTAATTTAGATGAATCACAACCAAGCAAATGCAATCTCTCTGTGTCTTTGGAAGGATGACTCCTTTTCAATTTTTCAATGACCTAGGAGGTTGGGTCTCATTTTGTGATGATTTGTGCCTTATCATATATATCTATTGCATTGTAAATTTTTTTTAAGGGGGGCTGGAGGGGCAGAGGGAGAGGGTGAAAGAGAATAATGGAGCCCGATGCAGGGCTCAATCTCACAACCCTGAGATCATGACCCCAGCTGAAATCAAGAGTCGGGTGCTTAAAACCCTGAGCCACACAAGTGCCCCACATTGTAAATTCTCTAAGGGAAAGGACAACATTCTTTTCATTCATATATCCTCTGTAGCCCTGAGCACATAGACTTGTTAGTGGATTAATGCATATTTTCAAATTAAATAAAATACACTTTAATCAAAATTTAAGGGAAAAGAAGATATAGATTTAAGAACATATGCACAGAGAGTTACTGTATAAAAATGTCACCAGTGAAGTCTCCAGTAGTTTTTAAACAATGATGACTTTGCCCTTTGCTCACTTACAGAAGACTGACCAATTTCTTCTTGGACGTTTGGCATTTATCATTAGGTTGAGTGGGACCTCCTCTATTTAAAGCCTCAGAGCGGACCACTGAATCGCCTTGTTTGGCTGTGTGTTATTGCCCGTCCAGGGTACACTCTACTCTTACTTGTGACTTAGACCCCTTCCTCAGTACAAGGAGTTCTGAATTATCTTGCTTACCCTAGCCAGCTCTGGTTTTCTTTCCCCAGTGTCAGCTAGATCATCTGTCTGATCAGGCAGTAATCTCTTCCCTCTCCCTGATTCCCAATGGGCATATATCTGTCACACCTCTAACCCCAGGGCCACTCCCTCCCTCCCACAGTTCTTTTTTACTAAAAAACCTAATGTGCACGTTACAACCAATCCTGATTCCCTCAGTTTCAGTTAGGAATATTAAACACTGATTCCAGACTCTTCTTTTGAACATTCCAGAACATTTTAAAACATGTATAGCATGCATATTGGCAATTTTCTCAGAGCCTGAAAAGCAGATGGTTTGATCAAAGGAAAAATACGACCTCACTCTGTGCCAGCAATTCTTACATGAACTGAAAATAAATTACTAGAATTCCATCAGTCACTCAGGAATGAGTCTTATTCCTTCCCAGGTATATTAACTGAATGATAGGGCAAGAACAGAGGGCAGGTAACAGAACTTGATTGGACGAAGTACCCTGTCATTTCGTTCTGACTCTGAAGCCATCTGCTCATGTACGGCCTCACTGGCTGGGAGAGGGGTTAACAATGGACTTCTGGGTCTAACAGTCTGTGGCTCTACAACTTGCATTGTACATACTGATTGATCTCTGGGTTTTCCTATACGAATGGATTAGATGGTGCCTGCCTGTGGCATGGACATGAAGTACACCAGATTATTCCTGATGCTGACTTTGACTTTTCCAAGCACCACCGATACTCAGAAATGACAGACTGTGAGGGCTTCTTCAGACATTTGTTAGAAATTCCATCATGGGAGCACTTTCTCCCCTACTCACTGAGCCAGTAGAGGAGAGGAAAGGGGGAAGAAAAATGCTTGACTTATTTTTTCTAAAGAGCAGAGACATATTGACTCCTGGCTCAAAAATAGACGGTTCTATTTGTTGAACGGAAGCAGTTGCCCCATCTCTGCATCTGTTGCAAATTGGGGCTGGGGGAGGGGCGCCAATCTCAATGTTAATGTGTTCTAATGATTCTTTCCGGAGGATGGCAAGTTGCTTTCAAACCTTTCATAAATTACTATTGGCAGCCCATCTGGATTAGGAGCTGAACCAGATGGTAAGCACTTGACAGCTTACTCTCTCATCTGAAGGAATCAGCTGATAATAGTTTTATTTTTGTCTGTGAACAAATTATACTCTGAAAATGGAAAAAAAATATTTTCCTTATCTTTAGCTTGCTGCTTCTTTTGATAGGGACCCAAACAGTGTCCCTTCACATTCATGATCTTTATTTTGGAGGAAATAACGGCTATTGTCTAGTTTTCATCCCTACTTTGAAAAAAAAAGTGCCAATCATACTGTAGAAGTGGAATGTATGTTTTTACCATTTTTTTTCTCTGACTTAAGTTAGTCACGTTTTGAATGCCTACTACTAAAAGGTAGTAAGTGGGGCTGAAGCTACAGATCTCCTGCATTCTGGTCCAGATGCGTGACAAGCTCCACCCCCAGGAGGGCACAGACAGCAAAAGGTGTCCTGCGTGAAGGGTACCATAGCTAGGATTCTACCTGAAATCAGTAACAAAGAGGGCATTCTCCCTCCTTGTAAAAGGTTGGAAAATGCTATCGCCAACTGGTGCTGGGGCCAAGAAATCAGACATATCACGGCAGTCAGGAACACCGCTCCACCTCCTGCTGCGTCTCTGAGAGCCACAGCTTCTCCATGGGTGACCCTGACCAGACAATACAATCTGGACAGAAGACACGGAGTTCAGGGGGAAGTCACTGCAAAGCCGTTAAAGAGGAAGAGCCAAGAGCAGAGAACAAAGCAGGGAAAATAAGCAAAGAACAAGCACCTCCCACTCCAGATGAGAGTACAATCTAAAATTTCAAAACACACGAGGAATATAAATCCTAACAAAAGACAACTCAACAATTGAGAGAGAAATGTACTCGTCTGAAACAAAAGCTAAGTAGAGCAATCTGAAAATGACCTTAACTTAAATACACCTGAGATCATTAGAAAGACAAAGAAAAAACCAACACCTATAATTAAAGAACAAGAAACTCTGAAACAAAAAGAGTTTGAAATAGAACAAAAGTAGCTATAAAAAAATGAGTTAGAAATCGCAGAAATGAAATCGATACGGTTATAAAAACTAGAAAAAAAAAATCAAGGGGAAAACCAGTGGGAGGGATTCCCTGAGGGCACAGAGCAAAGGCTGGCAGAATGACAAGTCCGGAAGGCAGTTCAGAGTTCTGAGAGGCAGACCCAGAGGCTCCAACTTCTCTACCAGGAGTTAAAGGAGAAGAGAAAAGAGAGAACAATGGAAAATCAATATTTAAAGAGCTAATCCCTGAAAATTTTCCATGATTGATGACAGAAATCCTCAGAGAAAAGGGACATAGCAAGAACTAAACAGACCAATATTCTCATTTAAGATAATTTGGAAAATATGAAATTACATTTTAATGTAGTTCCTTCCAAAAAGCTTTTCTCTTTGCAGTCCTTTCCTCCCTCCCAAGTTAGAACGATGCTATCTATGCAATTTGGATCCTGACATTATATGGCGAGGATACTCTGTCTTCAAATAAACCTCAAAAACACTTTCCATATTGGCTTAGAACATTCTACAATGTGCATGCCCTCAACCTATTCAAATGTTTCCCTATTTTCTGGGACTATTTAGGGGGTTTTCAGGTTTGCGCTATTGTAAACAGCACCGTGATGAGCATTTTATTCATAAAAAGGCCCACTCACTTCTCTCCCTTGCTCTTTCTGGGTTTTTTTGTTGTTGTTTTTGTTTTTTCCCCTCTCTAATCTGAAAGAACTTTTCTACAACATCCAGTGTATAGATTTCTGCCCCCTTATTCAGCCTTCCTCTCTAGACTCAGCAGCTTCAGATCTTCTTACTCTGGGATGCTTGCTACTTCACATCACATCATCAACGAATATATTCATATTGTAGTGAGTGACTCCTAGATATTTTACAAGAACCTAATCTAATTATGTCTAGATTTAAGGGAAAGTGTGAACTTCGCATGCTTTCCATACTAACAGTTTCAAAATTATAAAAGCCTATACAATGTTACCAGGCCCAGACTGCAGTTATGACATTTACTCAACCTCTAAAAAGAACAACTTAATATACACTTGAAAATATTTAGAAAGTGGCTGATTAAGTCCTTAAATGCTTGGCAGAACTCCTCTAAAATGCAACCATAGATAACTGTATCAGGTGAAGGAAATTTCTGTTTTTGTTTCTTTCTTTTGTTGGAGGGTGGGGGATTGTTTTTGTTTTCCACTTAGGATCTTTTAAAAATATTTTTACGAGGATAAAAGCTTTCTTTTTAATATCATACCAGCACCATAACATTTCAAATCAAGCCACCTAGTTTGTAAATACTAAGATAAGGAACATAAAAAAAGGCTTCCCACATGGTTGACCTTGAAGGCTGATTTCAAAACAAGGTCATGAGCTGGAGGAGGAGGCAACAGCTGTTACGAGTCAAACAACTAAGTAATGATTCAGAACACCACAGAATGAAAAGTGACTCCATGAGACAGAGCTGACCAATACAAAGGAATTTAGAAAACACTGAATGGCAGACATTGATTCTGCTCATCTTGGCTAGATGTAGAGCCTTCATCCATCTTAGACTATCAAATTCAACAATGAATCAACTTCAGCAATTCTTAAGTCCTTCACTTGATCTATCCTGATCACAGAAGCTAGAGATTGTGTCTCCCTTCTGTGAAGAGGTGGCCTCAAGCCCCACTGCCCCCATGGCTTCCTCCTGCCTAGAGCACACTCCCTTGTCGTATCATTCCTTGAGTAGCCATTAGTAAGGTTCTGGAGATTCGGGGCCAGGTTTCTATATCTTTGACTACCCTTGAAGCCTGGTGCTGGTATGTCATATGTAATGCCTATTCATACATTCAATAACTTTTTGAATAAACTGAAAGAAAGAAAAAAATTGTAGGGAAGGGGAGACTTGAGTGAAACTCACAGAGTACATTTTAAGCATGCCAGAATAAAAAAAAAGAGAATCCATGTGACCAGCCTCCTTGTTATCAATTAAAGTGGAGTGAAAGGAATAGACAGAGAGCTAGCCAGCTAACATAGTGGTTCAGACCTGCATTCCAGGACTCACTTTGCCTCTTTCTACCATGTGACAGGTAGCAGGGAAAGTTATTGAACCTCTCTGTGCCCTAGCTTCCTCGTCTGCAAAACAGAGGCAATGATAATAGTAGTACCCATGGCACAGAGTGGTTTTCAGGACTAAATTTTTTAATGTATATAAAGCACACAAGCGTTTGCAGTTGTTGCCAATGAGTGTTCGAATAGTCTAACTTGCACCTGCTATGATCTTGTCTTCTCTCTCCTGCCACCTTCTCCTCCAGCCACACTGCACTCCCTTCTGTTACATCTTTGCTCTTGTTCTGCTAGGTCCCCTCATCTCCCAGCTATGTGTGTGGTAGCTTCTTCTCCTTGAAGAATCTTTACCTGACTAAATCCCCATGGTCCCCTCCCCACAGTGACTCTCTATCCCACCTCACCTTTATAGTACTCATTGCTGTGCAAGAGCATCTCATTTCCTGATTTAGCTGTTGGTTGGCTGTTTCTTCCTACTAGAATATAAACAGCATGAAGGCAGATGCTTCCCCTACTGCATTAGATGCATGGGAGCACCTGATTTATAAAATATGCTCAATAATATTTTTGGAATACATAAATGAATAAATGAATGAACCATGTTCTGTCTAAAGTTCGTTCCATTCACCATATCAAACAACAGAAGTAGTGGTAGCCAACATAAATGAAAATTGTGAAAAGAGAATGCGAAACCCTCTTGTTTTTATTTCTTTAGAAAATATAAATATATGAAGATTAACATTAAGTAGATAATAAATGTTAGATCAAAAGAAACAATACTTAAAGTTAAACCACAACAAACTATCAGTCAGGATAAGGTTCATAAGCTTAAATTCACCGTAACGAGGGAGAATGAAAACTGGTCTCTTCTGCAAAGAGAGAGATTGAGTTAACACTGAAGCAAGTTTGGGGTGCCCGGGTGGCTCAGTTGGTTAAGCGACTGCCTTTGGCTCAGGTCATGATCCCAGGATCCTGGGATCGAGCCCCGCATTGGGCTCCCTGCTCTACGGGAACCCTGCTTCTCCCTCTCCCGCTCCCCCTGCTTGTATTCCTTCTCTCACTGTCTCTCTGTCAAATAAATAAATAAAATCTTAAAAAAAAAACAACACTGAAGCAAGTTTACTTGTAAATCTTAAGTTAATTTTAGCAAACAGGAAAAGGCTAATGGATATTGCACAAGATGGTCTTGTATGTTTTTTAGTTCTGCTCAAAGACGATGCCAAGTGAAGCTTTGGAAGAGGTGAGGGGGACTAGAAGCCAGGAACTTTAACTTCAGTGTAAGTCTAAGTTTGACCATTATCAGATGCAGTAACTTGCATCATCACTAAATGCAAATGAACGTACGAAGATGTCTTTAAAATTAAAGTTTAGTTACATTAGATGACAGAACTAATGTCAGTAGCAATAGTTTTTTAAAACTATTTTTTAAAAAAGTTACCTAACAATTTTAATTCAAGTTTCTTGAATCAGTCCCTCACTATTGCTTCTTCTATTAAGACTCAGTCTGCAGCCTGAAGAACTGTAGATACCCTTTCAAAAAATATATATATATAGCATATATATATAACATATATTATATATGTATAAATTAAGACTACAAAGAATAAAGAAGGAGAAAAGAATGAGACTAACTAAGTAAATAAACATGTTGACCATGACAAAGTGGGTGGCTAAAAACAGTCACTAAAGCCTTGAAAACAGAATGCAATATAAAATATAAGCACTTCCCTTTTATATTTGAGTATTGAAGATGAAATATTACTAATTAGAGCAAGTTTAAGGGTAATAAATTTTGACCAGTTTAAGGGTAATAAATTGTGACCAGCTTTCCAACTCCAGGAGCTAAGCATCAACACCGAATAGGGAACTTTAGTTTCTGGCCAGAAGCGGGGACTAGATTTACCCTCATGCCTGAAATGACTAGAAGAATAGACAATGGATGTGAAACAATAGTTCTCAGACACTGAACAACAGGTAGCCCAGGACGGTGGTCCCTGAGAGAAGGGAAGCGAATGAGATATGCCTTATGATTACATCAGTTTATTGCCTGAGAGGGAATTTCCTGACCAAAGCTCAGGGAGGTGGAACCCAAAGAGAGCCTGGAGATCTTGCTGAGTTGAGGACACAGGGCTCACACTTTGTGAGGCCAAGGCACCTGGAATTTCTGGGGCAGCATGCCAGAGACAGATTTCCAAAGATCTAGGGAAAGGTCTTGGGCTGCCTCCTGATCTACCCATGGATGAAAGGAAACTGCCCAAGCCAGGGAAAAGTACCACAAGTAAAGAGCAACCTAAACGGAGTATCTGTGCTTTGAGACTCACTTGCAAAACCGACATGGAACGACATGGGACCATTCCCCCAATTCCAGCTGGAGACCTCACCAACTTAATCCAATCATCACAACTCAGATCAGTGTCTGACATGTACCCTGAGTCCAGGCACCCTACAGGATAGCTTCCTCTTTTTTTTTTTTTTAAGGTTTTGTTTATTTATTTGACAGAGACACAGCGAGAGAGGGAACACAAGCAGAGGGGAGTGGGAGAGGGAGAAGCAGGCTTCCCGCCGAGCAGGGACCCCGATGTGGGGCTTGATCCCAGGACCCTGGGATCAAGACCTGAGCCGAAGGCAGACGCTTAACAACTGAGCCACCCAGGTGCCCCATACAGGATAGCTTCTGCATTGTGCAAGACACATATACATCTGGAAGACTGGACCTTTAAGCAGGGGAGAGGAGAAAGGAGTATGCCCACACTTTGGGGCCAGATATGGGTGTGCGTGGGCTCCTGGAGCAGAGCCAACACACCATTACCTGATGTGCGGCTTGGAGGGAAAGTAAAGAAACTTAGTAGCTACAGTTGTTAGTTTTCAAAAGGGGAGAATCATTTTCCCTTCTCATAGCTTCAGCTGTTTGGCTCCTGTTGGAAGACCCTGGATTATTTCTGATCTTGGCTTTACATAGTCCCATGGCAACCATCACAAGCCCTGGCTAAGTATCTCTGTCCAGATTCAGACTGTCTTCTGGAAAGAAAATTCACTAAACCCCAATTTTCCAAATCAACACCTTTTAACACATCTAAAATAGGGCAGAATGAAGATTTAAAGAGAAATAAAGTCTTTTTAAAAAGTAAAGTAAATAAAGAGAAATAAAGTAATTTTACCACACTTGACCTATTTAATTCTTCTTCAAATTTAATGTCTTTGAGTTTCAAGAAGATTGTTGATACGGAAGAGAAACAACTGGGTTCATCTCATTTGCACACATCTGTCTCCTTCTGTTAAAATGTAAGCCCTGCCTTCATTTCTTCCTATATAATATATGTTCCAACATCTGCCCCAGCATCTCCCTTTTCTCTTCCAATCCTGTCCTTTCTCATATGTTCCCATTGTGTCCTCTTTCTGTTTCAAGGTCCTTCTCTCTCCTCATTTCCACCCAGATCTAAACCCACTCCTGATACACCCACCAAATGTGCTCATGAAAGCAACCTGCCCTCAGCACGCTGGTTAAGAGCATGGGGTCTAGGGCCCATGCCCTTGGCTTCAAATTCAGGCTCTGCCACTAACTGGCTGTGTGACCTTTTGCAAGTTACTTAGCCTCTCTGTGTCTCAGTTATTTATGCAAGGAGAACATTCATAGTTCAATGGTCCCTTCCTTATCTGCAGATTTGTTTTCTGTGGTTTCAGTTACCCATGATCAACCACGGTCCAGAAGATGATCTTCCTTCTGATCCATCGTCAGAAGGTCAGTAGCAGCCTAACACTATATCACAATGCCTACGTCACAGTGCCTACATCATGCACCTCACTTCATCTCACCATGCAGGCATTTATCATCTCACATCAGCACAACAAGAAAGGTGAATACACTATACTAAGATATTCTGAGAACAAGAGAGTGAGAAATCACATTCACATAACTTTCATTACAGTATATTGTTGCAAGTGTTCTATTTAATTATTAGTAACCATTGTTAATCTCTTACTATGCCTAATTTATAAATTCAACTTTATCACAGGTATGTATGTATAGGAAAAAACATAGTATATATATATATACATACATATATATATGTATATATATATATATATATAGGGTTTGGTACTATCCGTGGTTTCAGGCAACCACTGGGGGGGACATACTCCCCCCTGGATAAGGGGGTCTACTCTTGTGGGTCTTGTAGAGCTGCTGTGAGGATTAATGACAGAATGTTCCTAAGCCTCCTGGCACAGTGCCTGGCACATGGCGGACTCTCAGTTTTTAAAAAAGGGAGCTATTATTATTATTAATAATGTCATCTTTTATTTAGGGTTTTGCTTGGTGAGCCACCAAGGTCATAAATGAAAGGGAATTTGGGTACTCGGGTATTCGGGTAATTTTTTTTTCCAGAAAAGAAAAAAGGAACAGGGTAGACTCAATGTTCATGAATTAAAATGGAGAAAGAAACCCCACAGAGGTGCTGGGCTATGAAAAGCACTGAGAATTAAACTCTATTTCTTCTTTTGCCCTTTCTTTCTCCCCACCTCAGAAACTCATAGAAAAAAAAGCTTTAGCATCTTCGGGTCCTCAGGCTCAGAAGATGGGCTCATTTCTGGATGAGCAATGCTGTGTTCAGAATCACTGGTGACCAACATTCAATAGATCCTTTTAAGCCATGTCACAATGCAGCAAAACATCAGAAGCAGAAAAAAAAAAATCGTGCAACTTATTTTTTTAACAGGTTGTGGAAACTGTGAAAAAGCTTGTTACCCTGAGGAAGAAATAGACTTACCTACAGGAGTCTACTTGGCTGATTAAGGCTTGTCCCTTTTGCAAAGCATCAGCTGTGCAGTCTTTAATTTCTCTGTGTAATTCCTCATGCCTCGCTGCCAAGACAGGCAGACTTAAACCCTCTGATTTAAGGAGCTTAAGGTAAGCTTCAACTCTCCCAAGTACATCAAATGCCTGCCAAAGAAAACATACTTTCATTTTCTGCTTTTCTAGTTTAAAATCTACATTGATGTGTACATGAAATACTAGAGATTAAACCAGCCTATTCAATTTATTAGTTTGATCATAACCAAAACAACAATCTGAGTCTGAGAAAACAGCTGTGTAGTTTTAAGGCTTCATTTAGGGAAACTGATCATAGCTTAGCTCAGCATAGATAAATGTCAACACCATAAACTTACCAAAAGAGTTTACATTGAGAATGTGTCTATGCAACACAGTTATAACTGTGTGGAATTCGGAGAGCCAAGCTTGCTTTTTGTACTTTTTGTACTATATACAAATAATGGATGAGATATTTTAAAAATATTATGCAGACTTTCACAACCTGAATGTCTCTGTGATGCTCTTAAAAGGAAATTGCCCAGTAAATTGCACTTTGAACCAGAATCATTCTAGAGAAATATTCAAGAAATACCCCTTGTCTTTCCAAGTATAAGACCTTCTCCCTGCGGCATCCAAGACATCCCTCTGTCTACAACGATTATAATTTGGTTCTGAAGCTGTGCAAAGACTAAGACCAAGGTCATATTTAGCTTCTGGCACACAAAATAGGATTATGCAGAAAAAACATCGCCTTGCAAACCAAAATATTGTCTAAAGAGAAGTTTTTTTCTTTTTTATTCCTTGATTTTCTTCCTTTATTTAGCAGATCAGCAACGAACCACGGGGGATTAAGTTTATGGAGTTAACAGAGAGTAGAGAGGAGCTACCCTTTTGTCCATTAAGGCTGAGCTGGCATTAAGATGGAGGAGTATTTGATATGAGGGCAGTAAAAGAAGGCCGTGGTAATATGAGGAAAACAAAAGGAGAGCAAAGTGCAATGGTCTTCATAGGTGTCCTGAGAGCACATTTCAGACTCTGGGCCTGGACAGCAGGAGCTGAATTAGGTAAGTTGAAGAAAAGCTGCATGGCAAGGGAACACTTGCCATGTTGCCCTTTGGCACTAGTGGAAGAAGCCACCCAATGGGATGCTCCATACCAGTCTGAAGAACACTCCTATCCCAGTAAGCCTGATGGTGCCACAGTCAGCAGTCTAGCCTTCCTGGACTGTTGAGTTGGAAGCCAGTGAGCTTGGCAGGGGCCCACCAGGTGCAGTAGGAAGAGTCCACAGAAGACTCATGAGAAATGAAAGTGGTTGGCCTCGTGGGTCTAGTCACCACTGAGACCTGAAGAGCGGCCAGAGGAGCAAGGCTGAGTTGATGCTGAGAGAACACAGTTTAAGCCAAAGGTGGAGGTGACAGCCACGGAGCTCTGTGAATGTGCTCATGCACCTGCGCCTGGCTGCCATCTAAGGGAGGGAGTTGTAATGTCAGAATCAGAACTGGACAAAATTTGAATTTACAAATGAAATCTCTCCAATACTGTCCCATCACTTATCTGTTGATATTCTGTAGTCCCGTCAATTTCCTCATGTCTCCTGAATCTGTTCTTTCTGATCACTTAAAGTGTTTAAAACAACATCATTCCCCTTTATTTAGATGATAGGAAGTAACAATATCAACTCCAGTTTAATGAGAACTGACATGTTCTCCTTCTATACTCTGTGGTTCATGATTACTTTCCATACAGCCAACAAACATTCTGGAATGTCTGCTGAGTTTCAGGCACATTGTCCTGAATGGCCCTAGATGGAAGTGAGAAATCTCCATTGTATGGTGGGGGAAACTGAGTCTCAGAGAGATTAAATAAACTGCACAACGTGATACTTCTACTAAGTGGCAGATTTGGTCTCTGTCCTAAATTTGCCTGGCCCTGAGGCCCCTGCTCTTAAACCGTGGCCCAGGGAACCATGTGGCAAAAGATTACCAGGGCAGGCTTAAGAAAGAAGGGACATTTCCAAGAAGCCCATTCATCTTAGGTGGAAAAAGTAAGATTTTAAAACCTAACTTTTTATAAATAAGTGTCTACCTCTCCTTCTTGTAGGTGAGAAAAGATAGGGCGAAAGGTTGAGTGATTTCTCTTAACACTGTATAGGACTGGAAAAGGAAGATAGTTTTATTAAAGAAACTGTGAACCTGAAGACTCTTCCTTATCTGATCCCCCTCTTTTTCTGCAGTTGGCAACAGAGCCAAATGTGTCAAGATGCTGATGTTAGAAAAGATTATTTGAATTACTTTCTCAATCTTTCCAAGACACATTGAAATGCCACTTGGCAATAGCCACTGTTTCTGGTATTTTGTTTTATATTTTAAATTTTTATTGCTTCCTTTGAATAGAGTCTCATGTTAATTAAAGTTTAGTTTTAAAATTAGTGCCAAAAACAAAAATCCGGTGTAGTCAAAATTTTCATGAACTCCCTTAAATCATGCTTAAAATTTAGTATATGTGAACTAGTGCTTATAGTAATACATATTCACATTGAGGATTGGAGCCATTGAGCTAGACTAAAGGAAGAAATAAAGAGAAAGTGTATATACGTAGATGTCAGGGCATTCACTTCTTTCTTCCCTTAAGATAATTCCCAAAATTCTTCCTGTGAATGGGGGAAAGAATAGAGAATTCCAAAGGGCTTTTTCTTCTCTACAAGTTTCACTCCACTGTTTTAGTATTAAGCCACTATAACCTTAATACATGTTTGTTGTTGTTTTGAGAATTAAAGAAGGAAAAAAATATGAAAGTTAGGGCATAAGGATGGACATGGAGTAAGTACTCAGAAAATATTTTCTTGCAATTACTCTAAATCTTGATGGGACACATCTTTGAAAAGTCCCTGAGAAGAGCAGGACCATCTGCGGCCTGTCATTCGTCCTGCTTGGGCCTTTCCTCCTATGGTCCCAAGGGAACAGCTGCTACTCTCATATCCTTGGGCATTGGTCTCATCTTCATAGGCGTTAGATTCTAAAGCCACATGTACATTAAATGAATGTGTGAGGTGACTCCACCCCCTTCCTGAATGTTATCATAAAAGTATTATATCTCAATAATATGGAAATAAATTGAAGGGCTAAACAGTCACTAGAAGGAGGTGATATATCAAGGACCAGTATAACCCATAACTTAGAATCAAAATAGCCAAATTTTCTTCTAGAGTTTTTTCTCAAAAAGATCAAAGTGTTAGGAAAGCACTGACTTATGAATTGCTCTATGTATCACACTTGATAGAATTATGGCAGAAGAAAAGAGGTTGAGTGGTTGCGTTTCTTCGTTAGCTCAACAAATATATTTGCAAATAAGATGAGCTGGGTACTGTAAGAGAGCTTATTCTTTATCCTTAATCCTAACCTAACCCTAATGGGAATAATCTAAACCCACAGAAATATTAAATTTAATGATTTTAAGAGGAGTCCCCTTTCGAAAAGATTATACTGTCTGTGATTGTCAGAATCCTAGGCAGAACTCATTTTTCTTATCCCCAAGTAGAACTTGATGAGGAATCCATGTACCAGTTCCAGAGAGGATCTAAGTATCATTGCTCTCACTTAATCTATCCCCAGAATAGAACTGAATGCTTTTCTATTTACCAGACCTATAAGGAACCTGATATAGTGGATCCAGCCTGGAAAGAATCTCTTTGTCTCACATATGGTATAGAACAGGTTGTTTTTGGCAATGACACTATGACCCCCACATAAACTCCTTTGGAATTAATATTTCCTTTTTAGTTTTCTCTTCACAGTTCCCCTCTTTCTTCAAAGCTGGTCAAATACAGGTTTTAGGACTGGAGGCAAAAAGGATATAAGCCCAAGGATAATATTTTCTCCCTCTCGGTTCTAGCGCTTCTTGACAATTTTATATTGTACCACCCAGTTCTTAGGCAGATGAGGAGACCAATCAGCTCTTTCTGCTTTGGTTTGGAAAGACTAAGGAGTTGCTTATGGTTTTTTTTAAAGATGCTAATAAAGATTTTTCTTTCCATCCTTAAGTACAAGATCCAAAGCATGCTGGGCCAAATCAAATAGAGATGGTATCAAGACATGGCACATCTTACTCTTTTTAAAATACCTATGAGATTAATAAGTTAAGCAAGAACCATGAGTCAGCCAGGATTCTTGTATCACTCTGTATCACAAAGATGCTTAATAAATAGTATTGTTCGCTTCTAGACTAACTTATTTGAAGAGGATCAACGTTAAAAACAAAAAACTCAAGCACTGCGGAACTTTGAAATTTTCCTTTCATGAGTTCCATGGCTGGAGAATGAGTTTGGTTGGAAGCTTTATCATTACCAAGGACACAAAACTCAGCTTCTCATTAGAGCACCAAATCCCACTGTCTGCAGAGATTTCCTCTGGGTTCAGTTTTCATCAAGGCCAAAACACCACCTGAGATAACTTCTTGTGGCTCCCAGTTTGGCAAGCTGATACTTGATTCAGGTCTTGCCCAAATCTGCCCAAGCTTTCAAATGCCAGAAAGGCAGGAGCCAAAGGGTGATGTGCTTTTCAGCTCCCAGTATTTGCTGTTCCCTGCTGGTGCTCCTGCTCACTCCTTGCTTCTCCAGGATTGTCGCTACTGGACCCCAGAACTCCCTCCAGTGTTAGAAGGTAGCTTTGTGGTGTTAATGAGAGATGTATAAAATCATGACTACCTAAAACTGGTTTTGGCCTCACAATGGGAAAAGCTGAAAAAACATTGGAAAAGGAGTTTTGGATTGAAAATGGCATGTATCTGATGCATTTTGTCAACCAGGAATGGAGGAAGTGGATGTATTGACAAACTCTTACTTTTTCTGAGATAAGCCCATCTATGAAACAGATAAACTAGACCCATTAGTAGAACCTTATCAAGTGAGTCATTGTTTATACTTTCTGGTTTCTTTTATCTAAATTGACCTATTTTCGGGATGATCTTGAGAATATTAACATTTCCCAAGGGAAAATGTCCATTTACAATGTGCGAAGCATTTATTTTCTTTCATTTGTTCAACAAACATTTATTGAACTCTATGGAGCATGTACTCTGGTACATGCTGGGGATAGGAAAATGAACAAAAGCATTTAAGTCACGTTAGCGTGGCTAGTGCAATATTAAATGCATATATAATGACAAAATAATGGCTGGAACATAGTAAGTGCTTAGCCCTTCTATGCACTAGTCAAGTATTAACTCATTTAGATAGCTCAATGACTCTGTGAGGTGCATATAATTATTATTTCTATTTTTCAGATAAAAAAGCTGGATGCACAGGGAAGTTAAGTAACTGCCTAAGGTCATAGAGCTAATAAATGTCTTAGAACAGAGTCATACCTCAGCAGCCTGGCTCCAAAATCTACCATATTATTTTAGAAAAGTGTCATCCTAGCAAACATTTTAAAATTTTCACTTAATACTCTACAATTCCATTTATTTATTTATACTCCAACTCTATCCTGAAAAGATTTTGCACATTTATCACCAGTTGCAGGAACTTTTATTACTGAATGGTATTCTCTGAAGTAGATAAGGATCGTTAGACCTATTTTAGAAAAGAGAAAACTCAGGCTCAAACCATAAATTGACTTGTCACATGGCCAGTCATTTATTCGTTCATTCAACAAAATTTGTTGAACACTAGGTGGCATGCAAAGATGATGAAGACACAATTTCTCTCTAGGGAGCACAGAGAAATACTACGGGAATAATGAAAAATAAGCAATTAGTGCTGCCTGGGGACTTCTTGGAGGAGGTGGTACGGGTGATGACAAATCTCTTCATACAGAATTACTCCCCTTCTCAGCTATGACACAGAGATTGAGCTTGAAATTTGTGTTCCTCGTGTATTAAAGTAATGAAGCTCTCCTCTTTCAAAATGATCTCATTCCAATGACCTTGGATCAATGTAATCTCTATGTATCTATCAATGTAATGTATTTGGCCTTGCAACCTCACAGTTTCTAATATTTCACTGCTTTCAATCATTCAAACAATTATTGAGCATCTACTACCTGAAAGGCACTGTTCTAGGTGTTCTGGTGAATGCAAAGTAAAATAAACATGTTTCTTACCCTCAAGGGATTTTAATTCAGCAAAGGAAAGGAAGTCTACCCAGAAATGCCTACAATACAAGGAAGAAAGTATTTAATGCCAATGGAGAGATGCAACAGTTAAAACTGTACGTGGAAAGGAAACCAATAAATACACTCAAGACTTGCTTAGAAGTCACCTGATAGCTTTACAGAGAAGGACTCATGAGTGAGTAACAATAAACCTGAGTGTCTGTATTATAAGACTAATTAAGTATGTGCTGAGCTGTGGGCTCTCGTGAGAAATGTAAGATGTTTAAGGTATTTCTTGTCTTTGATAAGTTTTCTATTATACATAAATAATTTTATGGCCATAGTTTAGCCATATTTCTCACATATTTGCTGTGGTTTAAAGAGCCCATACCTGGGTTCTAAAACCAAAGGTTTCTAAACTATTCTCTTAGAGCAAATATAGGAGGAATTAAGATATCATTTGCTTCCATATCAGGAGGTTTGCCTCATCATGATTTAAGTCCTTAATATCTCTTCATATTTAAGGATATGTTCGGCATAAGATAGAAGCTTCTTTTTTTAAAATTTTATTTATTTATTTGAGAGAGAGAGAGAGCACAAGCAGGGGGAGGGGCAGAGGGAGAGGAGAAGAGGATCCCAAGCAGACTCCGTGCTGAGTGTGGAACCTGATGCGGGGCTTGATCTCACAACCCTGAGGTCGAGACTCCGAGATCATGACCTGCACTGAAACCAAGAATCAGATGCTAGACCAACAGAGCCACCCAGGCGCCCCAAGACAGAAACTTCTTAATCAGATGCTATTCAAGGCCTTCCTGACTCCCTGACTGCTTCTACCACTTGTCTCTCAACATTCTGGGCTTCCACCCTACATTCTTGACAAAATGAATTACCTTAGGTTTCTCCAAACAAGGCACTACTCTGTACCACTCAGTCCTCTCCCAACCCCTTCTTGCCCCAGCTTCTCATATTTAGCTCGATGTGCACCTCCTCTAGAGAAGGCTTCCTTGACACTTTTCCCCTGGTCCTCTCCTCTGTGTTCTCTAAGGCTCTATGGTCCCTCCAAAAACTTTGGGCTTTTCCCAAAGTGTCCAGCACTCCTGTCCCCTTGCCTTTCCTCCAAACTAAACTGAGAGGGTCTTGAAGGCAAGGACTATAACTTTAATTGCTTTAGCTAAAGAATATATATATGATGAATGAAAATAGATATACAACACATTAGCCGAATGGAAATGTAGAAGAATGGAGGGAGTTCAAAAAAAAAGATGCTTTAGTTCTTTGTAAGAGAAAGGAAAGTTGTTCTGGAAAGGAGAAATCTGAGACAGTCTGCCTAAGAATTATAAAACTGGAAACATCAAGGAAAGTGATGTCTAATGACAATTAGCTTAATTTCATGAATTCATTTATATCATCTTAAATTCCTTCTGGATGATATTTTTTAGGTCCTCTACTTGGACAGGTTTCTTTATTCTTCAATCTGAACAACTGGGCCATTTTACTTCATTGTTTCCCACATCTGGGCTAAAATGTATCTATTTTGAAAATGGGAGAATAGCTTATATATAAATGAAAAAAAATGTACCAAATTCCATCCTTAATTATTTTGCTTTCATCTGAAACAATTATGTTGCTGGAGGCATTACAGGTTTGCATTGCTGTACATATATTGAAAAAACAACAGTGTCTTTTTAGAGGACATGACACTTTCAGCAGTGATGGCAGAAGCAGGAGAACCTATGACAATTACATTTCAAACTGCTTTTGCTGTGTTGCTCTAGCTGTCCCAGCTTTTTTTCCATTTTTGCGTTTAGGCTGACCACCCAAGAACCACACCATGTAGATTTGGCCTCAGTCTTCACAGCTTGCTTTCCACAAAGAAATCATGTGCCTGAGAAAGGGAAGCATGGAATATGAGACTTTATGACCAATCAGCCATGTTTTACAGCTTCAGGTTCAATCATATAAATACAGGCTCACACTGTATATTGTATAACATGTATATTTATCTCTGTTTGATTCAGATCACATTCTCTAAACAATTATAAATACTTTTTGGGTGATTGGCATACCTTAACCAACTCCTTTCTTGTGAACTTGCTAGAAATATAGTAAATAAGATCATCTATAATCATAAAAGATGAAAAGTTGAGGGGGATCCAGATGAGTTACTATAATATGTGCTATGTTCATATTTCATGCCATGTCCTAGTAACTCTTAGCAACATCCATCTGGTAATTAGAGAAACTCTTCTCCAATCAGCTATCATCCCATATTGACAATCAACCCTTCTTATATTTGTTGCTAAGTGACTTAACAGTAAATTCGCCAACACAGTAGATAACTCTAAAACGGAAAACAAGTATCTCAGGTTCTTAAGTTCCATGGCTCAATCTCCACTTGAATCCAGTGGCTGGTTTATGACAGCTTCCTTAGCAACCTTCTGAGGTCTTGTGTGCTAACATCGCCGCCTACTGTTCACTCCAGGTACAAACTGCCATACCTCAAGGCGAAGGCTATAGACACTTTGAGTAAGAAACAGACTCTGGTGATGGGTATTAAAGAGGGCACGTACTTCATGGAGCACTGGGTGTTATATGCAAACAATGAATCATGGAACACTACATCAAAAACTAATGATGTAATGTATGGTGATTAACATAACATAAAAAAAAAAGACACAGACTCTTGAGCCTTGGGTTATCAACAACCCCTAGCAGGATTAAAAGGTAATCAATTTCACTCCTGAATCCAAAGAGCAAAGGCAGTGGGGTAGTCTTGTCAATGTGGATTATTAGGTGCTAATTATATTTTATTGAATTTCACAAATTGAAAATATATTCTAGATTTTTTTGTATGTTTTGATCTCTGCTGTATCCCCAACATTTAGAACAGTACCTGACACACAGTAATTGTTCAGTAAAAATATACTAAAGGAATTAATCCCTAAAGAAGGGTAATTATTCACCACACTGCTTAGAGACTTCACTATAAGAAACTATTATGACTTTTTTTTCTAGTAAATAAGAATATCCATATCTAAAATTGATAAAGAGAGGGGAATTAATTAAAATGAAGGGAAAGGGGGGAGAAGGGAGAATTTCCAGATGCTTGCAACAAAAATACCAGCAACATATGACAAAAATCCAGATTAAAAAAAGAAATATATGTGATATGGAGGCATTAAAAGTAGCCCATTCTGAAGATGAGATTATGACATCCTTTTTATTTTACAAAATTTTTAAAAAGTGAAAGGTGTATTATTAAAATCATACACTTCACTTTTTACTGAGCAAATACTCAAGCTGTGACATTCAGTCATTCATATATTACCCATGACACTAGCACATTTTCTCACAGTGGTTTTTGGCACAAATATTGAAGGAGAATATTGACCTAGCTTTAACAAATTTGGAGTAAGAGGTTGTTTGCTGAGCAAATAATTCACTTATCAAGAATGGAATTGGTTTTCAAAGCAAATATCGTTTTTTAAAGCACTGCCTTCCTCTTTCTCTCACGGTGCTATATATTTTGGAAGAGTCATTAGTGCTCCTGCCCATCATTACTGGTGTGCCAAGAATGCCTACCACTGACCCCTCTTTATTTGGACCATTTCTCAGTGTTGGGTTTGTAGCCAGCAACCTTCAGGGCTGAGGAAATTTGTCCTTCTGAGACAAACAGCAGGCTGGATTATTGTTTGCCATCAAACAGAAGATGCCCCAAGCTTAGGGTTCCCCTCCTGGATCACCACCTGTTGCATGTGCAGTCACCCAGAGGGGCCCATCTGCATCTCCCCCCACCCCCGGAACTGGGACTTGGGAAAATAATATGACATGTTGACATTTCGGTTATTGTTTTTGTAATAAAGTCTTTCAAAACTGGCACAGAAGTCATCTGTCTTTTGTGAGCAACCAAACTATGGTAAATTAGCATGTTAGTTTGAAATTTGGGTACAATTTCAGATGCTTCATAGTTCTTGACAACATGACTTCATCTAGGGATAGGGATGCTCACAATTAGAAAAATCCAGTGCACTCAAGGTATAGTAAAGTGAATTTTTAAAAGGAAAATTCAGTGCTTCAGAAAGGATATAAATTGAGAATACCCCTTACCTAGTGTAAATGGAATTTTCAGGCTAGAAAAAAAATCTTAAGGGATTTTTAAATTATATTAATGTTTAAATCCAGCTCTTTGTTTTAACCAGGGTTACTTATAAGTGTTATGCCAAAAGTTGGGCAAAATGGTGAGAATTTTGTAAAATGTGGAGATGCCACAATATAAATAAAAAAATACCATTTACAAGTCTTAAAAAAGAGTTTCCTTCTTTAATTTAAATGGATTTACCCACTACATTGTTTCATCATTTATTGCTTCTTCATAATATGATAAATATTTCATTTTAAAAATCCTGATTAAATATCCACTTTCCCCACTCTGGTTTCTATTTTTGCTGAGCTAAAAGTTCTATCACCTTTCACATGGATTCTTAAATTTGGAGTTAAAAATTACTTCCTTGATGCTTTGAAAAGGGAGAGCAAATATATACCTTTCTAAGTGCCACTTGGCTATAGAGAATGCTATGGTGCAGATAATATAGGATGGATAAATCCCAACGGAACTAGTTATAATTTAAATGCCACGGCATTTCAAATGATGAAACAGGGAATCTAGAAGTCAAGTCTTGGGGGTTAAGAAGTATAATTTCTTAGGATTCAACCTGAATTGCTATATGAATTTGAGAAAGTAACCATTCCATTCTTTTTTTTTTTTTTACACTGTTACTATTACAAGAAATGTCATTCTTTTTCCCTCAAGGCCCAGAAATAATGTAAGAAGAAAGTCTCTCTGGGAAGTTACCAGATAATGAGAACAGAGAAAACAAGAGCAAGAGAGTAAGAATTAAGGAGAAAGGGAAACTACATTTTGCAGGGCTGAGACTATAGGGTTTGTTCTAGAAGTGTTGCTTTATCATAGCAACATGTTCTATAATGGTCCCCCTCGAAATGGCATTAACTGACTGACAGATGACCCACTCATTTTGTAGAATGAGGGTGTAATGTACGTTAGAAAGTCTCTTATTCGAAAACAGGACTGTTGAAGAAGAACTTACCTACCACCCTACCATTTACTTAGTTCAACAGCTCCAGTAACATGCTCTGTTTCTTCTCTTAAAACAAAGAAATCCCAAACAAATAATATTGCCAAATATTTCCTTAATACTCTTTTTACTGTAATTTTAGCACCTCTATTTTGGAATTCTAGTATTCATCCTTTTCAAGTTTCCTATCAGTAAGGAAGTTCAAAATTAAGGAACTGTTTTGATATATACCAGGACACTGTATTCAGATTGTTGATAACATGACTTTAAATCACAATATACCTACCTTCTGGGGCTTACCCACTCATTTCATGTCACATTGTCCAGTTTCAAAAACATCAGTGATATTTAAGGTATGTAAACAATTCCAGCAGGGCAGTTTGAAGGTATATATTAGATTGGGAAAAGTAGAAGAAATTTTCAAATGATATCACCAGCTTCAGATATACAAGTGAGATGGACATGTAGACATTACCACTCACTAAGAGCCACCTGCTACAATCAAATTAAATGAGTCAACCAGGAGAAGCAGAGCCTTTCTCCAACTCAAGACCTGGAGATAGTCCAAAGCAAGATTTCCCCTTGGCTGACTTGAAAAGGCAAGACCAAGGCAGGGTAGTCAGGTCAAGGCTCTGCTTCTAACCTTGTGGTTTGCATGCAGAAGGCTTGCAATATTCATGTATCTTTACCTGATAAATGAAAGAGAATTTTTCAAAGGGAAATATTTTTTGGTAAAGGTTTCAAGGCGTTCTTTGCATCTTGATATATTTTATGATATTTCCCTTACTCCATGAGAAACACTGCAATGTTGGCACAAGTGTTCCCTTCAAACAGATCAATGACAGCTCTACAATGAAACTCTCATGGGATTTTTTTTTTTTTACATGTCAAAGCATAGAGTCTCCTCATTTTGAGAACCAAATAATGGCCATGATAGGAATACATTTTAAAAGCTCATTTTGGTTGCTATTAATTTTGAAACTTTACATAGAATCTAGACTTCTGTGATGTGCTCCAGCCTACTGAAGTAATGAGTCTCTTACTGGTCTGCCCTGATGACCTAAAATTACCAACGTGACCTCACACTGACCTTATTAGCACTGTTAAAAAAAACATTTGCCTTTTTTAACCAAGTTTTCCTTTCCACCATGAGCCGATCACATGCTCCTTGAAGCTGATGCAGTTTCTGGTTAGAGAGCTGTAGATGCTCTTTCTCCACGTAGCCCTTAGACAGCAGAATCCCAAGTGCATCACTCTCCAGCTTCTCAACAGCAGAATTCCATTCCTACAAGAGATCACTCCAGTTTATTTTACACATCCTCCCCTTTGTAAACTCTGTAAGACTCAAAGAACATTTCGATGTGTTGAATGTGTCAGAAACCTGTCACTATATTTTCAAATCATAATGGAGTAAATGCTACATTCCAGGTTTGAGTATTAAGATGTAAATAAATAAAAAAAAAAGACAAAGGAAAGAGGCTAGAAAGGGAGCAGGATGATAGCAGGAAAGGAGACAGTGGTTGGGGTGTGTGACGGAAGGAGTGTCGGGTTGTCCTGAACACAAGTCACTTCCCCTTCCATTAATGCTGTCTGAAAACATACCCCCAAAATAGTCAACAGCATGTTTCATTCTCTAACTCATTGCGACCTGTTTTCATTCATTTAAATATAAGAAGTCTATATCCCACAATTCAGTCTTATTGCCAATGTGGGCAAATGTGTACAAGAAAGGAAGGGAAATCTCATATTATATGGTTGCAGTTTTTGTATGTGCCTACACTTAGAATTGAAATTAAGATCTGTTATTCTCCACAAAATTAATAGCTGTTATTGTGCAGTATTCCCTCCTTCCTGACCTGAGTCTCACCTCTCAATGCTTCATTCGTAGTGGTATATAAACATTTCAGGAAAAGAAAAGAGGTAGCTTTTTACTTTCTGTTACATGAAGAAGAAAAACAGTAAGTAGAGAAGAAAGAAAATAAAAGTTGGAGTAAACTGAACATATTAACAATTTATTTAAAGGGAAATTTAAATTTCTTGCAAAAGAACTGGAGCTAGATTCAGCTTCATAAAATAATGCTTATCTCTAACACGGCAGTCTTGTGAGTGAATTTTCTGGTACCCATCTCAGCTGAGACTGAGTGGTACTCATAGGCTGTTTGTTACAGCATCAGAAATTTAGCGCCAAATTTCAAAAATTACAGTCTGACTCCATCCTGGCTTGTTCCCCAGGGCAAAATGTCTTGTTATTAAGTTACATTTGTTATATTATACTGTGCAAAATAAGTATAATTTTAGTGCAATTTACCACTACTATTTCCATTCATTCATTTCAGAAGACATACTAAATGCTATGCACCTGGCACCATACTAGGATAGATGGCTTGCAGAATACAAAGAAAGAATAAAATGAAGTTCTTTCCTTTAACACTATAAAACTGCTCTTTTACATCACTTTCATATATACTTACATTATCAACTGTATGAAATATATGCTGGTCCTATAAACACATCCTGATGACTCAACTAATGGAAACGGTGAATGTGTGATTCTTCAGCTTAACTACATCAGTGGTGGTAATGGGGAATAGCACTATCGTGGCTGATCATACTCTCAGCCTTCTGAGAGAATGACCAAAAGTGGGGGGAGCGTTGTTAAAATCAAAAACAATTGGAGACCAGCCCTAAAAACTGCCTGGGCAGACAAAACCAATTTAGTCATACAAATAAGCTTAATTTAGCTTATTTTGTGAGACTGACTTGACCTGGGTCATTTCTTGTTTATGCCTCTGGAAATTATAAGCAAACCTTGAACCTTTCCCAAGGTTGTTATGAGGTAAGCACTGACCAATTCCCTATCATTTAAGAAGATTCTAATCTTATAACCAATAATTTTGAAGAGGAGGCAGTCACTGCTTCCTCACTACATAAGCTGCTTTATAATAATATGCCCCTGAGCCTTGTTCCACGTTTTGGGTGAGTACTCCGGTGTGCAAACTGTCTTTTTGGTGTGTGCACAATAAACTTTTACTAATTACTACTTTAGTGATTCATTGGTTTTACTTCCAGTATTTATGAACTTTGACACTCCAAATTTCTCAGTGAGTGCAAAATCAATAGGCATGAATATGGGCTACATGATTTCTCAAGATCCTTCATTTTTAAAAGAGCTATTAGGCCCCCACTTAAAGACAGCTAAAATGTGCCATGACATTCTTTCATAAAGCACTGTAAATATCCCTCCCACTTAAAAACTATTACCTTAACCTTATCAGGAAAAAGCAATTATTTTTAAAGCAGTTAGCACCATTTCTGGCACATGTAATAGGCATTCACCAAACATTAGTCCCCTTTACATTCCATCAGTTTTATCATGGTTCACTAGCTCCCCAAAATTTGTTCTTCATGGGAATTTCTGTTTCTCAGCTCTAAAATAATGGTAGTGGAAGGATTCTCCAACCGTTATTGACCCGTGTTATATATTGATCAGTATTATGGGATAAACAAAATAAAGCAGGTTTCTTTACTGTAGGCCTTCTCAGAATCCTTCATATGTTAATGTGCTTTGAGACTCCAAGCTAAAAATGTGGTTTGAAACATTCTGGACAAACTGCTTTGACCGTCAGTGAAACCATGTGTTTACTGATCATCTCAGGGGACCAATGCTCCAGTTGGAACAATGTTGGGAAATTCTGTTCTTGTGGTTAAAAGCAGATAAATCACCTAGAAGTTCATGGGCTTTCATAAGTCTGTCTGTGTCTTTCCTCTTTGGTTTTGTCTCTACCCCTTCAGCTACCCAACTAGTCCATTTTCTGTCTTTTGTACCCATTCTCTCATTTTCTGTTAAGATCTCTGGGGTATGAATCCTCAATGAACTCAAGTGAAGAAATGCTTAATGTGTTAAAACAGAATAAAGCAGGTAATTCTTTTTTTTTCTTAAAGTAGGTAATTATTTTTTTTAAAGATTTTATTTATTTATTTGACAGAGAGAGAGAGAGAAACAGTGAGAGAGGGAACACAAGCAGGGGGAGTGGAAGAGGAAGAAGCAGGCTTCCCGCTGAGCAGGGAGCCCAACGCGGGGCTCAATCCCAGGACTCTGGGATCATGACCTGAGCCGAAGGCAGACGCTTAACTGACTGAGCCACCCAGGCGCCCCTTAAAGCAGGTAATTCTTTAAAAAAATTGTCATTGACCAGAATCATCTTGCTCATTAGTGGAAGACCTCTTAACAAATGTGAGGAACCTGGGGAAGGCCTAGAGAGCTAGGAGGAAGGAAATGGAAAAAGAATTAGGACATGGAGAAATGGGTTAGGGACATTATGTGTTCAGCCTGAATAGCACAAAGCCCTCAGGTGTAGGTATCCTAACCGTCTGCAAGATAGTACTGATTTTTCCTTCTGTATACTAAGCACTGTGCTATATGTTTTACACATATCATCTCATTCACTCTTCACCACATCCCTACAAGGTAGGAACTGTTATTATCCTCATTTTACAGATGGGTAATCGAGGTTTAGAGGGATGAAGAACTTGCCTGAAGTCTCAACACTGGTGAGTAAAAGAGCCAGAATTCAAACTCAGGTAGTTTGACTATAGACCCTGTTTCTCAATCAGTATACTGACCTCAGCATTCCAGGGAGAAAAGGTGACGAAAAGTGTTCTTTACAGCATAGAAAGATTAAACCTATTGGCTTAGAATTACGGAGGTGAAAGTTCTATTAAATCTGGAAAAGGCCTTGGAAATGAGAAAAGTCTTGACCCTGAGATTTTTTTATTTAGAATCAGAAGCTTCATTGTTTCTAAATAAACAATGCTGTTACATATAGAACTGAGAATTTACAGCCCAAACTCAAGCTTAAGTTTGCTTAGCGAATGGACCAAAATAAAAAAACTCTTCTCTATGAATAAGAAGGGAAATACCTGTTCTCTAACAGTGTCCATTAATCTGCCTTTAGCATAAATTTTGCAAACAGCATTAAAGAAAGACCTCTGGAGTGGAGCCAAATCTTTGAAAACACATTTCAATTCTGTGCTTCACATCATGTTTATAAAGAGTGGGTTATGGCCTTCCAAGGAAGCTGTAAAGGACCATTTTGTGGCTCGTATCTTTTCTTATTCTCCATCCCCAGGCTTCTTAATTGCATTTCACATGAACTCTGTGGGTATTAAATGAAGTTGGGTCCATTCAATATTTCTATTCAATCTTCTCAGAAAATTGGTTCTGTTTTCTTTGGGCAATCCATGGGCAGTATCTGTAACATTCTGATGATGTGTTTCCCCAGCCATTTTTCTTAGGGGATGCATCTACTATTTTATTTTTAACATAAAGTGTTCCAGAGTCATCAGAATCCATCACACTATTTTTAAAAACTTAGCTGTCACTGTTGTCAGGGCTGGTGGAACCCAGTGGAGAAAATCACGGTCGGTTTTCTCTAGCCGTTGCTGCCTCTCTGCTTAGTGTTAAAGCTCTGACTGAGTTTCAGTCACTCTTTAATCAAATATTTCCAGTACATGTCCCTGCCAGCTGAAAGCTAAAGCCTGACATTTCCTTGGCTTTTCAGTCTTGACAGAGATACGTGCATATGTCTGACCGAGTAAAGACGTGTGGCACTGTGTGTTCCTGGGCTGGGGGTGTCTCCTCAGTTCACTCTGTTTTTTTTCCTTTCTCACTCTCAGTGGTTACCCTTTTATACTGTACCTTTCACTGTTACATCTGCTGAGGAAATTGAGCTTCTGTTGGATCCCTTGATTGAACGGGTGCTTTTAAGAGGATTAGTGCTGATAGACAAGAAGGGGAAAATTTCTTCTGCCTTTTCTATACTCCCAGGTTAGCTCTCAAGTGAAGTTATGGATTGGCATAAAAATTATCCAGCAGGTACATTCAAAAAGTAGAAAGTAGAAAGATTAGCTATTTGAAAAGAAACAATATCATCACAATATGTTTAATTAGCTTTTATTGACAGGAAAACTTTGCTGTAGATGAGGGGATTTAATGACCCAACGCCATGTGGTAAATTATTTTCATTATAAACTTGACTTCAGAATGTAAGTGGGGGAAGATGGACAAGAAAGAATATAGGATGTATTTATAAACTACTAAGAAAATACCAGCTGTGGAGATGATGGGCCAAAATCACATCTGGCCGAAGCATGTGTGGATCTCATGTATAGTCTGTGTAGCATGGCTATTTCTTAGGACATCTCATTAGACACAGCCCATTTCTTGTTCATTCTCTAAATCTACAATCCCATTTGGTTCAGCATCAAGGAGAATTAACTCATTGACATAAAGTCATAGAATTGTACATGATTGCATTAACAGCTGGTACAAACAAAATAAACCTGGCAATTTTAATCAGAGAATATTTGAAAGTCTGTTTTGAGCAGGAATTTCTTTTTAGAGGAAATTTTTATGCTTTTAAGGAGTGGCAGTGAGCCCCTGAAAAGCTGAAACTCTGATTATGCCGAGTTGGATTGCAAACTGGGCCCCAGTTTCCTCTCCTGCTCTGTTCCCAGGCATTTCTACACTGGCCTACATAAAAGCAATGATCTTACTAGAGAGCTGGGTCCTATCCCACTGTTGGATAGTGCAGAGTTCAGTGTCCACAAGCCATGTGAACTTGGCCCTCACTGTGATGCATTTTGGCAAAGGCATTGATTGCAAACAGGAAGAACTGTGATTTTGTGTCACCTAAAGATAAAAGAAGAGTGGTGTTTCACCTCCCAGCCTTTGGGCAGAGAATCATAGCTACTGAACCAGGGAGAACTCGTGGATTAGAGCAGAGAACTGGAGCTAGAAATACACTTTTTATTCCAAACTTAGTAAGTGGTCTCAAGCAGGGTATTTTGCTTTTCCAAGCCTTACTTCCCTGCAATGCAATGACAGCCACCACCACACATATGCATCTGCTTCTCTGGTGAATCACCTATAAATTGAGTGATGAATTGGTTGTGCTTCGAATTCCCAGATTTTAGGCCCTACCAAAATCTGGGGTTTTAGCTGTATTTCCCATAATTAACCTAGTGGAATTGGGACCGAGAGTCTATAGTAGAAATGACAGATATCATCAAAATAATTTTTGAGTAATAGTTGTTTTTTTTCTCTCTCCATTCAAATATTCCAAAAGTCACAGGAAAAACCATGGCTTGGAAGTTTCTTGTTTCCTTTATTCTGCTCAGTGCGTAGCCACCAAGTGGAGCTTTTTGTTCGGCTACTCAGAGCAGGGTGCTTGTTGTTAACAGTGAAGCAAATGGATGTGTGGCGGAATAAATTTTTAAAATCAAATAAAGTCTTAACAAATTGCACTCGTGAGCAAATCTTCAAAATAATGATTAGGGCAACAATACATTTTTTTTTTCTTCCTTAGTTCAACATAGTTTTTGGATGAAAATTTAATTACATGGGAAGTTGGGAAGACATTTTCTGAAGACTCATGTTTTCCAAGAATCATTAGTTTTTCTTTAATGTCTTGTCCTTGTTCTTCTTAGATTTCTTGTTCCTCTTAATCACATTTTCTTTCAGTTGAATAAGTAAGGAGCAGAAACGGATTTAGGGGTATTGGTGTTTCTATTTTTAATAAAAATTAATAAAGTCTAGCTAGCCAGACTATTTGCATCTAACACAATTTGCCTATAATCAGATTGTGCCACCAGCTGACTAGGTGGTCCCAGTTTATATTAATGTTTTCAGAGGACTTATTGTTTAATTTTCTAGAGCGTGTGTTGGAGATACCTTCAGAATCTCAACATACAATTCAACTATGGGGAGAATTATTAGGTTTAGATGGTCACCTTTTGTGAGGATTTTCCTAAATGAAATAGATTAAGTTGGGAAATGGGGGGAATCCATATATATTACAACCACAGTGAACATCAGATATAGACTAGAACAAGGGCTCCTAAATCTGGCTATCAGTATCTCCTAGAAAAAATTTTAAAACACGCTTTCTCACACCTACGCTATATTCATTGAATCATTATTGGTAGGGTGGAAGAAGATGTATTTTTAGAAATCTGCAGCATTTTATTGAAATCAGGAGAAAACAAATAATACTTGTAATCTGTCAGATTTTGGAACTGGACTAGAATATTCCAAAATATTGAATGACTAGGTAACAAAAGACCTATAAGAGTTTCTGTATAATCATACCAGTAAATGAGGAAGAATGATTATATAATAAAAGTAGTTTTAACCTTGCAAGTTTAAGCTAATGACTCTATAAAATTACATTTTGTATTAATGACTCCCAAATCTAAAATTTGACTTCTGTTTTTCAAATTACTTCATTCATTCAGTGAGTATTGTATAAGGCTGTGACAAATGACAAATAAAATGTTTACCCTTATACTCTCTAAATGATTAATATACCAATCCATCATGAATTTAAAATAGCCCTGCTGCAATGTTGAGTATCATTAGTCTTAATTCATAAAGAAGATATCAAGGCATTTCTTTCTACTTTGTACTTTCTTCACATTATTGTGTCCGGCAAAGGAGCCACTGATTTAAAAGGGAAGCAGAAAGTTGGAAAAAAAAAAGAAAAAAGCCGAGAGAAAGTACAAAACTCATCCAGTTTGTTTCCTGAATTTTTCTACACATTTATATGGTTATCTTTAACGTTTCTTACAAACTTTTTATAACCATATTTATAATATGTATATTCTTTATTACAGGAAAAGCCCTTACCTCTAATGGTGTAGAAAAAATTACTTGTCTTCTAACAAAATCTAGTCAAAGCTAGAATTTCTTCAACTCATCTCCCTTTATATAGATTCGGTTTTCAGCTAATCACTATGTATATGCATGGGATTCCCTCTCCATATTTTCCATACTCAATAATCTATGAATCAGCAGCAAATGATACCGGGATAGGCACTTCATAACTCTCCTATGCTGAAGATGGTCTAATTTAAAAAGCATTATGTAACAAATCTTAAGAATTTCTAACTAATACAAAATAGATCATTGTAAGTGCAAATGGAAAACAAAACAGTGTTCAGCAGAAGAAAAAATAAATTCTGATTTGGGAATCTGGGGAGACCTTTTATAGGATCCTAATTATGGGTGAGACCTTCAACTGATGAGTGTAATGTGGGACCAGGGAGAAGGCAAAGGGCTGGTTCAAGCGGAAGAGACAGCCTGAGCAAGAGAACGTAGGCAAGGGTGTTGGTTATTATTACCAAAGAGACGAGAAGGATGATCCTAGATCATAAAGAGATAGAACTATTTAATTTAGAAAATTAATAATTATTTCTCATAGGAAATGATGTCTGAGCTAAGACCTAAAACAAAAGGGTGGGAATTACCTAGGCAGAAGAGGAGTGGAGGTGGGGTGGGAAGAGTGAGCCCATGGGCAATCATCCAAAAGAAAGCTGGTCAGTACCAGATAGTTAAGAGTGGCTAGAATCAAAGACAGATTTATGAATAGCACTCTTCAGAGAGAATCTTTGAAAGCAAAGCACTACTCACTAAAGAGCAGTGTGGTAAATGAGAATAGGAGAGAGCTAAGGGCAAAATTACTCGTGTAATGGAGAATGAAAAGTTCACACCAGAGAAAGAAATAGGAGAAGAAATTATACAAGCCAAACCAGGAGGGTTTTACTAAGAATTGTACATGACAATCAAATGCAATGAATTATCCTCAATTTGGGACAATTTGAAAACATTTGAAAATGAACAACAGGGGCACCTGGGTGGCTCAGTTGGTTCAGCGTCTGCCTTCTGCTCAGGTCGTGATCTCAGGGTTCTGGGATTGAGCCCCATATCAGGCTCCCTGCCCAGCGGGGAGTCTGCTTGTCCCTCTCCCTCTGCTCTTCCCCCTGCTTGTACTCTCTCTTGCTATCTCTTTCTTTCTCTCACAGAAATAAAATCTCAAAAAGAAAAAAAAAAGAAAAGAAAATGAACAACAGAGCAGAAAATACTATTGTGTCAATGTTAAATTTATTGCATGTAAAATTGGAATATAGCTGTAGAAGAAACCATCCTTGTCATTAGGATACCTGTTGAAATATTTAGGGTGAAAATACATATGTTCACAAATTATTTTGAAATGATTTAAGAAAAAGAATATATATGTAAATACAGACTGAGAGAGAAAGGAAATGTCACAAAATTTTAAAATTGATGAAGTCTATTTGGACATTCATCATACTATTCTTTCAAATTTGCTGTGTGAAGTTTCCAATTAAAAGTTAAGGAAGAAGAGAGGCGCCTAGGTGGCTCAGCTGGTTAAGCGGCTGACTCTTGATTTCAGCTCAGGTCATGATCTCGGGTGTCCTGGGATCAAGCTCCATGCTCAGTGGGGAGTTTGCTTGAGGATTTCTCACCTCTACCTCTGCCCCTTCCCCCTTCTTTGAAATAAATAAATAAATCTTTTAAAGAGTTAAGGAAGAACAGTTAATACAGTTGTTAATAAAAAGTTAAGGAAAAAAGAAAAAGAAATCCTTTGAAACTAAAAAAAAAACTACAAAAACTCAATCTTTTAAAGCTATAGGAAAGGTCAGTCACTGACGGTAGTTTAAATAAATACATCCATACAATGGAATACTCTGTAGCAAAAGCATCAGAACACTGTTCCTATATACTACTATAGAAGAATAACCCAGTAATAAAAACAAGATGCAGAAGGGTGAGCTTAGTAGGTCACTAATGAGGTAAGGAAGAGACAAAATAAGAATATAGAGTTGTATTTGTTTAGATAACACAAAGAAACTGGCAGATAATAGAAAACTAATAACTGTGGTTACTTTTGACACAAGGGAGGGGACTAGGTAGGTGAAAACAGAAATATTTTATTACAGGTTTTTCTATGTCTCTTTAATATTTTTTAACAATGCAAATATATTGGCCAAAAAGCAAATTAAATGCATTGAAAAACAAAGAAATGCAACTCACAAAATAAATAAAAGAAAAATCATATGATAATCTCAGTAAATGCAAAAAGAGGCATCAATAAAATCCAGTGTCCATCCATGATTTTTTTAAAAAAAAATCCAAAATGTAACAACGGATAGATGCAAAAACCAAGCCAAAACAAAAAAAACCTAAAAACTTTAGAAACATCATACTTAATGATAAAGCATTTGAATCTTTCTATTTAAAGTCAGGAACAAAACATAAATGTCCTCTACCACTGCTGCCAGTCTTCATTTTACTGGAAGTCTTATCTAATGTTAGCACAGAAAATAAATAAATAAACAAACAAATAAATGTATTAGAAATAGAAAGGATGAACATTATTATCATTGTTTATAGATGATTTTCTACATGTAAAAACCAAGAGAATCTAGAAAAATAATTTAAGTCAATAAGAATTCATCAAAGTTGCTATATAAAAGATCAATATAAAGGGGCACCTGGGTGGCTCAGTTGTTAAGCGTCTGCCTTTGGCTCAGGTCATGATCTCAGGGTCCTGGGACCGAGCCCCGCATCGGGCTCCCTGCTCAGCAGGAAGCCTGCTTCTCCCTCTCCCACTCCCCCTGCTTGTGTTCCCTTTCTTGCTATGTCTCTCTCTGTCAAATAAGTAAATAAAATCTTTAAAAAATAAATAAATAAAAAAAGATCAATATAAGATAATTAATAACATTCATATATAGCAACAATAGTCAATTATTATAGTCAATTAGAAGATACAGATCTTGTAAAAAAAGATCCCCTTTATAGTTCTTCATTCATTTAATCAACAAACATTTATTTGGCGGGCCCAGTCTATGCCAGGTATTCCCCTAAACACTTCATCTAGACCAGGGAAGTCAGTAGTAGGCTGACAGGGGAGTTCCAGTATTAGTGATGGTGGTGGTGTGCCATTATTTTATTTTGTGTATAACCAATATACATGATAAATCAGTACATTACCTAGTACATTATAAGGTGATGAAGTTGAAGAATAAAGACAAGTAGAACAGGGTATGGGACTTAAGGGTTCATGCAGGATGGGAGTTCTATGTAGTATTAAACATGGTGGTCAGGGTAGGCCTCTTTGATCAGTGAGTTTTGAGAAAAGACAGGAAGGAAGGAAGTAGGTGAGCCACATGGGTCTCTGGAGAAGGAGCTTTCCAGGCAGATGGCATAGCTGGAGTGAAGGCCCTCAGGTGGGAGTTTTCCTGCCTGGCTGGAGGAAGGGCAAAGAAACCAGCATAGTGGAGTGTGGATGGAGGAAGTAGGAGGAGAAGCAAAAGAGAGGCATGGTGGGAGAAGAGCAGGGCGCAGAGGGGACTGTAATCACGGAGTCTTTTATTCTGAGAGAAGGGGGTAGCCCTTGGAGGAATTGGAGCATAAGAGTGACATCATCTGGCTTAACTTAAAAAAACAAAAATAGGAATCGATCCCATTTACAGTTGCACCAGAACCCATAAGATACCTAGAAATAAACCTAACTAAAGATGTAAAAGATCTGTACTCTGAAAACTATAGAATACTTATGAAAGAAATTGAAGATGACACAAAGAAATGGAAAAATATTCCATGTTCATGGGTTGGAAGAACAAATATTGTTAAAATGTCTATGCTACCCAAAGCAATCTACACATTTAATGCAATCCCTATCAAAATACCAACAGCTGGGGCGCCTGGGTGGCTCAGATGGTTAAGCGTCTGCCTTTGGCTCAGGTCATGATCCCAGGGTCCTGGAATCAAGCCCCGCATCGGGCTCCCTGCTCAGCGGGGGGCCTGCTTCTCCCCCTCCCTCTGCTTCTCCCCCTGCTCATATTCTCTCTCTCGAATGAATAAATAAAAAAACCTTTAAAAAAATACCAACAGCATTTTTCACAGAACTAGAACAAACTATTCTAAAATTTGTATGGAGCCACAAAAGACCTTGAATAGCAAAAGAAAATAAAACTGGAGGTATCACAATTCTGGACTTCAAGTTATATTACAAAGCTATAGTAATTAAAACAATATGGTACTGGCATAAAAATAGACACATATCAATAGACTAGAACAGAAAACCTAGAATTAAACCCCGAGTTATATGGTCAGTTAATCTTTGACAAAGGAGGAATGAATACACAATGGGAAAAAGACAGTCTCCTCAACAAATGGTGCTGGGAAAACTGGACAGCCACATGCAAAAGAATGAAACTGGACCACTTCCTTTCACCAGCCACAAAAATAAATTAAAAAAGGATTAAAGACCTAAATATGAGACCTAAAGCCATAAAAGTCCTTGAAGAGAACACAGGAAGTAATCTGACATCGGCTGTAGCAACATTTTTCTAGGTATGTGTCCTGAGGCAAGGGAAATATAAGCAAAAAATAAACTATTGAGACTACATCAAAATAAAACTTCTGCACAGTGAAGGAATCAATCAACGAAACTAAAAGGCAACTTATGGAATGGGAGAAGATATTTGCAAATGACATGTATGATAAAGAGTTAGTATCCAAAATATATAAAGAACTGATACAACTCAACACCCAAAAATCAAATAACCCAATTTAAAAATGGGCAGAAGACCTGAACAGACATTTCTCCAAAGAAGACATCCAGATGGCCAACAGACCCATGAAGAGGTGCTCAACGTTACTTATCATCATGGAAATGCAAATCAAAACTACAATAAGATACCACCTCACATCTGAACCACAAGAAACAAGAAGTTTTGGTGAGGATGTGGAGAAAAAGGAACCCTCTTATGGAATCTTAAAAAAAAAAAGTCAAATTCAGAAACAGTAGAAAATTAGATATCAGGGGCTGGAGGATGGAGGATAAAGAGAGAGATTGGTAAAACAGGCGGCAAACTTTCAGCTATAAGATGAATAAGGTCTGAAGATCTAATGTATAACATGATGATTATAGTGGATAACACAATCATATAATTGAAATTTGCGGAGAAGGTGGAACTTAATTGTTCCCACACACACAAACAGATAAAGATGTGAGGTGATGGATGTGTTCATTGTATGGGAGTAATTTTTTCACAGTATATATGTATATCAAATCATCAAGATGTACACTTTAAACATCTTACAATTCTATGTGTCAATTATACCTCAACAAAGCTGAAAGAGAAGAAAAAATTGAAATCTCTCAATTCACAGTGCAGTGAATCTCCGTGTTAAACACCAGGTTTACAAAGAACTCACCCTGTACAGCCTTTCTATGCCTGTAGTCCCCGTCAATGCCCTATTACCATCATAGGATGTGCTAGATTACAGCTTTAGAAGATAAACTGGTGTTTGGAACCAAAGGATATTATGCTAAGTGAAGTAAGTCAGATAGAGAGAGACAAATACATGATTCCACTTACATGTGGCATCTAAAAAACAAATGAATAAACATACTACAAAAACAGAAAACAGAAACAGACTCAGAAAATACAGAAAACAAACTGGTGGTTGCCAGAGGAGACAGGGGTGGGGAATGAGCAAAATAGTGAAGGGAATTAAGGGGTACAAACTTCTAAGAAAAAAAAAAGACAAAGCAGTACTTTATCTTTAATAGTAGGTAAAACTTAGAGGCAGCATTGGGTTTGGCCACTCTGCAAATCGCTTCACTTTTCAACACTGCCTGAAATTTCACTCTTGTGTTTGGGTTAATAAACATTTACTTAAAAAAATTAGAGGTGGGACAGGATGGTGGAAAATTTTAAAAAGAAGAAGAAAAGGGGGTGCCTGGGTGACTTAGTCAGTTGAGCATCAGACTCTTGGTTTTGGCTCAGGTCATGATCTCAGGGTCGTGAGACTGAGCCCCTCATTGGGTTCCGTGCTCCACGTGGACTCTGCTTGAGATTCTTTCCCTTTTCTTCTTCCTCCCCCTCTGCCCCACCCCCCACTCGCATGCTCTCTCTCTCTCTCTCTCTAAAATAAAAATAAACAAATAGAAGAAAAACAAAAGTAAAAGATAGTTAAGTTGGCAGACATTCACATACTGGTGTGAATCAGATTGCTTTCCACCTAACACTTGAGAATCGCAGCACTGCATCCATCTTTCACAAAGTTTTGACCATTATTTCTCTGTTGCTTTAGAATCAAGTCTTCCTACCAAATTTTGTTTAATCCATAGCCGTGCTGATAATTAGGCAGTAGAGAGAATGACTCATGACCTCCCAGGCACACTGAAAGTCACTTATAAGCCACAGCAATTTAGAAGTCCAGCAAGGGCCAACATGGGGTAACATGTTGCTGCCAGCTTCCTTTCTAATAGAATCATCCACTGACCCAAGAAACACTAGGTGTCCCAGAGCCCTCTTCTGGGTGCTTTAGGAAATCCAGAAATGAATATGCCATGGCCCTGTTTTTAGGCAATTCAGAGATATGGAGAAATCAAACTTGTGGAGAAATCAGATATGTGAACAATTGAAATGCCAGTAAGGATGGAAAAGATGCTTTAGTTAAACAATAAGCAATGCTCTGTGAGAAAAGAAGGGAAGAGCAAGAGCTGGGGGGGGGATCAAAAAGCTTCCCAGAGAAGGGATCTGGACTGACACTGCACCCCAAGGTCACCTAAGATTTACATAGGTTCACCCTTGAGGCTGGAATGGAGACAGATCTTTAAATAGATCCTCCCTGCCCAATTTAATGACCTCAAAATATTGTCTAGACATCTTAAACGTGAATGCTACTCTCTGTCTTGCTTCTTGGCTAACCTCTGTGGGGCCCAATCTTGAAGTACATACCAAACTCTGCTTACAGCTTCTGTCTCTGCTTAGCCTTTCTAACTAAGGCATTAACACTTTGTCCCCGGTTTCATTTTGACAGCACACTCTGTTTTCATTCCCCCCCCCCTCCTCTTTGCTAACCAAACTGACCTCAGGCTATGCCTGTTTTTTAGCCTGACTCTTCCCATTTCAACTCTAACATAATCATTTGCAATTAACTTTGAAAAAGAAGAGGAAGGGGGTGCCTATGTGGCTCAGTCATTAAGCATCTGCCTTCGGCTCAGGTCATGATCCCAGGGTCCTGAGATCTAGCCCCGAATGGGCTCCCTGCTCAACAGGAAGCCTGCTTCTCCCTCTCCCACTCCCCATGCTTGTGTTCCCTTTCTCACTGTATCTCTATCTGTCAATAAATAAAAAAAAATCTTCAAAAAAAAAAAAAAAGAAAAGAGCAAGAAAATAAGGGAAAAGAAATTCTTTGCTGAGGGTACAGACTAAATCAGGACTCCGGTGAGAACACATGTTGTAGGCATGGGAATGATAAGCAGTCCAGGGAAACTTGGATTCAGGGAGACAGTTTGGGCAGATGGGCATAGGGCAAATCAGGAGGGCTTTAAAGTCACAAGAGAGAGTTTGTACTTTATTCTATACCAAAAGGGAATTTTAGGAGGTGCTTGAGAAAAAACTGGCCTGATCTCAGTTTGTCCAAGAGCAACTGATGACAGCGTAAAGGATTAATTGCAAAATGGAAAGACTAGAGGCCCAGATGCTAGATAGGCATGTGGCAAGATAATTTACTATGTTCTTCTTATATTATCCTATCTGCTCTGCTTTAAGAAGACAGTCAATATTTTCTATGTCCCTTTTGCCTCAGTGAAGTTCATATTAAGACCCAAAGCAGAAGTTACTTGCAAGATATTTCCCCTCCTGCCTTTTGTAAAAAAACTAAGTCTATTGAAGACATTATCATAGATGTACTAAAGGAGAAGGAGATAGAGGTGAGGGTTATCAAAAGACGGGGTGATCTGGCCAGCACCAGAGAAAAAGACGGTGGGAGAGGAGGCACGTGAGGAGATGGATGGTCCTCTCAGGGCAGTGTCCTGTGGAAGTCCCAGGCCTTCTTGGGCATGGGCTGTGAGTTCCCTCCCAGGAGACTGGAATAGTTGGGCCATCCTAGGGTGCCAAACAGCCACAGAAGCGGAGAGCCACTGAAACTGCAGTCTCCATATAGGCTGAGACAATGATGGTTTCAGAGGGAGTCAGCATAGACTGATGAGTAGAGGGGCCTTCCGAAGCTATCGCGCCAAAGGAGCCCAGGAACACTTGCAAAACGCTGGGGAAAGGGAACTCCAATAACCACAGAGATTGGGTGTCCCACCAGTCAAAGGATGGGAGCTCGGAATCAGGTTTATGTTGATTAAAGAGAAAAAAAAGATGTAAAAGCAAACAAGCAATATTTCATGCAAAAATATTGTAGTTTGTAGGCTCAGATTAATACTACTACTCAACATAATTGTTATAATCTCTGTCAAAGATTCCAGGCACCCAAATTGAAGTGGTGGGCCTGGAATGAGAAGAGGAGAAGGAGATGGGAGGTAAGAATGGACTTACACTGAGAGGTCATCTGCCCTGAAGGGAGAGAGGGAGAGAATGAGGCTCTAACGTGACCCTGAAGTCTCTAACCTGGTGGCTGAAGGACTGCAACATCTTTAGCCAAGAAAGAAAACGGGAGGGTCTGAAGGAGAAAGTAATGATCCTAGCTGAGTTAGAAGTGCTATTAAGAAGTCTATGTGTAAATCTTCAACAGGAACTTCTAAAAAGAAGACTGGAGTTGAGAAACAGTAGATGCGCTGGAAAATTTTTTTAAAGTCTAGAAATCATCAAGATAAAAGTGATGTTGTCATTATGGGATTAGAAAAGGCCACATGAAGAATGCAGGAAACAAGAGAAGATTAAGCACGATAGGCCAAGGGAGCCTGGAGGAAGAGTTGGCATTGAGCAAGATTTAGAAGGAGCCATTCCAGAGATAGAAGAACTAGAGAAAACAGTGTTTCAGAGACCAAGTGCATAGAGGGGGTCCAGACATTAGTTACTGAGAAAAAGCAGTTTCTTCTAATGCAAGTAAAGGATTAGTGGGGGAGTAGGGAGGCAGGGGGCAGAAAATAAAGTAGTTGCATTAGTTTCCTAGGGCTGGTGTAACAAGGTACCACAAATGGGGTGGCCTGAACAACAGAAATGTGCTCTTTCACAGTTTTGGAATCTAGGAGTTTGAAGTCAAGGTATATGCAGAACTGGTTCCTCCCGAGGGTGGTGAGGGAAGCACCTGCTCCCAGCCCCTCTCTTGGCTTTGGTGATGGCCATTTTCTCCCTGCCTCTCTTCACATTATCTTTCTTCTCTGTGTGTCTGCCTCTGAGTTCAAATGTCCCCCTTTAAAAAGCCACATAGAACTAGCGTCCACCCTAATGACCTCATCTTCTCTACTTACACTCTGCTTCCAAAAGAGGTCACATTCTGAGATTCTGGGTGTTAAGACTTCAATGCAAAAATGTTGGGAAGGATAATTCAAGCCATGACAGTAGCCAAGGAAAAGGTGGAATAATGTCTTAAGGGTTGAGCAGCAATGTTTTTGTTTTTGATTTTGTGAGACTAAAATGTAATTGAGGGACGGTGAGAAGGGGTGACTGAAAAATGAAGAGAGATTCAAACGGATGAAATGGGAAAGGTGGGGCCTGGAATGGCAGGTGGAGGCTTAGATTTGAAAATGAGAGGAACTGGAGAAAAGGTGGAAAAGAGACACCAAAGGCAGGGAAGAAAAGAGTCAAGCAATTTCACCTCTCATGGCCACGTGACTCTGAGGTTAAGTAAAGCCTGGCTGGGAGTTTTAAAAGAGGATAAAAGGTTTGGACTGGTTATTATGGGGAATGATGCAGGGAATTAACAGATGATAAATAAAGAATTCATAAGGCTAACTGATAATAGATCATTTCCGTTTAAAATAGATCTAATCAGAAAAATTATGCAAGTGCTTCATCTTTTTTCTGAAGTAGAAACAGAGAAAATGGGTGACTGAGTTACTCACAAGTAGCCCTGGTGGCCCATAGGGAAGAGTATGAGGAAGGAAGCCAGGAAAAGGGGAAAGGAAAGGGGGTGCGGGGAGAGCAGGGTCAGTGATGCTTTTGGAACCAAAGTGGCCACAGGACTGGGAAGCTGAAGTAAAGGCCTTTGGAGTGATGAACATCAAGGAGATCTATGGGCACAGTATTGGAAGTCTCCAAGAGAACGCTGAAGTAGCACAGAAAGGTTGCAGGGATTTAAGGCGTGAGTGCATTAAGCCCTAAGAAAATGCCTTCTCTGGTGTCCACTTCAAATAGACTCACTTTCACTGTTATGATTATGACAGCAGTATTACCTTGAGTTGTAATAATAGTAACTATACAAATCCACGTTTTGTGGAAATTTTATTTAAGGGCTGATAAATGACAAAGGGGCTGAGGAAGAGAGGAGGAGGGTACCTGGTAGGGAGGAGGAGGGAGGAGGAGGGAGAAGGGAGGTGGAAGAAAATGTATAAAGAATTATTGTAAAAGTCATAAGTAAAAAAGAGAGAGAGAGGGGAAACTTCTCTAAGCGGTTAAACTTAATGGGCTGGTGAAGATTCTAAAAACAAAATGACAGCAGGTAGTTTTAAACCTAGTGATCATGTTCTTCATTTGCTTTCTTAACTCATCCCTTTCTTAGATGGGCATAAAATTTTCTGGAGGACTTTCTAAATCAAATTTCCCCTGAAAATGAAAGCATATGGTTCACTAAGCTTTAAATTAATCCACATGTTGAGGCTACAGTAAGTTTACCAATGTGAAAATCCCATCACATTGTAGATTTTCCCAATGCTTGCAGACAAAGGCAGTACTATTTATACTTATTTCGCCTGTTAGTAATGAAATTGTTTCTAATTTATGTTCTGTGAAAAGTGACATCTGCTTTTAATTGGAAAGTTCATTAAAAAATCAGACAAGTAAAACAAATTATTCACTAAAATGAAGACAGAGGAATTGAAATGCACTAATGCAGGTGTCTTTACTGTTTGGAGACTCACTTAATTTCTGCCTTGAGACATTTCAGATCCAGACCCCACTTTATTTTTTAAATAACATAAAACATTATAAAAGAAACAAACTCTGCTTCATTTTATGCATTTTCCTTATAATCATCAGAGATGATATAAGCTGATTTACTGAAGCAATATGTTTTATAGTGGTTTTACCATTTTCTCACATACCTTCAGTGAAAGAATTTGGGGATGTAATGAAAGGTCAAATAGCAGAATAGCCAGCTTTGTTACATAGGTTAATATGTGTCACAATGAGAAGAAAAATGATGTATGATATATTTACATGGTTTAATAACATGCAATCATTAAAAAGCATATTTAAAATATGCATTTAAATGGGGAAATGCTTATGATATAATGCTAATTGGAAAACACACTGCAAAACAATACATACACAATTTTGTATATAAAAACACACACATATAGTGTATTATACACACATACACAGTTCGAAGATACTCAATTTTATGTATGTTTTATTATTTCCTTCCCATTTCCATACACACCCACCCAGTAGGAGTGATTTTAATTTTCTTTAGTTTTATGTATTTTCTCATTTTTCCAAAATGAAAATGTACTATGTAATCAGAAAAATAAAACAATAAACATATTTTTTATTTAAAAATTTTTAAAAATTTTATTTGAGAGAGAGAGTGCACACGTGTGAGAGTGCAAGCAGGGAGAGGGAGCAGAGGCAGACTCTGTGCCAGGGTGACCAAGGCAGGGCTCTATTTGGTGGGGGAGAGGGGGCATGGCACTCAGGAACAATCCTGCCACCCTGAGATCATGACCTGAGCTGAAACCAAGAGTCCGAAGCTCAACTGACAGAGCCACCCAGGTGTGTCCCTAAACATATTTTTAAAGAGCCACTTCCTTGTAGTCATTCTATTGATGAGAATTATGCATTTAGAATAGTCAAATAAGCTTGCAAGAGATTCTGCTTTACTTCCTTATCTTATAGTTATACATATTTTGTAAATTTAAACTTGACTTTTCCTCTAAATAAAATTTATGTGGGACCTAAGCAGTGGTATTTTTTTAAGATCTCCAAATAATATTATTTAAAGGAACTTGAGGCCAAGATCACAAATCCAATTTATGAAATCACTCAGCAACAACTGGAAAATATTTTCAATGACTTGGAAAATCGGATTAGATGATGAATCATGGAAGATGGTTTTAATCTTAAAGCTGAGGAATGTGAATTCTACTATATTAAAACATTGAAGATGATGTTTCTATACACGACAGAATGCCAAAGATCATTTTTAATCAAGGACTTTATAAACAATATATAGTCATCTGGAAAATTAAGGAGACTATAGACATACATGAAATAGATGGGGAAAACCTCTAAGTTGGTGCCTCTTAAACTTCAGTGTCAGTTCAAATCCTGTGGGGAAATTTGTTAAAATGCAGGTTCTGACACAATAGGTTTGGTGGTTAGAGTCCGGGATTCTGTATTTTTAAGACTTCCAGATTCCACTGCTGCTCTCTGGGGGCCACACGTTGAAAAACATGGCTACAACTCTCTTTTAAGCCTTTAAGATGGCAATTAATATCCTTCATCTCAAAAGACATCACACTGTACCTAAAGTTTCATCAGAATTGCAATAGCTTTCTAAGTGACTGTTCTTTGTTATCACTCCCTCTCATTCTTATTCACAGTTTCCAATGTAATTTACAAAGATGCAAATCAGTTTAAGCCATTACTACACTTTGATAGTACCTCATTGCCTGTCATGTCTCTAACCCAAATGCTTACAGGGGCCAGGCACATAATGTGAATGAGGTGAAGCAAAGGTGGGAGGCGAGGTAGTAACGAGGAAGGGTAGGGACTGTGGAAAACTGGAGTACACGTGTCTTTTCTAAAGGAAATAGCTATTATGGGGCTCCAGACAAGTGTTGCTATGTCTATATGGAAAGGTGAGCCTGATATTGCCAGATATTCCAGTTTTTTAGAAGGAGAAGAAAATCTGGATTGGATTTTGATAAAAACATTACCATTTTAAGATTGACAATAAATTTCCTTTAAAGATTTCTTTATTTATTTATTTTAGAGAGAAAATGCGTTTGGGGAGGGACAGAAGGAGAGAGAAACTTTAGCAGACTCCTCACTGAGCTCAGGGCCCATGCAAAGCTTGATCTCATGACCCTGAGATCATGACTTAAGCCGAAACCAAGAGTTGACACTTAACCTAATGAGCCACCCAGGGACCCTGACAATAAATTAAAAAAAAAAAAAAATCCTGATGCTCCAAACTACCTAGAATCTCTGGGCATGAGATCCAGACTTCAGTATTTTTTCAAAGCCCTCAGGAGATTCTAGTGTGCACCAACTACAAAGGGTCTGAAAGTGAACCAAAATTTGAAGCAATATTAGTGAGAGGATTAAAGGTCCACTAGAGTGGTATGAAAATTACTTTAAACCGAAAACATCTGAACCATCAGCAGTCACAGAAATATTACCTAAACTTAAACGGAGTCTCCTGAAAATACAGCTACCATTGACCTTCTTCCCAGGGAATCTCCTAATTGAAAGAAGACTGACCCTTACCAGCAGGAAGTACAAATTCAGCTGCCATTAACTCTTCCCACTGGGAAGAAGACAGACTGCCCATTTCATTAGCATCAAAAAGCCCAGTAGAACCTTCCATACTCATTCATTGAGGCCTTAAGCCCCCCAACTCTTTTTTGTTAAAATGATATATATAATCCTCAATTTCTGGCTATTCCACAGTTTCCATTACTGGGACCTCCCATGCATGTATGAAAATAAACCTTGTCTTTACTCCTGTTAATCTGTTTGTTGTCCATTAATTTCTAGACACCCAATCACTGGACACAAATTGGAAGAGGAAAAGTTTTCCTCCCAACAGAAATACAAGTTCAATCCTGAAGGTAGTTCTTATATGAACATTATTTCTGATGCGTGGAAGAAGGAATGATTATGCCTCCTCAAAAGAGATAATAAGGAAGTGTTTGTTTACATATTATTTTAATACATCCTAAAACCAACTCAGCTCCAAAGTTTGAATCCAAGCCTTGGGGAATCAAATTAATACATGATAAAATCTAAGAGTATTTAAGGTCTTAACCAAAGGGTGGTTTATAATCATCAATGTCTGCTATTTCTTTATCTGCTACATATGTAAAAGGAAAATATTTTTCATATTTAGTAAAGAAAGTATAATGATTTAACATAATTTATTCATGGTCAAAGGTTATAATAAAAATTCTTTTAGTTCATTATTTCAACACATTCTGAATAAGGCATCACATTTATTAAGAGATAGAAAGTTTTCCATATTTCTTATTTGAGTATATTCCAGTAAGAAATTATAGGGGCATTTTCAAAATTTATTTTAAAATCTTACTGCTTAAAAAAAAGCAATACAGAACAGCTCCCTGCTGCTCAGTTTAGCTGTGGGGAGCAGAAACACCTACTTTCCCTGTGTTACCAGATTATTTATATGTGTTTCACTAATGAACCCCCAGCTTGAGGCCTTATTTATACATAAAATCTCCTTTGAAAGACACATTCCCTCTTCCTCTCCTCATACTCACACCCAAACAAAACTCCAAAATGTAATATGCTGGTTCCTGTTTAAGGCCATATAAAAGTGGAATCCGTCTGTAAGAACAAGGAACAAGATGGTTGAAAAAGCACAGATGAAAACTATTTGAACATTTACACCATCCATGGAAAAAGAAAAGCAATATCTTTGAGCCACTACTAAAATGTGGGTGTTTTCATAGATATTTTCTAATTGAATTTTCATGCCTCCTCCTTATAGATGAGGAAGGTAAGGCTCAGAGAGGTCAAATGTTCCCAAAATTACATAGTGAGTGACAGTAAGGATTTGAACCTGTTTTTTTTTTTTCCATGTGGATGCAACCTATTATAACATTATAATCTATTTTTAGAAAACTTGCTCATCTAGGTGGGAAGAGGTCAGTAAAGTAGCTAAGGAAACATCTAACCAGCAAAGGTTGGTAGGTCCTTCCAGAAATCCTAATACTGTAAACAGGACTGGCTTCATGGGCAAAGGACCCATGTCATCCGACAGGTCCCTGAGTTTAGAAGAGCTAATATATGAGAGGTAATCAAACTGACCTGTTTCTTAGTGAGCCCTCTCCAACTCTCACTAAATGAATGGGATAGAACATACCCCAGGGAAATGGGTCTTGGAACAAAGCAGGATTGAGAGTCCAATCAGTGGGACTTGGAGGCAAGGGATCCCCTCCTTTATATGTGTCTGGGGTAGAGGGGAAAACCATGAATGGTTGAGCCCTAATCATAATGATAGAAGCTCTCTGCACTCAGGGGCACTCAGCTCCCCACCAGAAGGGGACAAGTTGGAGCACCAACTATCACACCTCCCATGCCTTACCAGTCAAAATTTCTGCTCTCCCAAGGGAATACTAGCTCAGGGGAAAATAACATCTGATGAGCACAAGCAACACACTGAAATACGTGAATCAGAGGAAGTAGAATTAAGGCACTGGATAGATCAAACAGTTAATGTGTGAATAAAGCATACCTTAAGATATAAGGAAGAACATTAGATAAAATGAAGCTTTATTTCATTTTATCATACTGGTTCATAAAATGAACCCGGTAAAAACAATTATGAAGCAGAATCAGTATGAGGCACTAGGCATGAAAAATGGGGAATCGCTGAAGTGAAGCAACCTGGCAAGAGGGCTGAATAACAGAAGTGCGGTAGGGGAGTCAGTGAACTAGAAGTTCAGGCATTTCAGAAGGGATAAAGAAATAGGAGCCAGTTAAAATTATGAAGGATAGAAATAGAACATTAATATCTATTTAACAGAACTTGCCAAAGTCCTATTAGAACTGAGTTTAGATGTCAACGAATAATTTTTCCAGACAGTGAGATTTTTCTCAGGGCTATGAGAAACCATGATTAGTCCACAGTTACAGGGAATATAACTCCAAATGTAACTAAATTATGCAAGTAAACCATTTTTGTTTGTTTTAAAGAAGGCAACAATCCTGTCAATTCAGGTCATCTCTTGTGCTTAACATTTTGGGATTTTGATAGAATTTTCACTGATAAAACCTGAGTTTGACACCCGCAGAATCAACTGCTGTTTAACCCGAATGAAAAAAAAAATTTAATTTCCTAAACAGATAAACCAAATGCTGAAAAATTTTAAAGAACTTTAAAAAAATCATCAGTTATAGCAATCTTCTGTGATTGCATCTTTTATCAATCTGGCAAACATTCAGATCAAACACATAAAATACCTATGTATACTGCAGTGTTCAGAGAAAAGTGATAAACAACCAAACAAAAGCCTCATGGTTCTTCTGCGATTTCAGTCTGGATAAACGCAGTATACTGCTTCCCCTGCCTGCTTGTCCCTCCATCCCCTGCCCCCTGCCACCAATCCCATCCTCCCAAACATGTAAATATTTATTTGTCTTCCTTATTTTCAACCCTCATCTGGTAGTGCTGGCCCATTGTTTTCCAGAGCCTCAAGACTTGGCTTTACCTACAACTATCAATCACTCAAGATAGTAATAATAGAAAGTTCTCTTAAGTCTTGATACTGATTAAAGTTTTTACTGTTCCTATTCAATATAATACAAATGGACTTTTGTTTCCATAGAGATCAAAACGGAGCACTTGTAAAGAACTTTGGTAAGTATTTATGGACCCCACAGATACAAGGGAGTCAATTGCCAAATAGAAGACACAGTGGGAGAGGAGCATCTCTATACAGGCCCTCTGCTCATCTTGCTTTCAGTACTTCATGATTCCATTCTGCACATTCCACATATCTACAAGTGGTTGACTGGCTCATAGCCATTTCTTTTTTGCAAAATGAAGAAATGTGAAGCAAGTTAAGGAAATAGGGAAATGTAAACGGGAACAGCAAGCAAACTATACCTGGAAATCATAAAAGTAATAGCATAATGAGATCTTAGTGTAGAACAAGAATTTTTTTTAGAAAGCTAGCAGAATAGGGGCACCTGGGTGGCTCAGCCTTCGGCTCAGGTCATGATCTCAGGGTCCTGGGATCAAGCCCCGCATTGGGCTCCCTGCTCCGCGGGAAGCCTGCTTCTCCCTCTCCCATCCCCTCTGCTTGTATTCCCTCTCTTGCTGTGTCTCCTTCTCTCAAATAAATAAATAAAATCTTTAAAAAAAAAAAGAAAGAAAGAAAGAAAGCTAGCAGAATATAGGCTTAAGAGCTTTGGGCCTTGGAGTTAGATAAGACCTGAATCAAATTCCAACTCTGCCCTGGACAAGATATATTACATTGGTCAAGTTACTTTGCATCTCCAAGCCTCTGTGTTTTGTTTGTTTTGATCTGTAAAATAATATGTACCCCTTAGGGGTTTTGTGATAATTTAGATAAGGCATTTCTTATACTTAATATAGTGTTTGATAGATAGTAACTACTCAAAAGAAGATAGTTATTATTATTGTAGAGGCTGTTTTGTTCCTTATTATTCTAGAAGCCCAGTCAGTAGGTAGTGGTATTAGCTAATACTATGAGAAATTTTTCTTTGTGAACAGTGAATTATTCAGAGGGTTTGGTACTTCTCTACATTACCTACAGAAGCATATTCAAAAGAAGACCATGCATTTTAAAATAATTTTTAATGTGTCTCTTACCTTCGCTTTTATTATCAATTCCTCATGCTTACATATTAGCTCCTCATTGTCTGAAAGTGATGAACCTAGACTTTGTTCCTGTAAATCTCTTATGGTTTTCTGAAACCAACAAGTAACCTAGGTAAGAAGCACAAAGAGAGACCAAATTTCAAATGATTAGAATAAGTAAATCAAAATGAAAAATATTTCCTTAACCTTTTAAAAACTTAAGCTATTTCAGTTTCTTTCTACATAAGCTTGTCTCACATATTAAATTAATATGATCAGGTTTGTTTTTTCTTCATTTCAATCTCTATGTAAGAGAAAAAAATAGAGTAATCCCCCAAAAGCATGAAAATGATGTATCAGTTCAATAGATTACATGGAATGAAGGAAATAATTCAAAATCTCCTAACAACAAAGAACTAGAATAGATTCCCACAATCTATAACTCATGCATTCTTTTAGAATATAAATCTTCCCTGGATAAGAATATGAATGTGAGTATGTAGTTACATAAACCTACATGAAGATATTAGCATATGTAGAATTATGTTTCTACTATAAAATGACAATGTAAAAATATTTCAGCAATGCAATTGCTGAAAATCTATATTCAGAAAATAAATGGAGAAATTAGTAATATTCTACTGATATTCTAAACAGCTAAGGGCGTGACTCACATTTATTTAGACTTGATTTACAATACATGATTTACACAGTGTTGAAACAACAAATAGCAAAGGACTTTAAAGAAGCTGTACATTTTTAAATGGTGACATAGGTAGACATGGGACCGATGACATGGAGCCCCTGGATACAGATTCCTTATCCCAGTTAAAGCAAAGAGAGTTTTACTCTCAAACCTTACACAGGGTTATCTCCATGATCACATCACAGCTACTGATCCTTAAGAGCCCACAACATGCTAGACAGTTTGCTACTTGCTTTTTGGGCATCATCTCTATTTCTCTCAACAACTCTCTAACAAGTGTGATATCTTCATTGTAGAGATGAGAAGAGGTGAAGCAGATTATCCAGGGCCATAAAGTAAGTGGCAGAGCCAGGTTTGTCTCCAAACCTACGTTATTCCAAAATACATGCTCTTTTCACTGTGTCGTGCTGCCATCTTAGGTAACCTAAGTCTTACAGCCCTGGCCATCAGGGGTTACTACTTCAAGCCTGAAGAATGAATCCTGACATCCCATTCAAAATGGTGGGCAATGCCCAAACGTTGTACTATGTTTTTTTTCCAGCCTAGGTTGTCTTGCCTACAACCACCTCAGGATTTCTCTGAACTCCTATAATATAGAGAAATGTGTGAAGCAGATAGTCAAAGACAAAGCTAGATTAGTCCTGAAGCTCCACATAATAAATGCACACCTCCCTTCCCCCCTGCCCCACATAATAAATGCACACCTCTGTCCCCCCCGCCCCACATAATAAATGCACACCTCCCTTCCCCGCCACACACACAAGTTAGGAGTTACCTAGAATAGGACATTCCATTACCATTACAGGGCTGATATCACAAAACTGATTATGAGATCAAATGGTCTATACCAATACTTAGCATTTTTCAGCATGGAATAAGCAGTACAATTTGGGGTAAGAGAGTTTCTCCAGCTTTCTGCTAACTGGAAATCTTTGTTAACCAGCATTTTTGGCTATCATCAGTGCAATTAAAAAATAATGGTAACCCTGTAGCAATTTACATATGAAGTACACCTCATTTTTTTCCAGAATATTTAGTAACCTGTATACAATATACACATTAGTCAATCTCCGTATCTGAAGTATTGTATATGTATTTAAATTATTTGAAGATAATCTATCTTTCTGTTATCCCAATTAGAATTATGTGATATGTACAATATGCATATTAGATCCATAGAGAGTATTTTATCAAGAGCTATAAAATTTATTCACTAATTTATTTAATTTTTATAAAAATAGTTTCTCACGTAAGATGCAGTGAACCCATATAAAACCACAACTAGAGGAATGATTTAAAGGTTTCATCAAAGAAACATGGATCATGAATATAACTAAGTTTAAGAGAGCATTGACTAAGTACTGGGGGTGAGTTTTATTTATTCTTAGCTAACATGGGAGGAACTCGGAAATCTCAAGAATGCTTTAATAGGGAAAGTTAATATAGAATCTGAGTGAATAAAAACTGGGTACAAACAGGTGTTTGCTAATCTCTAAACCCTGAACTCTCAGATAATCCTATTCAGTTTTGTGAGTCAAAGACTTGTCATCTAGCACATGCCAGCAGTGATGAAAGCCGGAGAGGAGTGAGTTGTTTTGATTTTTAAAAGGTATCTACTGACCTCATCCCCTAGATTTGGCAAATACTATTCAATCTCCAAAGGATACTATTCCTGTATGGCAATACTATTCCCTATTAAGAGAATGTAGTTAAAGATCTATGTTGGTATTCTGTGTATTCTGATCACATACCTTCCTGATAAAGCATGCTGACTTTTTAGATCTACACACTTTTACTACCAAATGCACCCCGGGAGGAAACATAAAAACAAGTTGGCATAAAACTCAGAAGTAAGTAGTTCATTGTCAGGGTGTTACATCTCATCTTGAGGTATCACACACATGAGCAGCCTTTTAGATCAGATTACCGTGTGGTACTATAGCATACACACAGAGGCTCTCAGAGTCCTTCTGATGTAAAAGCATGACACCCTAAGTTACTAAGAGTATGTCAACCATAATATCCTGCCACCCAATAAATCAGTCATTGCATCTCACAAGTAGCTACTGCGGACAGCTGCATAGATATTCCAAGAGCACTTTTTATAAGTATTTAAATTATATCAGCTGCTGTCCAAAAGCCTGAGTGATAAAGTACAGTAAACGATGCATCAGGACATTCTGTAGAACATAGTCCTTGCAAAAGGATGAAAACATGAGCCAAGGGTTCAGGGGATGCAGAAAAGAAGGAAGAAAAAAACATTCAGAGTATGCCCTGGAAATCGATTCTGGGCAGTGATGGATTAGGGAGAAAATCTGGACATTTTTCCTTTCTCTTCTCAGTTCCTACCTTTCAGCTTGAACTAAGCAATGTTTTCATGATCATCCCAGCAGTTTGACATGACATTCTAGGTACTCAGTGCCCAGTGGAGGTAGAACTAAGATAGAGAAGGAATGGAGATCTTTTTTTTGTGGGGAGAAGGGGAACACCTATCAGAGAGTAAAGGGAGATAGAAATAAAAAGGAAGTCAATAAAGATTCAAAGCAGGAGCAAAACCAAGAGCTGCCTTGGAAATGAAAGCTGCCAGGAAAACTCACTCAAATGCTGTCTGTAGACCCACGCTGTCCTCTATGGTAGCCGCTAACCACACATGGCTATTGAGTAGTCGGATTGGGCCAAGTCTAAATTGAGATGTGCTCTAAGTATAAAATACACAGCAAATTTCACAGACTTTGTATAAAAAATAATACAAATACCTTGTTAAGAATATTAATATTGATTAAATATTGAAGTACTACTTTATGTATGTTACGTTAAATAAAATGTATTATCGCAGGGGCGGAGCAAGATGGCGGAGGAGTAGGAGACCTAGATTTCGTCTGGTCTCAGGAATTCAGCTGAATAGGGATCAAACCATTCTGAACACCTACAAACTCAACAGGAGATCAAAGAGGAGAGTAGCAACAACTCTCTGAACAGAGAAGCGACCACTTACTGGAAGAGTCATATTTTATCCCTTCATAGTAGTTACCCTTATTTTTGGCATATATATATAAGTTGTTCTCTCTTCAAAATTTTGAGATACAGTTTCTTCTAACAGATAAAAATATACCCTAAATCACTAGTGTATGGTTCTGTTCTAGTCTCCTGCCTGATAACATTCTCTCCCTTTCTTTCTTTTTTTTTTTTTTAAATCTTCTTTCTTTTATCAAACAACTTCTTATCTTATCAAGTCCTTTTATAAAATCTTTTATAATTTTCATCTTTACAGTCATCTTCTATCCCTTCATTGTATCAACCCTTATTTTGTACATATATGTCTTTCTTCCTTTATAATTTTAGGAGGCACTTTTTTCTAACAGACCAAAATACGCCCAAAATCTAGTGTGTGGCACTGATCTATGCACTAGCCTGATCATATTTGATCACATTCTGCGTTTTTGTATTGTTCTGTTTTTGTTTTTATCTTTTTTTTCTTTTTTCTTTTTTTTTTTTTTTCTCTTTCTTTTTTCTTTCTTTCCCTTTCTTTCCCCCTGGTTTCAGGTCTTTTCTGATTTGTATACAGTATATTTGCTGGGGACGTTGTAAACCTGTTAGCATTTTGTTCTCTCATTCATCTATTCTCCTCTGGACAAAATGACAAGACGAAAAAAATCACCTCAGCAAAAAGAACAAGAGGTAGTACCGTCAGCCAGGGACCTACTCAATACGGACATTAGTACGATGTCGGACCTAGAGTTCAGAATCATGACTTTAAAGATACTAGCTGGGCTTGAAAAAAGCATGGAAGTTATTAGAGAAACCCTTTCTGGAGAAATAAAAGAACTAAAATCTAACCAAGTCGAAATCAAAAAGGCTATTGATGAGGTGCAATCAAAAATGGGGGCACTAACTGCTAGGATAAATGAGGCAGAAGAGAGAATCAGTGATATAGAAGACCAAATGATGGAAAGTAAAGAGGCTGAGAAAAAGAGGGAGAAACAACTACAGGATCACGAGGGCAGAATTCGAGAGATAAGTGATTCGATAAGACGAAACAACATTAGAATAATCGGGATCCCAGAAGAAGAAGAGAGAGAGAGAGGGGCAGAAGGTATATTGGAGCAAATAATAGCAGAGAACTTCCCTAATGTGAGGAAGGAAACAGGCATCAAAATCCAGGAGGCACAGAGAACCCCTCTCAAAATCAATAAAAATAGGTCAACATCCCGACATCTAATAGTAAAACTTACGAGTCTCAGAGACAAAGAGAAAATCCTGAAAGCAGCTCGGGAGAAGATATATGTAACCTACAATGGTAAAAACATTAGAATGGCAACAGACCTATCCACAGAGACCTGGCAGGCCAGAAAGGACTGGCAAGATATCGTCAGAGCACTAAACGAGAAAAATATGCAGCCAAGAATACTATATCCAGCTAGGCTGTCATTGAAAATAGAAGGAGAGATAAAAAGCTTCCAGAACAAACAAAAACTAAAGGAATTTGCAAACACGAAACCAGCCCTCCAAGAAATATTGAAAAGGGTCCTCTAAGCAAAGAGAGAGCCTAAAAGCAGCAAAGATCAGAAAGGAACACAGACAACATACAGTAACAGTCACCTTACAGGCAATACAATGGCACTAAATTCATACCTTTCAATAGTTACCCTGAATGTAAATGGGCTCAATGCCCCAATCAAAAGACACAGACTATCAGATTGGATTAAAAAACAAGACCCATCCATATGCTGTCTGCAAGAGACTCATTTTAGACCCAAAGACACCCCCAGATTGAAAGTGAGGGGGTGGAAAACCATTTACCATGCTAATGGACACCAAAAGAAAGCTGGGGTGGCAATCCTTATATCAGACAAACTAGATTTTAAAACAAAGACTGTAATAAGAGATGAGGAAGGACACTATATCCTACTTAAAGGGGCTATCCAACAAGAAGATCTAACAATTGTAAATATCTATGCCCCGAACATGGGAGCAGCCAATTATATAAGGCAATTAATAACAAAAGCAAAGAAACACATTGACAACAATACAATAATAGTGGGGGACTTTAACACCCCCCTGACTGAAATGGACAGATCATTTAAGCAAAAGATCAACAGGGAAATAAAGACTTTAAATGACACACTGGACCAAATGGACTTCACAGACATATTCAGAACATTCCATCCCAAAGCAACGGAATACACATTCTTCTCTAGTGCCCATGGAACATTCTCCAGAATTGATCACATCCTAGGTCACAAATCAGGTCTCAACCGGTACCAAAAGATTGGGATCATTCCCTGCATATTTTCAGACCGCAATGCTTTGAAACTAGAACTCAATCACAAGAGGAAAGTTGGAAAGAACTCAAATACATGGAGGCTAAAGAGCATCCTACTAAAGAATGAATGGGTCAACCAGGAAATTAAAGAAGAATTAAAAAAATTCATGGAAACCAATGAAAATGAAAACACAACTGTCCAAAATCTTTGGGATACAGCAAAGGCAGTCCTGAGAGGAAAGTATATAGCAATACAAGCCTTTCTCAAGAAACAAGAAAGGTCTCAAATACACAACCTAACCCTAACCTAAAGGAGCTGGAGAAAGAACAGCAAATAAAGCCTAAACCCAGCAGGAGAAAAGAAATAATAAAGATCAGAGCAGAAATCAATGAAATAGAAACCAAAAGAACAGTAGAACAGATCAATGAACCTAGGAGCTGGTTCTTTGAAAGAATTAACAATATTGATAAACCCCTGGCCAGACTGATCAAAAAGAAAAGAGAAATGACCCAAATCAACAAAATCATGAGTGAAAGAGGAGAGATCACAACCAACACCAAAGAAATACAAACAATTATAGGAACATATTATGAGCAACTCTACGCCAGCAAATTAGATAACCTGGAAGAAATGGATGCATGCCTAGAGATGTATCAACTACCAAAACTGAACCAGGAAGAAATAGAAAACCTGAACAGACCTATAACCACTAAAGAAATTGAAGCAGTCATCAAAAATCTCCCAACAAACAAAAGCCCAGGGCCAGATGGCTTCCCAGGGGAATTCTATCAGACATTTCAAGAAGAATTAATACCTATTCTCCTGAAACTGTTCCAAAAAATAGAAATGGAAGGAAAACTTCCAAATTCATTTTATGAGGCCAGCATTACCTTGATCCCAAAACCAGACAAAGATCCCATCAAAAAGGAGAATTACAGACCAATATCCTTGATGAACATGGATGCAAAAATTCTCACCAAAATACTAGCCAATAGGATCCAACAGTACATTAAAAGGATTATTCACCACGACCAAGTGGGATTTATCCCTGGGCTGCAAGGCTGGTTCAACATCCGCAAATCAATCAACGTGATACAATACATTAACAAAAGAAAGAACAAGAATCATATGATCCTCTCAATAGATGCAGAAAAAGCATTTGACAAAGTACATCATCCTTTCTTGATCAAAACTCTTCAGAGTATAGGGATAGAGGGTACATACCTCAATATCATAAAAGCCATCTACGAAAAACCTACAGCGAATATCATTCTCAATGGGGAAAAGCTGAGAGCTTTTCCCCTAAGGTCAGGAACGCGGCAGGGATGTTCACTCTCACCACTGCTATTCAACATATTATTAGAAGTCCTAGCCACAGCAATCAGACAACAAAAAGAAATCAAAGGCATCCAAATCGGCAAAGAGGAAGTCAAACTCTCACTCTTTGCAGATGATATGATACTTTATGTGGAAAACCCAAAAGACTCCACCCCAAAACTGCTAGAACTCATACAGGAATTCAGTCAAGTAGCAGGCTATAAAATCAATGCACAGAAATCAGTGGCATTCCTATACACCAACAACAAGACAGAAGAGAGACAAATCAAGGAGTCAATCCCATTCACAATTGCACCCAAAACCATAAGATACCTAGGAATAAATTTAACCAAAGAGGCAAAGGATCTGTACTCAGAAAACTATAAAATACTCAGGAAGGAAACTGAAGAAGACACAAAGAAATGGAAAAACGTTCCATGCTCATGGATTGGAAGAACCAACATTGTGAAGATGGCAATGCTACCTAAAGCAATCTACACATTCAATGCAATCTCCATCAAAATACCATCCACTTTTTTCAAAGAAATGGAACAAATAATCCTAAAATTTGTATGGAACCAGAGGTGACCCCGAATAGCCAGAGGAATATTGAAAAAGAAAAGCAAAGGCGGCGGCATCACAATTCTGGACTTCCAGCTCTATTACAAAGCTGTCATCATCAAGACAGTATGGTACTGGCACAAAAACAGACCCATAGATCAATGGAACAGAATTGAGAGCCCAGAAATGGACCCTCAACTCTCTGGTCAACTTATCTTTGACAAAGCAGGAAAGAATGTCCAGTGGAAAAAAGACAGTCTCTTCAACAAATGGTGTTGGGAAAATTGGACAGCCACATGCAGAAGAATGAAACTGGACCATTTCCTTACACCACACACAAAAATTGACTCCAAATGGTTGAAAGACTTAAACGTGAGACAGGAGACCATCCAAATCCTAAAGGAGAACACAGGTAGCAACCTCTTCGACCTCAGCCGCAGCAACTTCTTCCTAGAAACATCACCAAAGGCACAGGAAGCCAGGGCAAAAATGAACTATTGGGATTTCATCAAGATAAAAAGCTTTTGCACAGCAAAAGAAACAGTCCACAAAACCAAAAGACAACGGACAGAATGGGAGAAAATATTTGCAAATGACATATCAGATAAAGGGCTAGTATCCAAAATCTATAAAGAACTTATCAAACTCAACACCCAAAGAACAAATAATCCAATCAAGAAATGGGCAGAAGACATGAACAGACATTTTTCCAAAGAAGACATCCAAATGGCCAACAGGCACATGAAAAAGTGCTCAACATCGCTCGGCATCAGGGAAATCCAAATCAAAACCTCATTGAGATACCACCTCACACCCGTCAGAATGGCTAAAATTAACAAGTCAGGGAACGACAGATGTTGGCGGGGATGTGGAGAAAGGGGAACCCTCCTACACTGTTGGTGGGAATGCAAGCTGGCGCAACCCCTCTGGAAAACAGTATGGAGGTTCCTCAAACAATTGAAATTAGAGCTACCATTCGATCCAGCAATTGCACTACTGGGTATTTACCCCAAAGATACAAATGTAGGGACCCGAAGGGGTACGTGCACCCCAATGTTTATAGCAGCAATGTCCACAATAGCCAAACTGTGGAAAGAGCCAAGATGTCCATCGACAGATGAACTGATAAAGAAGCTGTGGTATATATACACAATGGAATATTATGCAGCCATCAAAAGGAATGAGATCTTGCCATTTGCAACGACGTGGATGGAACTGGAGGGTGTTATGCTGAGTGAAATAAGTCAATCAGAGAAAGACATGTATCATATGACCTCACTGATATGAGGAATTCTTAATCTCAGGAACAAACTGAGGGTTGCTGGAGTGTTCGGGGGTGGGAGGGATGGGGTGGCTGGGTGATGGACACTGGGGAAGATATGTGCTACGGTGAGCACTGTGAATTGTGTAAGACTGTTGAATCACAGATCTGTACTTCTGAAACAAATAACGCAACATATTTTAAGAAAAAAGAAAAAGAAGAAGATAGCAGGAGAGGAAGAATGAAGGGGAGTAAGTCAGAGGGGGAGACGAACCAGGAGAGATGATGGACTCTGAAAAACAAACTGAGGTTTCTGGAGGGGAGGAGGGTGGGGGGATGGGTTAGCCTGGTGATGGGTATTGAGGAGGACACATTCTGCATGGAGCACTGGGTGTTATGAACAAACAATGAATCATGGAACACTACACCAAAACAAATTATGTAATATATGGTGATTAACATAACAATAAAAAATTAAAATAAAAAAGAAGGAAGGACAGAAAGAGGGAGCAGGAGAGGGGGAGAGGGGACGGGACATTCTCAAGGTCCTTCCAAGGCTGGAACCAGGGTTGAGTCTCACAGAGCTGGAAGGTTAAAGGGTGCGATGTCTTAAAAATGCCCAGTGGTCTTGGCCGGGGGAGTGGGTGACTCTTGATCTCAGGGTTGTGACTTCAAGTCCTGTACTAGGTGCAGATACTGCTTAAAAATAAAATCTTTTTAAAATTGCCTAAAAAAAAAAGTATTATCGCTTTTCACTTATGTGACTTTTTACCTTTTTTACAAAGGTTTTTATTTATTTATTTATTTGAGAAAGAGAGAGGGAGTGAACAGGCATGAGCAGGGGGGAGAGGCAGAGGGAGAAGCAGGCTCTCCACTGAGCAAGGAGCCCAACACAGGGCTTGATCCCAGGACCCTGAGATCATGACCTGAGCCAAAGGCAGATGCTTAACTGACTGAGCCACCCAGGCGCCCCAACTTTTTACTTTTTTAATGTGGCTACTAGAAAATTTAAAATCATATATGTGACTTGAATTATATCTTTATTGAACAGTTCTGCCACTCAAGGATATTCAGACTATCCATATTGGTTAAATATAGATCTAAGGACTGAGTTTTAATTAAGGGCAATTTAAAATAGCAGAGTCAAGAGAATGGTGAAATGGGATCGCAGTTGATAAGCATTTATGGACCACTGAGGTGAGGATAAGGAAGTAGAACTAATGATACTTCCGAAGAAGTTTATTGGTTCAGTAAAGGAGAGATCTGGTAACAGCTTTAAGGAATCAGAGGCAGCAACAGGGCCTCTCCACACTTTTTTATTTATTTATTAGATGAGACTTAAGCATTTTTTGCAGGCACAGCGACTGAAGATACATGAAGAAGAGTGGCTGCAGGAACATACCAGGAGGAGCAGAAAGGTCAGAAGACAGCACTAACCAGGCAAGGAAGGGCTCGTTTTTGCTTATTGGACAACCCATCCCCACCTCTACACCCTGCTGAGAGAGAAGAATGAAGGAAGTAAGAGAAATGAACCCCCTCTCCTTTGGCAGAAGGGGGTCAGGGACTACTCTAGGCAGGTTACAACTTACCTCATGCAATCTTTACATCCCCCCTCTGTGGAGAGATTTTCTTTTTCAGCAGATGAGGAAACATACCCAGCATGTGTGTTATGAGTTTAGCAACTTGCTTAAGGTCACACAACCAATAAGGGGGAAGTCCCACAGACAGAAATGTCATGGTCAGAATTCACGCTTTCTTGTTTAATGTTTTCCTTCTCCTCACCTCCATATGCAGAACCAGAGGATTCCAGAGGAGAGAAATGGTTTGTATCAGGCTATTTTACGAACATTCTTAAGATAGAAACCAAAACGCAACACCACAGTTAAGAGATTTTAACACAGAAATAGGTTCTGGGTACTACCAGGGGGTTCAGTGGAAATATCGCCTTCGAGAGCACAGACGTGGGTCAGGCCCTTTAGGAGCATGGCCCGAGAGGAAGAGGCCAGCTATGGGCAGAGGTAACAGCAAGCACAAACCGTGAATTCCAAAGACAGGACTAATACATGGGAGTGCCAGTGATAGAAAACGCACTCCGACAGTCAAGAAGAAAAAACTCATGTGGCAAGAAGGTGAACTTCTGCTGCAGCCCAGAGCGATGCATCAGACTGCCAAAAACTACCAGTCTCTTTTTTTGCAATTTGTTCAACAATCTGAGATCAGATCTTATTTTTTGAACTTTGTTTCAAAGTGTGCAGGAGGAGGTGAGCCAGCAATAAGCACTTCAAACCACCTTAACAGCAATGCTTAAGGGAAGATGAAAATCTTTTCAAATTACTTCCATTTTCTTTTCCATGTGCATAACAATTCTTGACAAATAGCCAGTTACTAAATAGAGAGGAAAACTGATAAGGGGGAGGAAAAAGCATTAGTTACTTATCTTCCTTAACCCAAGACTTTTTGATAGTCTCACTTCCAAGTATCAAAAATGCACACATATACAAAAGTGTTTTCAATCATAGTGGATGGCCACAGGTGACACTTCTAATATCTACTTTGTTTTTGAAGGCATGTTAGTATTATAGCAACTATTTTATTTCCCATAATGTTTTTTTTTCTTTTTTACAGTAGGGAAATTATTTCATATTAGGCCATGCAGTCAAATGTGCTCTGTATTTAATTAGGCAATAACAAAACTTCAAATATCCATTTGCTCCAATGGGTGATCATGTATATTAGGGAAAGAGATACTAAAAGCTGTGTCATTAATGTTTATAACTCAGGACTTGGGAGCAGGGAGGAAAGAAGAATTACTGTCAAAAACATGGACTGGGTTTCTTTTTAGATGCATTCTGGGACTAATTATTGGCTTATGAATATTTGGACTTCATTTCTTTAATTCTAGGAGGATAATGTCCACAACGTTTCTTTTGTGGAATTTGGAAACTCTCCATGAATTATGGAAGTCAACTGGAAGGTATTAGCATCTCTTCAACAAATTATGAAATCTCAGTATTCTCTGTTGATGGGTAGTAGGAAAGCTAAAATATGTTGTTTGTCATGAAGCAATTTTTTTACTTTATAAACAGCTTCACAGATAATTTATTTCCCTGTCTAGAATCACAATTTTATGTATTTAATTATTCTGATTTGTGTTGGCATATCATTTTTCTTCTCACATCTATATAGCAAGAAAAATGGCACTAAACACTTCCTCCCTTCCCTAGACCAGCCTCAACTCTTGTTTATGTTTATGTAGGTTCTTTACTTTCAACTACTTAATGGAAGAAAGCTGTTTAGTCCAGTAGCTAAAATCAGTATAGTGGATGTTTCTAGTCCTAAATTTTATTTCTAGCATTGCCTCTGACTCATTGGGGCAAATCGTCCCAGCAGTAGAAGAAAGTCTTTATTTCAAGAAAGGAAACAGAGACTAGCCCAGTGTCCCAGCAATGTGCATTTCTGCCAAAAATACCTAAGGCACGGTTTTCCCAGTATAACCTAGGGTTCCACCATAAGTGATCTGGAGCTAATTATATTCACTCGTGTGTGTGTGTGTGTGTGTGTGTGTGTGTGTGTGTGTGTGAGAGAGAGAGAGAGAGAGAGAGAGAGAGAGAAAGAGAAAGAGACAGAGAGACAGAGAACAGACATTACAGAGCTACTTTAGGAGTGGGACCAAAGTTTGACATTTTCACATTACCATCCCGGTTCCTAAGCCATGCAGTCAAATAGATTTCACACTGAAGCTTTGGCCTAGATTCTTGCTTGTTGGAAAAAATGAGAGTCAGAACCTATCATATTGACAGGATAAATAACTGCTAAATTTTAAGGGATGTTGTCATTCTTTCAAAGTATGCTATTTACTTTGTTTGCTTATAAATATTCCTAAAAAACATTAAAATTAATCATACTCTTTGCTCGTCTTTGGGGGACCATGAGAATGAAGTCCCACTTCCTGGCCATTTTGGGGTAGTAATAGTGTTGAGGAGGAAAGAAAAGCCAACAATCTTCAGCACCAGGGGCAGGGAGGAAACAGAGCTACGGGTAGTGGGAGGAGATCCACAGGCAGTCTGGGGCTTAGCAGATAGCTCAGGTAGCGGCAGCTAACTGTGCCACAGGATGGGAGGGTTTGAGGATCAGGGATCAATGCAGAGCCCTTCCCAGGGAGCACCCATATCAAACAGCTTTGTCATCAGTCCTATTACTGCCGAGTGTCATTTGGTCACAGTGTGTGTCCCCCAATCCTCTCACAACTGATTAGGAGGCTTAAATCATTGTGTCTAATTAAAATGTTGGTGAGCCAATTGAACAGTATGTAGAAATGACAGACTAAGTTTCATGATTACATAATCAACCATAAGAAGTATAAATGAGCTAAACAAAAATACCTAAAGGGTGAAAAAGTTAAAGAGAAAAAAGTTAATTTTAAACTTTATCTTACAAATAAAGTTGACTTTCTGAAAATACTGGGCTGACTACCAAGCCATGAAATGACATTTATTTCCCCTCTACACCATAACGTTTTAGAAAGCTAAGATTACCTAGTGATTTAGAAAACTGGTATGGGATCTGGCCAACATGTAGGATTTTATGTGCCGGTGATTATCCAGTAAAGCTCAGAAAGTGCCGACCAGTGTATATAGTGATATGGTGAACATCTGAATATTTATTGAGCACTTACCATATGTAAGCTGTGCTCTAAGCATTTTTACATATATAACATCGTTTATTTTTATTGAAAATCTATAAAAATCTATAGATACTATTACTATTATCATATTACAGAAAAGGAAACTGAAGCATAGAAGTAACTAGTATGTGTAAAAGCTAGAATTGATATCCACACTATTTGCACCAGAGTCCCTCTGTCAGGACCTTTGACATGCAGTGTCTTTGCCCTGCACTAAGACATCAGTGTCTTAGCATGAACGCATGCTAATCACTTTGCAGTAATGGTTAGCATGCATTCTATTTAGGAGGGGGTTCTATTGTTTTCAAAACCGTATGATTCTCCAAACTGGGTTCTAGAGGGGAGGGGGGTGGGAGGATGTGTTAGCCTCGTTCTGCATGGAGCACTGGGTATTATACGCAATGAATCATGGACCACTACATCAAAAACTAATGATGTAATGTATAGTGATTAACATAACATAATAATAAAAATAATAATAATAAAAAGCATGGGAGTAAAAAAAAACATGATTCTCCTGTACTTTCAGATATTTTCCATCTACTGCTGGCATGTCTTAGAGTAAATTCTAGAGATGGCTATGTGTTAAAACTCTGCAATAAATTTTAATCTACGAGTGCCTGACAAGTTATGTATGTCTGTTACTGGGCTAAGCTACTGGATACCAGTATCTCCAAGATAATTCAACCTTTATTTTACTTTTAAGCCGGTCAGTGTTAGAAAGCTGTGTTCAGAGGGATTTTTTTTAAAGATGTATTTATTTATTTTTGAGAGAGAGAGCAAGCGGGGGTTGGGGGCAGAGGGAGAGAGAAACTCAAACAGACTCCATGCTGAGTGTGGAGCCAGACGCGGGGCTCAATCGCAGGACCCTGAGATCACTACCTGAGCCGAAACCAAAAGTCAGAAGCCTAACCGATTGCACCACCCAGGTCCCCCAGAGAAATAAAAAAAAAAAAAAAAAAAAAAAAAACTTACCACTAAACTAGGCACTTTTATGTTATCTCACATTAATTTAAGCTGGTCAATCATTCAAGCTCTAAGTCCTGTTTAGAAGATAGCATCATATAAAGGAGAATATACTTGCACATATGTGTATGTGTACGTGTGCACACACTCACACACACACGGTGTTATAGCTGCCCACCAGGTACAAGACTGGTGTCCTGAGGCTGTGCTTATATGTGCCATCTTTGATGTAATTTTAATTGCCTATTGACAAGGAGTATGATTACATACGGTTACATAATTATGATATGCATGATACTCAAATTATAAAACCTTCTAAATGTGAATTCTATTACCCTTTAACCCCCCTGCAAAGATTTGTATCTTATAAGTATGTGTGATCTGGGTGGTAAAAAGAAATTATCTGCCTATGTCTTACTTAATTCTCTTAGATGTCCTTGACACTGTCTTGTACAAAGAGACCATGAATAACTTAGTTTTAATTTATTTGTTTGTCTCACTTATGCCTGATTGGAGCAATTGAGAAAAATTACATTCATAAATCTTCTTGCCAAGATAATTAATTATGCACGAAATATTCCAAGCTGCTTCTGATTTTCATTAATGAAGCAGATTATGTGCAAAATAAAATGCTGCTGGAGTTGGGAAGAAAGGTCAGCCAGCCGCTCATCTTTAAGTGTAAAGCAAGTGCACATTTTTACATCTGAAAAACAATGATAAAGAGAGAACATGCTATGATTATGTTTATCAGACTATCACATCCCAATTAAGATAGAAAAGCATGTGGTTTTCATTTGTTTTTTTCCCTGTGATGGAAATAAATCCTATGTCACCATCATTCTGGTCAGTTAATTTCTTTTCCAAAGGAAAATTAGCTGAACTATATAGTTCAAAGCATTAGGCCATAAGCACTTAGAAACAGAGAAGCACTAAATGCATCTTTTAAATGGCCCTTATGAGAGAAGATGTGTCAGATATTCAGACATCTACATTATTATTCATCAGTAATCTTTGCTCTAATTTTCTACTTAATTTTCCTTTTTCTTAAGTGGTTATAATGATTGACAAAGCTGGTAATTTATCATCGTAAAACTTGACAGCTCTTATGTTCCTCTAAAATAAGTACAGAATTGACAAAAAATTGTTTGCCTTCCACTGAAACATGTGCCTCTGTATCAACTCATGGTTCCACAATGTTCTAGGCTTATCAGGTAGATCATCCAGGAACACGATAGACATAGAGCCCAAATTACTCTCTAACAGAGTCACATCTGACTTGGTGTTGCTGCTGCTGCCACCGTTTACCACTGCATCAACAAAACTTTAAAATAGAATATTCCAAAAATATTAAAAACTTAGGTAAGATAATTATGTTTGTATCTACCTGGATTTTAAAATATTTTCTTCTTAATACAATTATCAACACACTAAGCATGAGTTATTGTTTATAATATTGAGAAACTGGAAAGACTATATTTCCTCAACAATAAAATTTATTTAAATTGTTTAATAACTTTATGACAGATGCTAGTTACACTTATCCTGAGGAGCACGAGCATCACATAATATGTAGAATTGTCAAAACACTGTTGTATACCTGAACCTAATAGAACATTAGATGTCGACTATACTTCAATGAAAAAAAAAACTATGCTACATTCAAATAGTGAAATACTATATTAAAATGATATACTGTACTTTTGACCAAGAATATACCTATGATTTGTTCAATTTAATTTAAAAAATCAGGTAATAATATAGCATACATAGGTTAATTCCATTAATTTTTATGTGTTCTGTTAGGTGTTTCTTTAAAAAATGTGTGTGTGCCTGTGACTGTGTTCATGCTTATATAAAGATCTAGAAGGTGGCAGGATGCCAAATGCTAAGAGCAATTATCTATATTGATAGTGATCTAATCTACATTTTTAACAAATGAGCATTATTAAGTGACAAGCAGAAACAAATACAACTTTTTAAGCAGGTTCCACGTTCAGCACAGAGCTTGATGTTGGGCTCGACCTCACAACCCTGAGATCATTGCCCTGAGCTAAAATCAAGAGTTGGACGCTTAACCAACTGAGCCACCCAGGTGCCCCTCTTTTTGTTTTAAACTACTCATTGAATGCCCATTGAACAAGTATGGCTGTTGAGATCATCAAAGTAAGTTTTATTTAATCATACCTTTTGAACTCAAGACAAATAGTGAGATTAGCCTCAATGCAAGAATATTCTTTATTTGAGCATGGTGGTAGAGGTGGGTAGGAGTATAGGAGTATGTAATATATTGGGTCTTCACTGTTGTTTTCAGGTAGGATAACAAAAAATGCTAATACTAATATAGCAGTTCTATGTGGCAGGTACACTTCTAAGCACTTGGCATTATAATACCTTGCTTGATGATCCTAACAACACTTTGAAGTAGGTATATTATATCTACATTATACAGAAAACTGAGTCTGAGGGAAGTTAAATAATTGCTCAGTTACTCAGCTAGTAAGTGATGGAGCCAGGACTTTAACTCAGCCCTGGACCCAGTATCTGCCCTTACAAGGTAGCACACAGAAGCAACAGTTACTTTATTAATTACTCCAGCTGTTGTCACTGGTGTTAACAAGAGAAAATATAACATGGGGTATTTTAAGATTAAGAGCCTAAATTTTATATTTATGGAAATGACTAACTTATTTACTGGCCAATTTTATTAAAAAGAACATTTATTTGTATTATTATTTTTAAATTGATTTTTGTTTGGGACTGTTAGAAATGGAGTCTAATTGAAAGCCTAGTTCTCTTAACCACCAATACACATTCTTTCCCAGGGGAAAGAATATAGACCAGGTGAGAAAGAATTCATAGGTTGTAAGGCTTAACCAAAGAGAGGGAAGACAAGGAAACTAATATTTTGTAAGCTCCTCTTAGAATGCTAGGCATTGTATTACATGTTTTATACAAGTTATTTCATTTAATCCTTAGAACAACTCTGTGAATTAAGAGTTATTATTCCCAGTTTAAATATGAGACTCATTAAAACAATGAGATACCACTAAACACCTGTCAGAATGGCCAAAGTCCAAGACACTGATAACACTGATAATGTTGAGCAGGATGTGGAGCAACAGGAATTTTCATTGCTGGTAGGAATGCAAAATGGTACAGCCAGTTTGGAAGATGGTCTGGCAGTTTCTTATAAACATACTCTTACTATATATGAGCCAGCAGTGTATTCCTTGGTATTTACCCAAATGAATTAAAACTTATGTCCATACAAAGATCTGTACATGAATTCTTATAGCAGTTTTATTCATAACCGCCAAAACCTGGAAACAACCAAGATCTCCTTTGGTAAGTGAATGGATAAATAAACTGTGACAAATCCAGACAATGGACTGTTATTCAGCACCTAAAAGAAATGAGCTATCAAGCCATGAAAAGATACGGCAGAATCTTCAATGCATATTATAAGTGAAAGCAGCCAATCCAAAAAGGCTACATATTGCTTCCAACTATATGACATTCTGGAAAAGGCAAAACTATGGAAACAGTAAAAAGATCTGTGGTTGCCAAGGATTAGGGTGAACAAGGGATGAAGAGGCAAAACACAAAGGGTTCTTAGGGCAGTGAAATTATTCTGTATGCTACAATGGTGGATATATGTCATTATACATTTGACTAAAGCCGCAGAATATATTGCACCAAGAGTGAACCTTAACATATACTACAGATTTGGGATAATAATGATGTATCAATTTAGGTCACTGATTGTAACAAACGTACTACTCTGGTGCAGGATGGTGATAGTGGGAGAGATTGTATATGTGTGGGAAGAAAGGGTACTCTGTACTTTCCTCTGTTTTACTGTGAATCTAAAACTGCTCTAAAGAATAAAGTCTACTTTAAAAAAGCATCTTCTCAATAAAAACACACACTCCTCCTAAAAAAGATGAGACCTCATAAGTTAGAGAACTCATTGAGTCTTTCTGATTTCCAGGGATGACAAGGTACCTGGATTTCCCTTAAGTATGTGCCTGGGTTAAAATGTTCATTTTGAAACTTGGAAGCTCTAGAGGTAGGGGTGGGGTCATGAACTCAGTGCAAAGAGGTAAGAGGAAAGTTTCCTGAAAGGCACAGCAGCTCTGGGAACATGGGGTCAGGTCAGGATTAGGGGAGAGAAGAGAGGGACAGGGAGAGAGAAAGAGAATGGTATATAAAGGACTCACAACAGGGAAGACAGGGAACTTTGGAAATGTTTGTCTGATAAGCAATTTTAAGTTCATTCTTGTCCTAAGGATTAATTTTCCTGTGTTATGCCCAAATCTTCAGTAAAAGACTATGGCACTGGATAACAGTATTCTTGGTAAGGAGCATGTAAAGGTTGGGGTAGGCAAGGAGCTATACTGGGGAGTGGGTGGGGGTTGGCAGGCAAAGCACAGCAGAAACAAGACAGCAGTGGGCAGGAGTCTGGGCAAAAGGGCTGAGAGTGGAGGTGGGTTAGAAAGTGTATGGTGGGGAAAAATGAAGGGGGGGAAATCGGAGGGGGAGACGAACCATGAGAGACTATGGACTCTGAGAAACAAACTGAGGGTTCTAGAGGGGAGGGGGTGGGGGGATGGGTCAGCCTGGTGATGGGTATTAAAGAGGGCATATACGGCATGGAGCACTGGGTGTTATATGCAAACAATGAATCACGGAACACTACATCAAAAACTAATGATGTAATGTATGGTGATTAACATAACATAATAAAGAAAAAAGAAAGTGTATGGTGACTTGAGGGGGAGGCAATAAAATTCAAGCATGGAGTCCTCTGCATTTCGGTCTCCGCTCTATGCCACCTCCTCAGAGAGGCTTTCTCTGATTAAAAGTAGACCAACACAAGACAAATTCATTGCCTTATTTGATTTTCTTTACAGCACTTATCATTGTTCATTTGGTTATGGTATGTCTTTCTGATCACACTAGAACAGTGGTTCTTATCTGGGGGTGATTTTGCCCCCAGGAACATTTGGCAGTGTCTGGAGACATTTTTGGTTGTCACAACTGGAGGATATTCTGCAGGCATCTAGTGGGTAGAGGCCAGGGATGCTGCTCAACATTCTAGAGTACACAGGACAGCCCCCCAAATTATCTAGCACCAACTGTCAATAGTGCTGAGGTTGAGAAGCTGCATTAGAAAGGAAATTCCTGGAGGAAAAGGACTTTGTCTTGTGTGTTGTTTTTCCCAGTACTTATAATAGCACCTGGCACATGGTAGGTACTCAATAAGCATTAGTTAAAGGGCTGATCATCATTGAAGTCTTCATTTTTCCAGACTGAAATAAGAATCAGTTTCTCCTGGCCTCATATATGCTCCCAGCTACAGGTCTGTCTCCAATCTGGATCAGAGCAGCAACAGAAAACATGTGAAGAGACTCCTTCCCCATGCATCCAGGCCAGGAGGCCTCTTCCACATATTTCCCCCTGAAAATTCCCTCTACTTACTCTGTACAATCTCACCAGGGACTGGGACAGTTAGAAATATTGCAATAAATATCCCACCTACTTGATTTGGAGTTTTGCAAAGAGTTCTATCCATGCTTACCCTTACGTAATTGGGACAAAAGAAGTGCACAGCAAGCATATTGACAACTGACCAAAGCTGTGCCTGCAGCTAGGGTAATGAGTTCTAAAAAGCCTGCAAACATGAACCTCTTGACCCAAAGCCCTCTAACTACTGAGTATCCAGCCACAGGCCAAGGTCATATTTCTTCCTTGGCCCCAGGCCATTCTTCTAGGAACACTCCTTGGGGCTGACAGACTTTTTCACTGGCATTAGTAGCAACATACTACACAGTTCAGCACCATCATGCCTCCCCAACTTTCAAGAAAGCTACAATTTATATTTCAGAATTTCAAGGAACTGTGTCTAAAAGTTAACCTGGAAGGAGGCCAGAAAGAGAATCCAACAACAGAACACAGTCATTTTCAAAACTACCCACAGGTACTCTCCCGTTTATAAAAGCAATATTATGATGAGAGGAGATAAAAATCTTTGTTTTTCATTCAACTTATGTGGAAAACAGTATGTTAGTTTGGACCAAAGACCAAAGAATTTGACCATAACAACTGAGGAACCATCCCAGGAAACAGCTAATCCACACAATAATCCAACTTCATTAGCTGAGGTCAGGACATCATCAACTCCCCTTTGGGTTACCTGATTTTCTTGCTGGTCCCACTGACATATCTGCAGAACCTGACCCAATTCTTGCTGCTGTTGCTTCAGGTCCTTGTCAAGTTGCCGTCTCCTATCTTGTAGAAGTTCAAGAAGACTGTCAATCTTCAGACAGCTGTTATGAGCTCCCTGAATCAACTCAGGATTCACATTAGGTCCATCACACTTAAATTTTTCTATGAAGTCAGTGAGCTGTTGACTTTTGTTTAAAAGGGTTAGAGATCGTTCTAAGAGTTCTAGAAGAAAATTAGAAAGAAAAAAGAGTAGTGACATGAGCAAGCTTTTCTATAGTAATATTCAAACTCTTGGTATAATTTAAAACATATATAACTTTTATGTTAACAATAAATTGTACTGTAAGGAATCCAAATGTGTAAATAGAAAATGTCTGTGATACATCTGGTCAGATAACATGACCTAACAATTTCTGTAGCATTAACTGCCAAATGATAGGTTGCTGCAGTTGGTGACAGTGTAATTCAGTAAGGGAGGGGAAAGATCATGGGACTTGGGCACTGTGTCAGTTGGTTTTTAGTGATGTGATGCTGGTTAAGGTGCCTGCCAGCCTTGATGTGTTCTACGTTCTGAAGTGAATGGACTAATTCTGAAGTTTAAAGGCTATGACCCAGGAGTCATCCATGACACATTCCTCTCCCTCATTACCAATATCTATCAATTCCACCCTCTATCTCCTGCGTGTGTTTACTCCTCTCCTTCCCTACTACAGAAAACATTATTTGCACCTGGACTTGCGCAGCCACCTCTTGCATCCTTCTCCAATCCATTCATCTATTCTCTGTATGTAGCCAGACAGGTCTTTTCTAAATACACTACATCACATACATGCACACATGCATGTGCATGTGCGCACACACACACGATGGCTTCCAATTGCCTTAGAATTAAGGACAGACCCCTTGACATGATTTTAGGTCTGGCATGGTCTGGTTCCTATCTTCCCTTTCAGATTATCTCAATCTCTCTACTCTTCATCCTTCTCTTTTTAACTATATCACAAATCTGACATTCTGACATTCCCTTCTGCCCCAGAACTTTTAACTGTGTCCTCTGCTAGGGACATCTTTTTTTTTTTTTTAAAGATTTTATTTATTTATTTGACAGAGAGAGAGACAGAGAGAGAAGGAACGCAAGCAGGGGAGTGGGAGAGAGAGTAGCAGGATTCCTGCAGAGCAGGGAGCCCGATGTGGGGCTCCATCCCAGGACCCTGGGATCATGACCTGAGCCGAAGGCAGACGCTTAACGACTGAGCCACCCAGGCGCCCCAGGGACACCATTCTTAATCCCTTCCTTCTCCACCTTTATTCTACTCATACTTTAGGTCTTACTCAACTGCCAATTCCTCAAGGCATAAATCAGACTGAATCAAATCCTATCCCAATTCAAATACAATTAATTGTTCTCATTAACAGCTCTTATCACAACTATAGATTTTTACTTATGTGTTGGGTTAGTTGATTAAGGTCTCCCTTTGCCATCAGGCTCCAAGTCAAAATGAAGACAGTGACCATGACAATATCTCCAGCACTTAGCATAGTGATTGGCATGGGAGAAATGTTCAATAATTTCTGCAGAATGCTTGAATGAGATCAAATATATTAAGAGAGAGGGAAGAATTAAGAGAGCTATAAGTGCTAGAGATCAGTGGTTCTCTAGAGATGTAAACAAGATTTTGAGAAGGCATGAGATTTTGTGACAGGAAAGTGATGGAAACAGAAGCCAAGTTACCAGGTTGAGAAGTGGGGACAGTTATGAAGTGAAGTCAACAAGGCAGGGCAATCTTTGAGACATTTGCTGTTAGAGGGGAGAAAAAAAAAGGGACTATCAGCAGGGCTGAATATACTGTTTTTTTATTTTTAGGACAGGGAGAACTATGAAGAACATCCAGAGACTAAGTACCTTACCTAGCATCACACAACTAGAACTGGACTAAGCAGTCCTAAAAGCCACGTGTTCTGATTAGAAGCTCAGTGTTCTTTCCACTCTCCCATGGCACTCTGAACAGTTTTCTAACATTCGGCAGTTAACTGCACAGCGATAATGAGGCTGTGGTAGTTGGGCCAGTTATCTCTTTTAACTTGACACTTTTGTTTGGAGAGCTGGAAGAGAGAATGAGATAAGTGAAGATATCGTGAAGAGAGAGTTTGACATGAAAAGGAAAGAATTTGAAGTAGTTTGTGTCATATGACTTACATCGGTCCAGTGAAGTATTAGATGGTGTTACCTGTTTAGAATGAGGAAGATTATGTGCACTGGGCAATTTTATTGGGAGTTAACGATGCAAAGCAATGAACAACAAAAAACAACTTGAACCAAAAAGAGGATGAGATCATTCAAACAGAGTAAGAAAAGGCAGGGATAACATTAGAATAAATCTCTCAAAGAAATGGAAGCAAACATTAACAAGATGGGAGAGGCAGGGCCAGAAAAAAAAAAAAAAACCCTACCTATCTAGAGCAAGTTCTTATGTAGAAGGGAAAGAAAGAACTTGAAAACAAGGTGAAGACAGGTTATAGAGGGCCTTGTGTAGCAAACTAAAGAGTTTTAATTTGTTCATCTTATGCTAATCAGTATACTGATTCTCTCTATATATGTATACATAATTCCTCTGCATTGAAGAGTTTGTTATGATATTGTGAAAAGTTACACACACACACAGAGGAAATGTGGGCAAGTGGCAGGGTTTCCACATAGTATTCCTTTTCTTCCTTTCCATAACTAGTTCTTACACACTAGACTTTTCAAATGAGAGAGGGAAGCATAGCTCTAAGGGCTAGGGCATTGCAGACTGACAGTAGAACAGGCCAAACTGTTCTGGTTCCTACAGAATATATACAATTAGCCAAAATTTCCATTTGCAATCTTTTTCTGGTTCTCTGTTTCACATCTGCCAAAATAATATAACTACTACCATAGTACCACTAGGAATGGAGTCTCTGGACAAAGCTACTTGTAAACTATACCCAGGCTAAAATCAGTCTACTACTGCTACCATGATAGTCATTAAAGTGGACAAGTATTTCCCTCAGTTTCCTCTGTCAGTCTTTGGTTCTTCCTCTGTTGATTTCTTATATCTTAACTTTTTTATTGTTTGTGATTTCCTAGTAATTTATTCCATCAGTTGATCATACAAAGTGATGTATTTTTCCTCAAGGTTAAACTATCTAGATAGAATATCATGAACTTCAAGAAATACAAAATCTCTATGGTATGTTTATTTTAAAGATCATATTTTTGCATACATAAAACCCTACTTTCTGACATAATGCCTTGTGATGTGAGGCAAGTAAATATTTAATAAATCTTTATTATTTGTTTTGATTGTCATTATATCTAAGAAAGTTTATATTAAAGTAGATTTTATACTAATACCTATACAGTTTGCCATACTTAAGTATAAATTACAAATTCAAGATGGATAAATGAGGGATGTACATAACTTAAGTGAATTTATAACTTGCTAAGCAATCTTTCCAAAAGAGTAATTTCTAAAAAGTATCAAAGTCATAGTCTTGGCATTGAGATCATGGGTGATATTTCTTCCTAAAATTTTTTTAAATATTCCAAATGTTCTTCAATGGGATGGTTTCCTAAACTCATTCAAATATACTTTCAAATATACACAAAAGTAGAGAAAATAGTATAATGGACTCCAGTGAACCTATATCTCAGCCACATTTAAAATACATATTTAAGAACATTTAAGAACAAGGAAGTGATAATATGATTGTTCCTGAGCAGAAGCTTCTTAGGTATTATGTTCATTTTAAGAAGACTTTGGAAAACTGGAGGGTTCAGTTGTGATCCTTCAGGGCTTAGAATCCATTTTTTCCTCCTTAATGTCCCTGTAGTGCCTTGTTTATTGCTCCAGTTTATATCATTGTATTGTGTCTTACATTGGAATTAAATACAAATAACACTCAATAAACATACTTTGGGTTCGATGCTATTCTACATTGTGGAGATTCAGATTGTACTAACCCCTGCCCTCCAGAGTCTCACAATCTGGTGATAGAGACAAATATGGAAATGAATTGTTACTACAGAGTAAGCTGGGCAGTGTAACAGGGACCCACAGGTAACCCGTCAATAAATGTGTATATGCCCCAACCAAACTGCAGGCTTCCTGAGGAAAAAGTCCACTATCCCCCCCTTTTTTAATAACTATAATAGTGAAGGACAATTTTCCTTATCCGGAGCTGTTATTTAAAGGCTGATCTTCATTTCCTGACCCTGAGAAGGAATATTTACTGAATTCAACAATTTATTCAAGAAATATTTCCTGAGGATCCACCATGTGCCGACACTGCACTAGATACTGAGGATACAAGGAAGAACAAGGTGAGAACGGCCTCTGACCTCAGGAGCTAAAACCTAGCAGATTGAATAACTGACTCTCTGGAGGCTGTTCCTTTAACATCCCCTTAGAATAGTTTACAACTATGTCTTTTTTGAAGCAGATGACCAAAAATAAAGCTTTATTTAAACTTTCTTGGAACAATTTGAGGTATAAACAGATAAATTTAAAATACATTGTCACACATGAGCATTCTCACATGAACATATTATAAAACCTCTAAGAACTTATGTGAGGAATAAACATATTTCTTGCCTTTGGTATGATGTTCGTGAAGCTGAAGAAGTGATTTTAAGGACTCAGCACTCTCAAACTCCTGGGTGTTCTGGAGGAAATCTTCAGCTTGGTCTATTTTAATAGCAAACTACAACACAAATACAAGGGAAAGACATTTGAAAAAAAAATCAATGTGCCACTTTGGGTGATTTGTAGATGTTTTTCATGAATCCATGACCTAGCTGACCGTATATGTGTTTGTGTGTTTATATGATGATGTGTGTGTTTGTGTGTGTGTGTGTGTGTGTGTGTGGGCTGAGGGTGTTTGTATGAGGTTGTGTGTTTACATATAGTCAATTTACAAAGTGCAAAAGAACTTTATTCTCCTTCCTTTCTATATATATAAAATATAAGTACTATATTTTTATTATTACCATAGCCACATAAAATCCAGTTATAAATGGCATGGAATGATGAGAGAGAGACTAATGAGCATGTTCTCTTTGGAAATATGGAGAAGGCCTCCACTATCGTGTTAGAACAATCTGGGGGATACCAGCCATTGTCGCTTAGGGACAGCGTCCCTAATGTGCAGCATAGCGTCTAACAAGAGAATAACCTGTCTGATGGTTAAGTCAGTGAGTCAGAAACAGTCCCATAATAATTATCAACCATGCAATAAGAAGTCATTTCATATTTTTATGGAACTGCATGCATCATAGTTCAATAAGGGAATCCTATCCACACATCATTTACAACTTTAATTCATTCCATTTCTGATAGCTTATTTTAAGGGTATTCTTCAAAGAGAAGTTTCAAAACAAACAAGCAAACAAACAAAACCAACCCTAGAAGGTGATTTGATTTTTCTCTGTAGAACATTACAAAAAGTTTTGGAGTCACTGTATAACTTATAACATATTTCAACTGTTATTTGAAATTAAAATAAATAAATAAGCAAACAATGTGCTACTCAGAAAAGTTTTCCCTAAAGTTCTGTTAACTTTTACCTTATGGATATTTTCTATCACCCATTTTTCTTTTTGCATCTTGCACAGGATAGAAGTAGCAAGAGTGGAACACTTTGCAAAGACCCTATTCTCATTATTATTATTATTATTATTATTAATCAGTGATGAAAATAGTTTGGCAACACAAGGGGCAGGAAAGGAGTTTGCCTTCAGCTTAGTACTAAGTGACCCACAAAACTGGAAGCAGGATAATACAAGAAACCATATCTTTTCTCCAAAAATCAGGGTGGTGGGCTGAATTATGAGTTGGCTTAGTATTTCCTTTTACTTCATGCAATATCTGGAAATAATTTCTTATCAGAGAGAAAATGGGCTAGCATTAATGCTACTACCCCATGAGAAACAAATATTGGGCCTAATGTCTGAAGAAAGATAATTTCCTCTGCTCAAATGAATTTCAAGGGCAGTTGACATCTATACCCTACTTACTGAGATGGAATGAATCAGATGTATCTACAATTTGACCCTGTAGGTGCATTTCACCTGATTTCTGTTCAGGGAAGAAAACTATATGGGAAATTTTTCCCAAGATGATCTGTAAAATGAACTGTAGTTGGGCTTCTGTATGCAAACCATGGAAAACAAAACTTAAAAGTTACAATAAGGTTTTGGCTCCTTCTTTTACTTTTAAACGTGTTCATGATGCATGAGATTGTCTACCCCAATTTTTATGTTCTATTACTAATCTTCCTTCCTTTATTATTTTGGATTTAAGACCGAATTTTGAGTTTGGAAATGTCATATTTTTCAAAGCTAGTGCTTTATCATAATGAAGCAGTGCTCTCCCATCAAGATGAATGTACTGCCACTTGACAGAGAAGTCAAAAGTGAAATTTCCAATAACTGTCTTACACCAACACAACAGCTCTTTTGATAATGTTCTTTGAGTTGCACATTTTGAAATTGGGAACTGTGAAAACATCTCAGAATTCAAGAAAAGTCACAGGAGGAAATGACCTTAGGTCATTTAGGTCCAGGTCCAGGACTTTTCTTTCGTTAAATTTTTAATGAGTTCAAACTATGAATCCAACTATATGCCTTTGGAAAGTACTCTATAAAATCTATGCTTACAAGTCAATTATTCTATGGAATATTCCTCAATTGCCTTTTCATAAATAGCAGAAGAAATTCTATCCTCCATCTTTAAGTCAACAAGAACACTTTAGACCAACATTTCCTAATAATCATGAAATTAGGGATAATTGTTTGATTTAGTAACTGTATTACCATTTTCTAAATAAAGTAATAAGTCATAGTGACTTATGGATAAGAGTTTCTATTTTTACTTAATATTTTACTTAATTTTAATTAGCTGTACTTAGGGGTTTTTAAAATTATTTTATTTATTTGAGAGAGAGAAAGCACAAGCAGGGGGGGAGGGGCAGAGGGAGAAGACTCTCCACTGAGCAGGGAGCCCGACAACGCTGGATTCTATCCCAGGATCCCATGATCAGGACCTGAGCCTAAGGCAGACCCTTAACCGACTGAGCCACCTAGGTGCCCCTTAGGGTTTTTTTTTTGAAGAGCTATATTTAAAATATTAACAATTTTATGTTTTGGCAATCAAAAATTAAATGTATATAACTTGGTCATTCTGCCATTTTAAAAACTGATTGTAATGTCTATTTGTAGAAATAAAACATTTTCAGGAGTGCTATCTATTTGCTCTGATGTGAAAGTAGTTTTTTTAAACACAAACCTCCAAGGCATTTTCAAAAAATTCAGAGCTCAACCTCAGGAGCTCCCTTCTTCTTTCAAGCATGGAGACAAGGGCTGCCCATGCTTCACCCAAGGTGTTGGCCATGGCATCATAGACCTGACTCTGATCCTTGTTCTCTTCAGCTGTCTTGTCTGCTTCCTGCAAGAGTTCCCATACCTGATCTTCCAAAGCCTAAGTGCAGGAAAGAAAAGAGTGTCATTCAGTGTAAGAACCTAGAATCATATTTTAAACATTTGGATATTTTAAATTGCATGTGGCCTAAGGTTTAGAAAGAATTTATAAACAAAAACTACAATGCAGGCAGATAGATCAAGTAGACAGAAGGGAGCAATGGAAATTGGGATAAGCTAGAAAGCATGGCTGGGCTAAAGGCATTCACTTTTAAACATTGTTCAAACACTGTAGGGATTAATCAAAGGTACACATGACATTCCCAGAGGTCCAGAATATTATGTTGACCTCACATTTCAAAAAAAAAGGAAAATTAATTGGAACACATCCGGAAGAGAGTGATAAAGAAAAAAAAATTATGAGAAATGAACCTAGTAAAACTCACTTTATTCTAAATAATTATTATTGTTAATATGCTTGTGAAACTTAATATAAATGCCACAAACAAGTTCTTAAAAGAGAATATTCAAAATATAAAAATTAGAATATCTATAATTGGTAATACAGATTTTTTGAACAAAATATGGAAGATAAAGGGGACCATGTGTTTACATAATTGTTTCATTTAGGGATAGGAGGAGGAGCTCACAGATTCTGTTTCATTCTTAAAGTTGGCACCAAAAAATGGGAAAGGCTTTACAAATACAATAGACTAAAAATAATATGAGTAAATTCTAAAATTTCAGCAGAAAAGGGGACTAAAATGGGATAATGCAAAATAAAACAAAGAAAACAAAACACATAAAGAGCATATTTATCAGGATACGAACAAAAAAATAAAACAGAATGATAGGAATATGGTTAAATACCAGTTAACACCAAAAAAGTGGATGCATTAGCTTTCTCAATTAAAAGACAAATATTACCAGGTTAAGCTTTAAAAAAAGTCAACTAATTTATGTTTGCTAGAGACATCCCTAAAGACATAACTTTAGAAAATAAAAAGATGCAATATACCAGGCAAAGACAAAAAAATAAAAGAAGGACTAACGACATTAATGGCAGGCAAAATAGAAATGTAAACAAAAAAAATTGGGATTTAAAATGGCATTTTATTTTGATAAATGGTTCAATCTACAGTAGATATAAGGTACTCGTGAATCTTTATACTTATGGCATCAAAATATTTAAAGTAGATATATCTAGTCACAATGCAATAGGTAGAAATAACAAGAAGCCCAGGTAATAAAACAAATCTCTTAGAAATTTTAAGATAACACTTTAAAGAATAATTCTTAGATCAAATGGAGAATAAAAACTACTATTACAGGCTGTTTTGAGAAAAATAAATAATGAGGCTATTATGTTTAATAACCTAAGATACCTAGCTAACTTTAGGCTCATGTAAAATTCATAGCATTGAACAACTTTGTTTTTAAAGAAAAAAACTTAATTAATTAAACATTCAAGTCTAAATTAGAAAAAGGATAAAATAAAATAAGAATTAAGAGACATTAAGTACAAAACTATAAATTAATAAATTAGAGAAAAATATAAGAATTAATTAAAAAGAAGTTGGTTCATTGAAAAGCCAAATGAAATATAAAAATATCTGACAGATGTACATAAAAATAGCAGAGTAGATGGCTCCAATGTTTTATCCCTCTACGAAAACATTGAAAAAGCAAGCAAAAACTGTCTTAATCAACATTATCAGAACTCTGGAAAGTAGTCAAAGGTTTATAGCAACTGGGGTGCCTGGATGGCACAGTCAGTTAAGCATCCAACTCTTGGTTTCAGCTCAGGTCTGATTTTAGGATCGTGAGACTGAGCCCCACATTGGGTTCTGCGCTCAGTGTGGAGTCTGCTGGGAGTTTCTCTCTCCCTCTCTCCCTCCCACCCCTCTCTAAAATAAATAAATAAAAGCTTAAAAAGAAAAAGGTTTACAGCAACCAAGTGAACACTGACACCAAAAAGGCAACTTAAAAATGGTAAGAAAATTTTGAGTCATTTTTGCTTGCCCTTACCCACCTGCTGGGTTCAGCAGAAACTATCAGAGTGGAACCAAAAATGAGACTGTATGTTGTCTACAAGAAACCCACTTTCAGTATACAGGTATAGAGAGATTAAAAGTAAACGGATGGAGAAAGATATACCATGTTAGTATTAATCTAAAGAAAACTAGAGTAGCTATACTAATTTCAGAACAGCAGATTTCAGAGCAAGGAATATTATGAAAGATTAAGATGGGCATTCCATAATGATAAAGGGGTCAATCTCCAAGAAGATATAATAGTGTTTAATGTATATGTGCCTAACAACAGAGTGTCAAAATATGTCAGGCAAAAACTGATAGAATTGTAAGGACAAATAGACAATTCTATTATTATTGTTGGAGTCTTCAATATTTCTATCAGTAATTGACATATCTAGCAGACAGAAAATTATTAAGGATACAGTTTAATTGAATAACCCTATCAATCAACTGGATATAATTAACATGTACAGACTACTATGCCCAACAACAGCTGAATACACAATCTTCTCAAGCTTACATGGAACATTCACCAAGATGATGCATGAGACTGTTATTCACAAAGACAGATCACATCCTGGGCCATAAAACATATCTGAATAAATTTAAAAGAATAGAAGCCAAAGTATGCTTTCATACCTAATGGAATTGAGGTAGAAATCAATAACAGAAAGTTGGAAAATTCTAAAACATGAGTACGTTAAACAACACACTTCTAAATAATACCTGAGTCAAATAAAAAGTCTCAAGAAAAATTTAAAAATATTTCTAATTATATAAAAATAAAATACAACTTCTCAAAACTTGTGGGGTACAGCAAAAGCCCTGCTGAGAAGAAAATTTATAGCATTGAATACATATATATGAAAAGAAGAAAGATCTAAAATCAACACTCTGAGCTTCTATCCTAGAAAACTTGAGGAAAAAAAGAGTAAATTAAATATAAAATAAGCAGGAAAAAAGAAGTAATAAAAATTAGAACAAAAATCAATGAAAGCAATAGAGAAAATCAATGAAATCAAAAGTTGGTTCTAAAACCAATAAAATTGTTAAACTTCTAGTCATGCTAAACAAGAAAAAAGAGAGAAGAAACAAATTACTAACATCAGAAATGGAAGAGGGGTCATAATTACTGATCCTATAAACATTAAAAGGATAACAAAGGAATATTACAACTTTGATAACTTAGATGAAATAGACAAATTCCTTGAAAGACATAATCTACCAAAACTTACACAAGGAGAAACAGATAAATAAATAAACTGAATCAATATTTTGTAACTTTTTAAACAAGAAGGCCCTAGGCCCAATGGTTTCACTGGTGAATTCTACTAAAATGTAAATAAGTTATATTAAAACTAATAAATTCAGCAGGGTTGCAGTACACAAAATTAATACATGAAGGTAAGTTGTGTTTCTTTTATACACCAAAAATAAACAATCTAAAAAGGAAATTAAGAAAACAATTCTATTATAATATCATCCAAAAGAATAAAATATCTAGGAATAAGTTTAACCAAGGAGGTGAAAGACTTGTATACAGAAAACAAAAACAAAATCATCACTAAAAAAAATTAAAGAAGGCCTAAATAAATGAAAAGACATCCCATGTTCATGGATTAGAAGATTTAATGTTATTAAAATAGCAATACTACTCAAAGCTAACTATAGATTCAATGTATCACTATCAAAAATCTAATAGCCTTTTTTTTTTTTGCAGAAATCAAAAAGCGAATCCTCAAATTCATATGGAATTGTAAGGGGATCCCTTTAGCCAAAAACAATCTTGAAATAGGAGAACAAAGTTGAAGGATCCACACTTTCAGATTTCAAAACTTACAACAAAGGAACAGTAAACAAAACAGTGTTGTACTGTCATAAGGATGTACATATAGATAGATCAATGGACTAGAATTGAGAGTTTAGGAATACACCCATACATCTATGGCCAATTGATTTTCAACAATGGTGCCAATTCAATGAGGTAAAAACAGTTTCTTTAACAAATAGTACTGAAACTACTGGATATTATGGATATCCCTAATTATAAGAATGAAATTGGACCCTTAACTTACATCATATAAAAAATTAACTCAAAATGGATCAATGATTTAAATGTAAGAGCTAAAACTATAAAATTATGAGAAGAAAACAGGGGTAAATCTTCATCATCTTGAATTTAGCAATGCTTTCTTAGATATGACCCTGGAAGCATAAGCAACAACAAAAAATAGAGAAATTGGACTGCTTCAAAATTAAGAACTTTTGAGTATCAAGGACATTATCAAAGAAGTGGAAAGAAAACTTATAGAATGGAAGAAAATATATGAAAATCATTTCTCTAAAAGGGTCAAATATGCAGAATATACAAAGAACAATTCCAACTTAACAATTAATGAAAAATACCTCAACATCATTAATCATTATGAAAATGCAAACCAAAACCACAGTGAGATGACACTTCACACCCACTGGGATGACCACAAATGTTTTTCACAAACAGAAAATGGTAAGTGTCAGCAAATGTGTAGAGAAATTGGAATCCTCATACATTCCTGGTGGGAATGTAAAATAGCGCAGTTGCTAGAAAACATGTTGACAGATAGATGGTGGAGAGGCTTGGGAGGGGAGAATAAGAAGTCACTGCTGAATGGGTATAGGATTTCATTTTAGTGTGACTCCCGTCACACTAAACACTATTTCAGAACTAGATAGAGGTGGTGATTGCACAGCATTCTGAATGTACTAAATGGCACTGAATTGTACACTTTAAAATGATTAATTTTATATTCTATGAACTTCACCTCAATAAGAAAAAATTTTAAAAACTAACAGATTTAAAAAGGAACAAAATGACATAAATAATAAAACTATATAATATTAAGATTAAGGGATATAAATGCATATAGTAAGTTTTGGATTTATTTTTAGGTATAAAAAATATTTTTGTTAATAAATGTCAAACTGGGATAAAATGGAAAGTTTCCTTAAAAAATATGTTAAGAAAACTGTCCTAAGAAAATCTTACCACTATTGCCCTCCTCATCACTATCATTACTACCATCATCAAGGAATATATTGAATAATTTCTCAAGAAAGTATGTCCCCAACAGGTACAAATCCCAGAGAGTTTTTGTGCTTTTTCTTTTTTTTTTTTTTTTTTGGTCTTGCTTTACTTTAAGGCAAATCCCAGCTACCTTCAAGAAACAGAGACAAACATTCTATGCTGCTTAATATTCTTTGGACATAAAAAAGAAACATTCTCATTCATATAAAAATGCTAGTATGATTCTGATGTCAAAACTTAACAAGATAGTACCAAAAATTATAGATCAATTTTACTTGTGATGATATTATTCTAAATAAAATATAAGCAGATTAAATCCCACAGTATATTAAAGCATAATAAACACACAATTGTATGCATTTGTTAAAACTCAACAGCAAACAATGAATCATGGAACACTACATCAAAAACTAATGATGTACTGTATGGTGAGTAACATAACATAATAAAAAAAATAAAACTCAACAAGCCATGTACTTAAAAAAGAGTGAATTTTACTGTACATAAATTATATCTCAATAAAATGGACTTAAAAAAGAAGAATATACCATGACCAAGTAGGGTTTAGTCCAAAAGAGCAAGGTTGGTTCAATATTTGTAAATTAAATTAGTAATATAATACTTTAATAAAAATAAGAAAACTCACACTGAAAAAGTCTTGGGAAAAATACAGCATTCATTTCTAATCAAAATTCAACTTGGGAGAAGAAAAAGAATATATTGTTCCTTAATTAAAAAGAATAGTTATTTGATTCCAAGATCAAGTATCTTCCTCACTGGTAAAAATTTGAATCAGTCAAGAGTACTGTCAAGAATCCATTCCTGCTTATTAAATATTGCTTTGGAATTGTCAGTCCGTGTGATTAAGTTTAAAAATGTGCAATATGATTGTTTATCTGGCACACCCAAGAAAATCAACTAAATAATTATATAACTAATTCTAAAGTTCAATAAATAGGCTGGTTACAAGATAACTAAGAATCTCTGATACTTGTCAATAATTCAAAAATTAACTTTAATTTTATAGTTTGCATGTAATAAAATGTATCATCTCATACTTCTCAAAGAATTTTGGCAAATGTATGCATTTAAGTAACCATCACCATAATAATTTTATTACCCCAGAAAGTTTGCTTATAGCCCTTCCCAATCAACCCTGCCCACCTCACTCCCCAGGGTGCCACTGATATACTTTCTGCCACCTTAGATTAGATTTTCCTTTTCTGGAGTTTCACATAAATGATATCACACAGCATGTAATCTCTCCCATCTGGCTTCTTTCAATCAGCATAAAGTTTTTGAGATTCATTCATGCTCTTGCATGTATTCTTTTCATTATGGAGTAGTATTCCACTGAATGAATATACCATTATTTAGTTAACTGTTGACATTTGGATATTTCCAATTTTAAGCTACAATGTACAGACCTATTATGAATGTTTATGTATAAGTACATATATATGTATATATACGAATATATTTTTTTCATTTTGCTAGGTATTTACTTAGATGTTTTCTACTGAATTTTACTTTCTTATTTATGCCATCTTGTATGTTTCTAATTTTTTATGAGAATGTTATTTTTATTATTAGGGAAAATGTGATGTTTATTTTTGCAACTATATAAAATAGAACTATTCTGAAAAAAGCAAACAAAAAAAAGCTATGCCATTGTTTTACTGGAAACAGGGGACCTGAGTTATCTCCAGCTAGAATTCTAGAGTTCTTCTCTTCCTATACTTTCAGGTTATACCCCAAGACACATTATACACTTTAATTGTATTATTGTTCCCAGTTACTCGCTATTTCTCCCTGTAAGAGGATTATATTCTCATGCCCCCTAACATCAGACTTGTTCATGTGATTTGATTAAACTAATGAAATGTGAACAGGAGTTTTGGTGCCACTCCTGAGCAGAACTTTTAAGAACCAACGAGTGAAAAATGAAGGGGGGGATTCGGAGGGGGAGATGAATCATGAGAGACTATGGACTCTGAGAAACAAACTGAGGGTTCTAGAGGGGAGGGGGTGGGGGGATGGGTTAGCCTGGTGATGGGTATTAAAGAGGGCACGTTCTGCGTGGAGCACTGGGTGTTATACACAAACAAGGAATCATGGAACACTACATCAAAAACTAATGATGTAATGTATGGTGACTAACATAACATAAAAAAAAAAAAAAGAACCAATTAGTGACTCCACCATTTCTCTTTGCATAGAAGGGAATGCTCCTTCACCCTGGATCTTAAAATAAAGAAGACATGCAAAACTGAACTGTAATTACCATGAAGGCAAGATGTAATATGAGTAAGAAATAAAATCTGTTACCCTGAGCCACTGCTGCTGGGAGGCTCTTTGTACCCTAGCGCTGCCAGATACATTCATAAAGGTAAAATCTTGTATTATACATCGAAGTTTCTCTCATGCTTAATAAAGAAGGAAAATAGAATTCATAATGCAAGAAAAGAAAAAATCTAAACCAGAGCCTCACAATGTCATCGTTAACCCAAAGTCTTGGGCAGACTGGGTTGAACGTGCCAATGACCTCTTCAGAGACATGCACTGCATGTGCGCCAGTTCTGATCTCCTTGGTGTTTAGGCTAAACCAGACAAATGCTTGTCTAAATTGCCAGAAGAATTAGATGAAATGTGCATACATTCTTATCTAGCTATTAGAAAGCACAGTATCTGGGCATTTTCATCTTATGTGACAAGTTTTAGATTATCTTGAGGGCTGGTTAGTTTTGTATTGTGCATGTTTTTTCATTTTATATTTTTTGTCATTAAAAGGGAATAACTTGGCCTTAATTTCTACTTATAGTGGGTGTTAGCTCAAGAGTATGTAAGGAGAAGAAATAGATTATATTAGGAATTTTAAATTCAAGATACTTTGTTGGATGACAGACGTATTAAGAACTGAAAGTAGGAAAACTTGATCATTCCAAGGCAGAGACTCAGGGAAGAATAAGAAATGGGCAATGAATTCATTCTAGACCAAACAAGTGAACACAACCTTTCAGTGATATTTCTCAGGTTTGACAGAAAGGTGATAAGATAAATCTGAAAGTTGGCTATTTCTATATCTAATAGGGTTGTCTTTAGAGGTGTTTTTTTAGCCTTGTTAATTACATATACAATAGTTCCTCTTAATACTGTTCTTTTCCCACTGAAGCGATACTTCATAAATCAGTGATGCAGAGGTTTTGGGGACAAACAGTTTGAAGGACTATAATTCTGGCTTCCAATACTTCCTCTGGACTCTCCCATGACCTCCAGTGTGAACCACAAAAATGTTCTATTCACTGCAATCCAAAGGCCAGAACATTCTTGCAGAACCCTCTGGGTTTAATTTGGTACAAGTCGCACTTGGGATTTTCCCCAAAAAAAGCCCGTAGACAGTCTGCTTTGAGGACTGGCAGAAAACTATCTGCTCCAAATTCTCTTGGAATTTAGATCACTCTTGGGGTGCTGGGATCAGAGGTCAGGTACAGTTCAATGGTCCCCAGGGCCTCTCAAACACCATCCGAAATACTGGAGGAGAGGGACTCCGACAGTGAAATAGGCAGGATTTATGGAACAGGGATATTTCTCAGCCAATTCAAGACCTCATGATAATGATCAGTTGAAGTATATTTCTGTGAGATTCCTGAAATGGATCATGATTTGAATCCAAAGCCAAAAATCCACCATCCGGGTGTTTGATGTTTAGCATTTAGGTCTCTGTCCATTCTTCAGCCCTAAAGATCTTAGGAAGGCCATGTGATTCTTTTAGTGTTTTCCAGCTTTCCATGGTTGCCCATGTACATGACACCCTATTAGCCAGCCTTCCCTTCCAAATCTGGTGCTAACTCATATGCTGCCAGCACTCAGGAAATGCTGTTCTATTTTTAATGTAACCCCCCTATGGAGACCACCTCTTTCGTCTCTCTTCTCAAGAAAAGCAGTGCATCAATTAGGTAGCCTGAAACATAAATCCAGGTAATGTGCTGATGAAGAGGACTAATGAACTGTGCATGTTAATCATAACGATTTCAAGTCTGTAAAGGAGACCCAAGAGACCTATGTATGGTCTCATTCATATTTAAAACTCCACCATCTATCATTGGTTCTCAACTGGAATGCCCCAAAGGAGTGTCTGGAAACATGCTGAAGCATTTTTAGTTGTCACAATGTGTTTGTGTGGTGGGGAGTGGTTTGATGAAGTATTTTGCCACCAAACAGAAACCCTACTAAGAAACACTAAATGCCCTGCACATAGTGGGGGCCCAATAAATGTTTGCAGCAGAATGTGTGGGAGAGATCTAAGAGGTTTCTTTCACTTTCTCTCTTTTTTTTAAAGATTTTATTTATTTATTTGACAGAGAGACACAGCGAGAGAAGGAACATAAGCAGGGAGAGTGGGAGAGGGAGAAGCAGGCTTCCCGCTGAGCAGGGAGCCCGACGCAGGGCTCGATCCCAGGACCCTGGGATCATGACCTGAGCTGAAGGCAGATGCTTACCAGGCACACCTCTTTCACTTTCTCTTGAAAATCATTTCACCTTATTCCTTCTAGCTGGGGCACCTGGGTGGCTCAGTCGGATAGGCATCTGCCTTCAGCTCAGGTCATCATCTCAGGGTCCTGGGATCCAGCCCCACATTGGGCTCCCTGCTCATTGGGGAATCTGCTTCTCCCTCTCCCTCTGCCCGCTCATGCTTTCTCTTTCGTGTTCTCGCTCTCTCTCTCTCTAACTGTTCTTAGACTGGACCAAAATTAATTTGTCCCTTTATTCCCTAAAATGCCACCCCTCAGCATTTTCAACAGTGGGAAAACCCCTGACAATACACTGCAAGTCTTCTCCATCTCTCACTTCTTATTTAGACCCGAAGAGTTCCTGTAAAAATGTCATGGGGTTTATTTACTGTACAAGTGAAACCCAGGAAACCCCGAGGATATAATTCTGACACCTGAAGTCAGCCGATGCAGCTCCGACCTTCACCCCATCTCTCTAACTGCCTCTCTTGGTTGCTACTGGCTATAGATGGACTTCTTGTCTAAAGATAGAAATAGCTCTTCCACAATGAATACTATCAAAAACCTTGAGGTAAAAAGATAAATTAGTATCTGAAAACACACCTAAAAGGGAAGAAAACTCGTTTTGGCTTGTCTTATTTATCAATGCAGTAGTAATATTGCAATATAAATAATGTTTATACAGTGCTTTATAGTTTAAAGATTTACATATTATCCCTAAGGTACTTATAACATCCTCAGTCAACAGGGCACTGTAGAAAGTAGTTAACTTGAATGGAAAGAGTGCTCTTTATTCTCCCTTAAAGCTAAAACCAAACTGTCACTTGTTCAACAACGATACAATAATATTCTCAATGACTCTTATGGTTCAGAGAAGATAATACCTAATGGAACCTGAAGTTATTCAAGAATGTATTCACTCATCCATGCTCTCACCCATTCAGCAAGAATTTTCCAAGCATCTCTTAATCAAGTCATACAAACTGTGGTAGCAGATATGAAAGACTGAGGAGGGGACATCCAGTTATGATTGTATTGTTTTCTTTTCTTTGATACTCCAGCTTTTTCTTAATACCCACCCACTTCTCAACTCACCTCTGAGTGGCTTTCATCCCTGCCAACTTACTGAAATATTCTTGTATAGTTCCACAGGGACTTCACATTTGTCAATGCCAACAATCCTCATTTACTTTTTTGTGATTAATACTGTTACGTGCTCCTTAAATTTTTTTTCTTCCATTGGCTACTACTGCACTCAGATTTTCCTTCTGTGCTTTGTTTCTCTCTTACAAGTCCACTTTCCCTGACTAATTTTAAATGTCTAGGTGTTTCAGGAGACCGTGGTCCTTACTCTTTTCTTCTCACTTAGCAAGTAGGTATCAGGCCTGAGCTGGGGATATTATATCAAAATATTTGTGTGACTTTTCAAACTATACTTAACTTCTTCCAGAACTTAAATGTGGTCTTGTGGACAGAAGGCAAGTGATCCCAAAGTTCGGATGGACTATCACAATGAGCCATCAGTATTGATTAGATTGTGTCTCAATATAATACATGGGTGGAAGGTAGAAGAGAAAAAGAATCATTGCTCAATACCTCTTTGCAAGTGAATGTATAAGCTGTTATAACAACAACCACTGTTTATATAATTTATTTCTTCTGATTTTTAAACTCTACTGAAAATCTTCACCTAAATATCCAACAACTACCTCAAACTCAAAACATCTAAAACTGAATGAAAAGGAAACCTACTGAATGCGAGAGAATATTTACAAATGATATATCTGATAAGGGGCTAATATCCAAAATATATAAAGAATGCATACAACTCAACACCAAAAATACAAATAATCCAATTAAAAAACAGGCAGAGAATCTGAACAGACATTTTTCCAAAGACATACAGATGGTCAGCAGACACATGAGAAGATGCTCAACAACATCATTCATCAGAGAAATGCAAATCAATACCACAATAAGGTATCACTTCACACCTGTCAGAATGGCTAGTATCAAGAAGACAAATAATGTGTTTGTGAAGATGCAGAGGAAAGGAACTCTCACGCACTGCTGGTGGGAATGTAAATTGGTGCAGCCACTATGGAAAACAGTATGTAGGTTCCTCAAGAAACTAAAAACAGAAATACCAGACAATCTAGTAATTCTACTTCTTGGTATTTACCTGAGAAAAATGAAAACACGAATTTGAAAAGATATATGCACCCCTATGTTCACTGCAGCAGTATTTACAATAGTCAAGATATGGAAGCAACCTAAGTGTCCACCAATAGATGAATAAAGATGTGGTATATATACATAATGGAATATTATTCAGCCATAAAAAAGAATGATATTCTTCCATTCACAACAACATGGATGGACTTAGAGGTTATTATGCTAAGTGAAACAAGTCAGAGAAAGACAAATACCATATGATTTCCTTAGATGTACAATCTAAAATACAAAACAAATGGGGGCGCCTGGGTGGCTCAGTCAGTTAAGCATCCGCCTTCGGCTCAGGTCATGATCTCAGGGTCCTGGGATCAAGCCCCACGTTGGGCTCCCTGCTCAGTGGGGAGCCTGCTTCTCCCTCTCCTCCCTGCCTGTGCTCTCTCTTGCTATCTCTGTCACTATCTCTGCTCTCTCTCTCAAATAAGTAAATAAAAATAAATAAAAAATCTTTTAAAAAAGGAACAAACAAAAAATAAACAGACTCATAAATACAGAGAACAAACTAGTGGTTGTCAGAGAGGAGGAGGGTGGGGGGATGGGCAAAAGAGGTGATGGGAATTAAGAGGTACAAACTTCCAGTTATAAAATGTATAAGCCACAAGGACGCAAAGTACAATAATTTTGTGTAGTGACACATCGTAAGCACACTTCTCATGGTGAGCATATCATAATGTATATAATTGGCAAATCACTGTGTTGTACACCTGAAACTAATGTACTATTATATGTCAACTATATCTTAATTGAAAAAACAATGAGTAATGAATCAATCTTGTCTACATTGTGTCAGCCAGGGGCACTTTAAAAAAAAAGAAAATCTAAAACTGATCATGTCATCTTATCCACCAAATCTCCTACTCACCTGGCTTTCAGGAGCACAAAAAAAGGAGGACATCTGTTATTTATTCTTCTCTGCCCCACATGTCCTTCCATCCCAAGATGTGATCAGTTCCAAAGACCTATTGAGTCAACCTCTTACATATCATTCTAACCTTCTTCTCCTTCTACTTCTACCCCTCATCTCTGTTTAGTCTTTCATCACTTCTCACCTGAATTTCTACAATAGCCTCTCAGCTTGTCCTTCTGTCTCCAGGTTCACTCTTAGCTAATCCATTCTCTGTCCTGAGGCCACGCAGGTCTTTCTATATCAGAAATATGATCATGTCACTCAGCAACTCATGAAGTTTTCAGTGGCTTCCAATTGATTTTAAGATAAAATTCAAAGTTTAAGCAGAGCGTTTAAAACTTTCAGAGCTTGATTCTTTATTTAATCTTGTTTCTGTTCATTCTCTCACACTGCTTTCCAGCTCTCTGAACTTTCTGTGGTTCCCTGATTCTCCCATGTTCTAGTCTTCATGTTTCACACTAGAATGCTCTCCCTTCCTGCCTCCACTTTCCCTTCCCACTCCTGTGATTCATCTATGCCTGAGTAATTCTTCATCATCCTTCAATACAACTGCTAAGGGGTTGACTGTTTCGGCATGTCTTCCCTCACCCCCAACCTCCGTGGGTCTGGGGTATTTGCCTATTTATTTATTTATTTATTTATTTATTTATTTATTTATTTTTAAAGATTTTACCTATTTTTTTGAAAGAGAGAGTGAGTGGGGGGAGAAGCAGAGGGAGAGGGATAAACAGACTCCATGCTGAGCATGGAGCCCAATGTGGGGCTCGATCCCATGACCCTCAGATCATGACCCGAGTCAAAACTAAGAGTTGCTCCTCAACCAACTGAACCATCTAGTGCCCTGTATTTGCCCCTTTAAAGTGATTTCCACTGGGGTGCTTGTGTGGTTCAGTCAGTTAAGCATCTGATTCTTAGTATTCGCTCAGGTCATGATCTCAGGGTCATGAGACCGAGCTTTCACTCAACTCAGAGTCTGCTTGTCCCTCTCCATTCCCCTCTTCCCTTCTCCCCACTCATGCTCTCTCTCTCTCTAAAATAAATAAATAAATGAATAAACAAATAAATAAAAGTGCTTTCTACTAGTATAACAATTATACCAAATTATTTTTTTATTTTTCCGATTATGAAAATAATGTAATTTCATATTAAAAATGGGGGAAATAGAAAAAATTAAAAAAACATAAATTCCTTATAAACACACTCCAGAGATAACCACCATTAATATTCATATGGCTTTACACACACACACACACACACACACACACACACACACACACACACAATTAGAATCATATGGTATAGATCGGGGAGCAGCAATTTGGCCCCCCATCCAAATCCAGGCTGTAATCTGTTTTTGTATGGTCTACAAGCTAAGAATTGTTTCTACATTGTTTTACATTTACATTTTACATTTACTTTAAGTAGTTTTAAAACAAAATTTCAAAAAATACTATTTCATGATACATGGAAATTATACAAAACTCAAATTTCAGTTTCCATAAATTTTTATTGCAATACAACCATGTTTATTGGAACAAAATCCATTTGTTTATGGATTGTCTATGGCTGCTTTCACACTACCATAGCAGAGTTTGAATAGTTGTAACTCACATAGTAATATGACCCACAAAGCTTCAAATATTTACTATCTGACCCCTTACCAGAGAGTTTGCTGACCTCTGGTACTGCAGCTGTGCTGTTTTTCTGCTTCACATTATATTATGAATAATTTCTTTTTCAATATTTTGTAGAAATGTTATTTGTAGTGGCTGTTTAATATCCCATCAATAAGGCCATAATTTATGGACGTATTCCCCTCTTATAAATATTAATTCTGGGCTCCATTTTTAACTATTATAAGTAATATTGGGCTGAGCTAATTCCAACAATTCTCATTTCATTTGACTTCCTGATCCTTTCACATAAATCTTTGTGGTTCTCTCCATAGAACAAATTCTGAAGATTAGAATGATTAGGTCAAGTATTATCCCACATTTTCAAGGCTCTTGATGCCAACAGCTAAGTTGTTCTCCTGAAAGTTAGTACCAACTGACTAGCATTATCACAATATATTAAAATTGTCTTTTTATGTATCTGACTTCCCCACTAACCCTTGAAGACAGAAACTTTTTACATTCTCAGTGTGTACAAGAGTGCAAGGTTCACAGGGATTACAAACGCAATTGATGTATGAGGAATCAGTAGCTAGGCCTGAGTGGTTACTCATTTATCCAGGCCCATTTCAGCACAGTAGAGCAGTGTTTCTCAATCTTGAGAATTCAGGAACTCAGAGAACAAGTCTGTGGACTCCCAATTTGAGAAAACACCAGAAAAGTCAAACTGCCCCTCCGTTGGAACCAATGAAATAAAAAACACAAACACTAGTATAAGCTTTGAAATTTGGCAGCTTATATTAAATATTTTAAAATAATTATCAAAAATTTGAAACCAGGGGCACCCGGGTGGCTCAGTCAGTTAAGTGTCTGCCTTTGGCTCAGGTCATGATCCCAGGCTTCTGAGATGGAGTCCCTCGTTGGGCTCCCAGCTCAGCGGGAAGTCTGCCTCTCCCTCTCCCTTTCCCACTTCCCCTGCTTGTGTTCCCTCTCTCACTCACTCTCTCTTTCTCTCTCTAATAAACAAATAAAAACTTTAAAATTTTTTTTGAAATTATTTTAGGCATTCATGGATCTCTGACACTATGTCTCTAAACAACCAGGGATCTGGGAAGCACAGTTTGACAGTGTGATAGAGGAAGCAGGGGATGAGTAGGGACTGGGGGGTGCCTAACTGTGCCAATGTACAGCAGCAAAGAGAGCAAGGAGCACCAGAGATGCTCTGTGCTGAAGAACTGTGTAATCAATACATTCCCAGTGATAAGAAATCACTTCCACATTTCCAGCCTCGTGGTCGCACTTTTTGTGGAAGGTAAGAAAAGGGGAGCCACTTTGGCTGACAAAAATCACAGGGTTGAACAGAAAAGGTTGGAGAAGAAGGTATAAAGTCAGAAGAGATATGCTGGATTGCAAAACATCTGTAAATGGAGAAGCCTCGGGAAACAGAGGCAGAAACAGGAGAATTAACAGAGCCAGGAAGATGCCAGTCATGCCAGAGTTTGATGCAAGAAGATTGAGACCAGGAAGGACAGTTGAATGGATAAGGTGAAGCTTCCAGAAAGCATCACAAACACATCAAAATGATACATCTCACAAACACACGGAGTACTTGATACGTTTCTTGTGGAATCACAATAGCTATGAAGTATGGGTTGCCAAGTAAGTGAACAGTTGAGCAATTACTCAGATAATTTGATTTATGCAGTAAGCCAATCTGGAAAATGGTATAAAAATCTTTTTTGTTTAGTGCTTGCTTCTGGATTGAATTACCCTGATATTTTTGTCTGTGTATGTTAACATTTCTTGATGAAATTTAAAATTTTTCTTCTCACAAAGAAGGAACAAATTTTGCTTGTGACAAAGATTTTGAGGTTATGTCTAGTCTTTCCTCTGTGTAGATGATATTTTAACACCAACATGCACATGGAGGTGTTTTGCCAGTGGTGGAGATGAATTTGCCTCAAATGGCTACATTACAAAACAGTAATAATGTTTCCTTTGTGATGTATGATATACAGTGTAAAAGTGATTCAGACACAGAATCTGGGGCCCACATTCTGACTACACTTAGCTCTGCATGTTTTACAAGTTATTTTTTCTCAAGTCAGCCTGTTACAGAATGGGAACAATAGTGATAGCTGCCTTATAAGGTTTTGGGAAGATTAAAGGAAATAATCCATGGAAACTCTTAGCACAGTGCCTTGGTATACAGTAAGCATTCAATAAATGTTAGCTATTACTTTAATTATGTTTATGTGTACCTTCTTACTGGGATTGTTTTTATGTATTTAAAACCACTGGATAAACAACATACTGAGTTCCTAGTAGTAATAAATAAAATGACCCCACATCCCAAATAGGAAACAAAAAGCTATTTCTGATTTGAAGTGGCTATATGTCATGTCAATCACTATAGCCTGGAATAATAATTTCAGGATTGATAAAAGTTCAAAACATAAAATATTTTCATCTGAGTTTAAATAATAGTAATGCACCTCAAAGACACATATATGTTAGAATATATTTTATAAAAAATTGTTTTTTCAGAAAAATTTTCAATCACTCATTTTGTCCTTAAATTTTATACTCTTTCCTTATGGTGGAATACTTTTATGTATGTAAACAATTCATTGTATCACACATGCTCGTATCACACATGAGATGGATAATACAAACATTCACTACTTAAAATGAATGTAGAAATGTAGGAAACTTGACAAAAGTCTATGTTACATGAAGTTCAAGTCTTAGCATTTTGGGTTTCATAGTAAATCCAACTACCTTATCAAATTAACTCCATTAGTTTCTGAAATCCATGTTTAAGTAAGAATAAAATGTTGTATTCTGGGATCTGTACTTCCTTTGAGCAGAGAACTGTATTGGTGACTAGGAAGACATCAACAAACTCCTTTTTATGCATCTCTGGGGCATCCCTTACTAAAACAAAGTAAACATATGTGAAAACAAACATGTTCTGTCTTTACTGCAACCACATTGCCAATTCTGATATCAAATGTATTCTAAATCAATGTTTACAGTCATGTTCTGCCATTTCTACTAATGCTAATAATTGTCCTAACAAACTGGTTTCAAAACTCATCATTCATACTAATGACCAATTTTTAAGAATAATAGCCATTTCCCAATAGGTGAACTGTGTTTAAATATAAGTCTTTGCATCAATAACTATTTGAGTTTACTGTCAATCTAATTCTAATTTTACTGCCAAGCACTTCTGTTATTAGTCATACCATCTCAGAGGCAGGATGAAGATGCCAACTGAAATTTCTATTTTACAGATGAGATCTGAATGTTGATTTTCTGAAGTTTTCTTGACACCATACCTTGTCCTATCAGGTAATCGAAAATACCTCTGAAGTAAAGAAGAGTATAAAATTTAGTCTTAAGAGCCACAAAATTTCCTTTGGTTTCTTGAGAGTTTTGAAATTACCAAACTTACCAAAATTCAGAGAAGATTTTAGGGTATTCTATTCAAGCCAGGAATAGAACAAAAGCAAGTTAATCCAAAAGTGGGATGTATTTAGAGATTCATATGTGATTTATCTATGGAAAAATAACAACAAAGTCATATTGCAATGAACAACACATTGTATTCTAACAACCTTTGTTACCAGAGGTAACAAATCATAATGCAAGAGGTATGGGATATGTGCTTACTATCCCTACACCTACTTCAATACTGTGTGTGTTTCTTAATATAAACTACCTCTCTGAGGTACTTTGTGTATTCCTACCTTTCACATGAGGCAGCACCTCATGTCCCTCTTCTCTGTAATCCTGGTGAAGACACACGTCTATCAGCCACAAGGCAGGCGTAGCTTTGGCATAGGTGTCCACTACCCAGTACCAGCATTACCGCAGCTCCAATGCGCCCTTGAGGGGCTTGTACCTGAAAGAATGCCCCATGACCTCCTTCTCTGTCTCCCCTCCATCAATTCCTTGGCCAGAATTCTCCCTAGATTTCCCTGAACAAAGGCCAGCTTGTTCATTTGAGTTTCATTGGCAGGTAATAGTACTTGAGACATCATTCAATAGTAATTTGTTACTGGCATCTTACATGCATGGGAGTGGGAGGAGAAAAGAAAGTAAACAAACAATGTAAATACTTCTTTGTTCAATGTTATTGGCTTCTAATCACTTTCAGATGTTAGTATAAGGCAACAAACTCCCTTGAGAGGAAAATGTCGGGGATTTTCATAGGCAAGTGTTCAAATAATGGTTCAATAACCACTCTGAGGATATTGTAGGGGAAGTCCATATCCATCTAAGAGATTAACTAGATGATTCCTATGGTCCCACTGAATTCTATGGTTCTGCAGTACAATAATTCATTAATTTGCTCAACATTTATTGAGTCTCTACAACTTCCAAGGTACAAGAAGTAGCTGAAATCTAGACACTTTGTATGTGAAATGTTTAACTTTATTTTCTACCACATTTCATACAAGGATTTAATATTAAATTTGGGGTTGGTGAGAGGCTTATAATATTTAAGATCTTATTATAATACAGAAATAGAACCACTGTTTATACTATTGAAGAAATGCATTTTTTTTCTCACTTGATAGAGCAAAATCTGTTTTTGCCCTTGAATACTGTACTTCCTTTCCTAGGCACACAAACACTAATGCGAAAGTTAAGCCACTATAGTGGGCTTTTTGATTCTTTCTTTTTCACCAATAGAATAGACCTTTTCTTCCCTTCAATAGAATCCTTCTTTCTTGTGAAAAATCCATGACATGTGACTTTGGCAAGGGCCAAAACTTCTCCTCAGCCATTAACAAGGGAAGGCAATGACATAAGGCTAGCCCATAAGAGTTATCTATCCCAGCTGTGGATTGGTTGTTTGGCTCAAGGATCAAAATGTGATTGATCAGGGATGGAAGATGATCCAAGCCTAGAATATCCAACTCCTCCAAAATTTCTGCTGGAGCTTTCTAGAAAGGCTTTTCACCTGAGTTACTAAGTTGGTAGGACATGAGGCTGATGTAACTGAGGGGCCATCCTACCAGCTATGTATAGACAGCTTGTCCAAAAGATGGAGAGACAGCTTTAACAGCATTACTGTGTTCCTGATTCTGGCCATGCTTGATTCTCCTACTTACACAAATAAACACATTTAGAAATTTAGTTCACATTTTTCATGGCTTCTCCAAAACGAAATTACTTAATGAATATGTGCACCAAATTAAAATCTTAAAATCATTTCTGTTCTTGAATTGAGAGTTAACAAAAGAACTGTACCTGATCAGTATCATTATTTTGCTACTTTAAAATGCATATTACTCTGGGATATGGATTTTGAACAGATTGAATTATTAATTCCTGAAGATTAGGTCTGTTCCCAACATCCACTTTTGGACGGCCCATTCAGCCCCTCCCCATATTCACAATGCCTAAATAAGACTTTTCAAGTAGTTGAGGGTTAGAAATGAAAGACTTAAAAATTTTTTTAACATCTAACAAGAATCTTGGTTTTGGCATTGGTAATGAAATGCCAGCTAATGATTATTCAGTGATACTATCTCTGCTTTTGCCAAGTAAGATAACATGTTTCATAACACTTATTTCAAAACACTTGAAATAAACATTATGGGATGACTGTCAAGTTTAGTTTTTAAATATTTTTCCTATCTCCATTACTTAATATATGTCTGAATTAACTCCCATTATTATCTCTACCTGTCATCACTTAGATTATCTGTTACAATCACACAGTGATGATAACTGATTCAGAAGGAGTACCAGGGAATACATTTTCTTAGTTTAGCCCATAAAATCTCAGTGTGGCAGTGTTCACAAGGCGACTGATGTCATCTCCTATATTCTGTTTTTTCTGAAAGCAGATATTTTATCAAAATGGCTGAGTCTTTTTTTTTAAATGGCTGAGTCTTGATTTAAAAAAAAATAGAACTGCTGAAAAGTCCGATTAAATATCTGGGCTTCAGGTACCTATATCATTTATTTTAATAAATTGATATTTTTAGAATATTTTGGCCAAAGATACACAACCATAGTGCCAGCCATCTCCTTTGCTACCATTAGGGCTAAGCAAAGCTCATTCGTTTGTCAGATATTTGTGGAGCCCTTACCTTGTACTTGACTTTGTGATACTTTCCAAGGACACAAACAGATAAATGACATGGTAACTTGAACAATGAAGGCTTATGCAAAACCATATTCCCGTAGCATTTGGTACAGTTGTCCTGGGCACTGACCAGCCCTTTGCGAAGACCCCTGCTACTTATTCTCCCTGTCTTCTCTCTATAGGTCAGTGATCCCAAACTCCAGGCAGTGAACAGTTTGTACCAGCACCACATGGGGGAGATTTTTAAAATACAGATTCCCAGGTCCCACTTCAGAGGATTCTGACTCAATAGATTTGGAGTTGAAAAACAAAACAAAACAAAAACAAACTGGAAATCTCTGTTTCTTAAAATTTCCTCACCTGATTCTGATGTACAACCATGTTTACGAAGCACATTTCCACATATCCATTCTTCTGGGGATGGAAAATAGGACATCCATTCATGGGTGAGTTATTAAGGCTCTTAAAAGCCCTCCCTTACAGTAGTTTTTCTAACTTTAGACATTTTCTCTATAAAGTTCTGGTTAATAGTGCACAAATCAGGTCACCCCCTGCCTAACGCTTGTCAGTGATTATTCATCAACCATAAGATAAAGAGAAACTTGCTTTCTATGGCATATCTGGCCCTCCTTGATCTGATCATTGCCTACCTGTCCATCCTGTCTTTCCCATGACACTTTTTCCAAACCCCTTCTTCCTAGCCCATGGTCCAGCCATTAAAAACTATTTATATCTATCCTAATGCTCCATATACTGTGTTGGCCCTGGGGCCTTAGTATATGTATGTTTTTCCTATCCACCCCTTATATACCTGGAAAATAATCTTATGAAGAATTTCCTGATTTCCTCTTTTTTCCCTGTAACTATATTTTATATGGGTTTCTGCTGAAGCCCCTCCAAACTTACTGGGCTTACCTGTTTAAATGCCCAACATTTGATATCTGAAACTTACTTTTAAATAGTGCTCTCCCAGGTACCTGGGTGGCTCAGTCGTTAAGTGTCTGCCTTCGGCTCAGGTCATGGTCCCAGGATCCTGGGATCGAGTCCCACATTGGGCTCCCTGCTCTGCGGGAAGCCTGCTTCTCCCTCTCCCACTCCCCCTGCTTGTGTTCCTGCTCTCGCTATGTCTTTCTCTTTCAAAAAAATAAATAAAATCTTTAAAAATAAATAAATAAAAAAATAGTGCTCTCCCTACCCTAAAAAGAAAAGTATATATATTTCTCATGATATAGTGAGGAAAAGAAAGCAAGTATAGTGCAATGTTAACAATTAGTAAATCTAGGTAAAGGATTTTTGTAGGTTTGAAATGTTCCAAAAGGCAAAGTTGTGAAAAAATGGCCCACCTTCATGTATGCTCCCTGAGTACAAGAAGCATGTTGTGTTCATCTTTGTATTGCCCGCATATAATCCAGTACCTTCTTTCATTACCTACTGAATGAATCAGTAAGTGAGAGGCATGACACATTAATACCTTTTTAAAAAATATCTACCCTCACACCCATTTTCAGAAATACTACCAATTCTTAAATGTTTGGGGTCTTCTCCAGGTTATCTAGGCTGCTTCTCAGTTTTTCTTATCATGTGTTCAGGAAGTCACTTTCTCAAATCTAGGGTTAGGGTTAGATTTAGGGTAGGCATATTAATATCTTGCTACCTTTTGATGCATGAGTTAACTTTTATCTAATGGAAAATAGGTTGCATTCTGGCTGAGGTTGGAGGGTGGGGGGTGACATCATGGTGGAGATTCAGGACTAGAATAGGCTGGACTTTACAAGCTGCTCAGACTCTGTGTTTCTAAAGAGTAGAAGGTGACAGAAATGGTAAAATTGGTGAATTGGCTCCCAGGCAAAATTTATGTCAGCCTCCATGCTTCAAGAATTCTCTCTTTTTTTTTTTAAGTGAGGGATAGTGTAGGTTTTACACATGCATAACAATGCATCTGTTTATTTATTTGGAATTTTAATTTGCACATAGAAATATCTGTAAGTTAAAATGATCAAGCTTTCGATGTTATCCAGATACTTCTAATTTTTTCACAATTACTTGCAACAAAATTAAGTGCCTACAGTGGCCTATTAGTCCAGCTTTTACCACATCTTACTCTCTTAATTTGTGTCTGGATAGTAGTTGAACTTTGCGGGGGGAAACAACCTCTACTTCTATCTTTTAAGCATGTCGGCTGTGCTAAAGAGCCACATCATTCCATTGTAAACTAGAGAAAACCATCTCATAAAATGAGCTTCTACTTATATCTTAATTTGGGAGAAAGATGTTTTATAAGGGTGTGAGGTGGGTGGTAATCCTTCCTTTCTATCCCCTGGGAGTAAAATACACTGTGTGTCCCTACCTCTCAAGTCTTCTCTATGCTGTTCTTTAGACCCTCTTCCTCTGTCACCTGCTTTAGAGCATAATAAAGCCCTGCCTTCACCTTGGTGCCATCTTTAAATCTGAAAAAAATGGCAGTTGGGTTACACAAAAAAATCACAAGGAAAAATTAGACGCTGTCAGAGGTGCATACGTATATACATGCACTTCAATCTATTTTCAAAGTCTAAAAAAAATCAATTTCTTGTCCTTACTTGGAAGAACACAGATATTTCATATTAAAAAACTCTCAAATTGAAGAATCCTCAGGGCAGTCACCAAATAAAACACAGACTAATTAACAGTAGCAGTAATAACATGTTTTGGTTTTGTTCTGTTTTGTTTTTTAAAAAAAGCTAGTTGTTAGAAAAAAATGGAATGCCCAGTTTACAGTGTAAGCAGACTTTGTTGACAATGAGATATGGAGCTTCTAAGATGAGCAATCCATGAAAAATGGCTTGCCTCAGGATTTGGTCAAGGCCAGTTTAATTTAAGTTTTCCTCTCCCACTTGGTTAGTCATTAAAGTCAGGAAAGTATTTTGGAATTGGATCTGAGAAAAAAGACACTCTGGTGAACATCATAAAACTGATTATTTAAAGAGATGCTAAAAGACACTACTTTCTCTTTGGGTTCCAAAAGAATAGGGAACCAAGGCTATTCTATGATACTTGAAAAATGCACTCTGTCTTTTTAAGTGTAGCTTTGAAATCACTGGTTTTAAGTAGAGCATATTTTATGGACATTACACCACCTCAACTGCCATGCCGAGCACAAAAAGGATTATGGATTTTCTCTTCAGTGGAGGATTAAATGGTCCCCTGAATAGCAATTTTCTAAAAGAGCAAATATATGTGGCATATCCTGCATATGTTTCCCTGACATGGCAGAGTCTATCTATAAAACAGACTGTGGAGTACAGGTAGAGTCTCTAATGCTTAGAAATAGTATTTTTGACCACTAAACTGAGGACAATTAGCTTAGGATACTTGAAAGCAAAGAATTAAAATTTTGGAAACTTCTGAGAATAGGAGATAGATATTATTTTGGTCAGTCTCTTGCGGGTAACATCACAGATTTGTTTTGGTGTTTGCTGTTCTTTTTAACTAGAATATTCTACATTTTCACTTCTGCCTATCCAAAACCTGTTGGGCTTCAAGTCCCAATTCCATTGCTGCTTCCTGCATCAAATCCTTCTATTCACCCCAGCCAAAAGCAATTCCTCCTTCCTCTGGACTCCTTTGTCACTTTATTTCTACCTTTCTAATTTGGATGTTACATTTCACTGTATAGTACAATTGTAAATGGGCAAGTTTTAAATTCTGTAGATTATAAACTAGGTGAGAGTGAGAACTGTTTTATCCATTTTTGCATCTCCTACAGGACTCTATTTCTTTTTTTAAAAAATTCTTTAAGATGAAGGCACTGCAAAAGGTAAATAGCAAAGAGAGTAAAATCAGTGCTTTAAAATTCATGTTCTGAGAAAATGGGCCATTACAATTTTTTCAGAGAGTAATTCCTTAAAAGCAAATTTTAAAAAACAAACATCCAGGTTCCATTAGATTATAAAGTCCCCAAAGCGAGAGCATGCCCCTTCTTCCCTTGGTTTCACACAGCACCACGTCAGTGTTAGTTATTATTTGGTGGTTCAAAAATATACCTGTGTCCATTGAGCTGATGTTACACAGTTTAATGGTTCTGTTTACTTACTACTATCAGACAAAGGTCTCTCTGGATCCCAATACTTAATTCAAATCCAAATACAACATGTCCCAAATATTTCTATCAATCTTGATGGGTCTCCCTAGGGACTCCAGGAACAAATAAAATATATTTATGGCTGTACTACTGATAAGTGAAGCACCTTCATATTAAAAAAATAATAATAAATGATTCCTATAGCCTTGACTTCATATATGCAGAACATTAATGATGACAGGTGCATTCATCCTAAAGACCTATCAACACTAAGGCCTCACCGCTCTCTACTTAAATTACTCAATACCACACATTTCTTTTTCCTGTTTCAGTAATTCTTCTGTCAGTTTGACTACATATATATTTCATATAGAAAAGCTTTTAGCAGTGTTCAGTTGGCAAGTCTACTCATAAAATATTATATCTTTTCTTTCACTTTCTATTCTCTTTACTTCACACCTTGCTTTGTATCAAAAGTGAAACGATTATTCTACAGTAGGACATTATACTTTAATAATTAATATTGTAGCACACACATGAAAGAAATGCTAAAATAAAAAAAATAATGACAATACTAAATGCTGATGAGGATGCAGAGAAACAATCTGTCAACAATGCTGGTAGGAATGTAAATGGAACAGCCATTCTGGAAAACACATTGGCACTTCTTTATAAAAATAAACAGGGAACTACCATAAGACTCAGCAGCTGTATTTATCCCAGAGAACTGAAAACTTATGCCCACAGAAAAGTCCACACATGAATGCACAAATGCAACTTTGTAATAGCCAAAACCTGAAAACAACTAAAATGTGCTTCAGTGGGTGAATGGTTAAACAAACTGGTACATTTATACCATTGAATGCTACTTAGCAATAAAAAAGAAATGAACTATTGATACACACAACTTGGATAGATCTCAAGGGCATTCTGCTGCTGAGTGAAAAAAAAAAGTCAATTTCAAGAACCCAAAACTGTATGCTTCCATTTCTATAAAATTCTTGAATGATGAGCTAGTAATGCAAAACATATCCTTGGTTGCCAGGAGTTAGTGACTGTGTAGAAGAGAAGGGTACATATGACTATAAAGGGGTAGCAAAGGGACATCTCTGTTTTGAAAGAATACTCTCTATGTTGGTTGCAGAGGTGTTCACAGTAATCTCAACATGTAATAAGATGATATATATGCACAATGTACCAATATAAAATTCCTCATTTTGATATTCTACTCTAATTGTATATGTTGTAACCATTGGAGGAAACCAAGTGAAGGGTACTCAAGTCCTTTCTGAACTAACTTTGTTACCTCCTGTGAATCTAAAATTATTTCAAAAAATAATTTAAAAATTAAAAATATATAAAAATGAAAAATAAAATCTTATAAATATGTTAAACTGGATGGAACTCAATAACAATAAGTATATACGAGGGCTGTCTTGGGCATCTGGGTTTATATTGTTGCCCATATTTATTTTTTATGTGAGTTTCATGTTATTTGTCTTCCTCTACTAGATTGTAAATTTCATCAGGGCAGTGACTTTGTCTGTTTTGTTCACTGTTGAATCCCAAGAGCTTAGATAGTGCTCGCATATGTAATGTATTCAGTCAAAATCTGTTGAATGAGACAAGTACAACAGTAGATCCATTGCTTTAGCATGTATGGGCAATAACTTATGGTGATAGATGAAATGATGCTCAGTCTCAGATCCTGATTATGTGAATTATCATAATCATACCACAACACCTTTTTATCTGCTACCTTTCCATTTGAACTTGTATTTCATTTACCCAAATAATTGCAGGCACATGGTTACTCTGTTGCTTTCATAAGTTCTAAGTAAACAAAAAATGCTTTGTTAGAGTTGAAGTATAACAGCAATGTAAAACACAAAAATAATTTTTAAAATATAAAGTTCTATTGTATTTAAAGAATAATTGTATTTATTTTAAAAAGTTGAAACAATGTAGTTCAAATATGTAACTAATACAGCCCTTAATCTATTTCACAGTGATGGGAAGATAATTTAAATAGATAAGACATGAGAAAATAGCCTTATGTCCATTAGCAAAATGACTTTCTTGTTATTACTATCACTTACAATTCAAAGAGTGCCATAGAAAACACCTGTGTGTGTCAATACAAATATGTATTTTGTTCTATTCAATTATATCCGGAGCTTTCCAGCTAAAATCCAAAAGTATAATTTTACCTAATTTTGTCCCTAGCCCTGTATGTCAGTTTTGTGATATCCCCCACCAGGTGCCACAGTGCTCCTCGGGGCTGATGCACACCACCATCACCAGGGGACCAAAGGATCCCCACACTGGAGGAAAACTCCACATTGGCACCAGACTAGACGTAGGTCACACTTCCTCACTGGGGACCAGGACATCCCCATCGTTGGCTGTGAGGTGACAGCACTTTTCATGGAATCAGGTCTATACTTCTAGATAGAATGAGTCTTAAGTGCTCAGCAAGTGCCAGGAGGCCTCATGATACAGCACAGTGGAAAGATCATGACAAACTGGATCTTAATCAGAGTGGAAGTCCCAGCTCAGCCAGTTACCACCTCTGAGCAAGTTATCAAACCTCTCAGTCTCCTACTGTAAAGGGAGTCCATACCACGCTGTCCTCATTGTATCAGCAAAGATGAGACAAGGTATATGAAAGCAGTTTCCAAAGTAAGTATGTATGCTACATGATTATTCTAACCTAGTTCTCGTATTGGTATTTTACGGAAATATATCGGCAGTATAGCCCAGTTATATGCAATATTTGTTTTATCTCTATAGGCTGCAACGTTTCCTGATGTCAGACAGATTAGCCATAAATGCTGGTGGAATAAATAAGTAAACGTGATGTGATTCCAAGGGTATGAAGAAACCCTTATATTCATGATAAATCTTTGTTCACACGCCCACCAATATCAACAACTATATTAGCAGAGAATATTTGTTTTAATTTAAGACTTTTACTTCTGTAAAAAGGTTCATATGATCTCTCCCCCTATTCCCCTATACTTTTTTTATTAACATATCATGTATTATTTGTTTCAGGGGTCCAGGTCTGTGTGATTCATCAGTCTTACACAATTCACAGCGCTCACCATAGCACATACCCTCCCCAGTGTCCATCACCCAGCCACCCCATCCCTCCCACCCGCCTTCCCTCCAGCAACCCTCAGTTTGTTTCCAGAGATTAAGAGTCTTTTATGGTTTGTCTCGCTCTCTGGTTTCCCCTATCTTGTTTCATTTTTCTCTCCCTTTCCCTATGATCCTCTGTCTTGTTTCTCAAATTCTTCATATCAGCGAGATCATATGATAATTGTCTTTTTCTGATTGACTTATTTTGCTTAGCATAATACCCTCTAGTTCCATCCACGTCGTTTCAAATGGCAAGGTTTCAATTTTTTGATCACTGCTATATATATATATATATATATATATATATATATATACACACACACACAACATCTTCTATATCCATTCATCCACTGATGTACATCTGGGATCTGGGCTCTTTCCATAGTTTGGCTATTGTGGACATTGCTGCTATAAACATTGGGGTGCAGGTGCCCCTTCGGATCACTACCTTTGTATCTTTGGGGCAATTCCTGGGTTGTAGGGTAGCTCTATTTTCAACTTTTTGAGGAACCTCCATACTGTTCTCCAGAGTGGCTGCACCAGCTCGCATTCCCACCAACAGTGTAGGATCTCCTACACCTTTAAAGAGCATCTAGCCTAGGTGTCAACCACAGACCAGAAAACCTTTAGGGCCAAAGGAGACAGAGGATGAGGAAAGAGGAGGCCACTGGCAAAATGTACCGGAATGGGAAGGTGCTTGTTCCACTACTTGTGTTTGAGTGAAGAGCAGTTTATTGATTATTTGAAAGAATGATTCTCTGATGGTAGAATTTTTGGCAGTGGAAAATGCCTGGATGGGAAGGGCATGGATATGTGAGGGCAAAAGTACCCTCTAAGTGCCCCCCAAAATCATACTCTCATTGGACCCCGTCATTTGCTGTCTGAGATCTTAGGCAACTGCTCTGAGTCTCAGTTTTCACATCTAGAAAATTGGCATGATAAGAATGCTTTCCTCATAATAGTGTCGTGAGGACAAAATGAGATGATGCATGTAAAGTGTCTGGCCACTGTTCTGTCCTCCATAAAAGCCAGGAACTATTAGCATCATCGTCATTCCTAATGATAATTAAAATGTGAGATAATAAGTGCTTTGGAAAGTACATACTTCCTTTCCAAGCATTCTATCATTATAGGTTATACCCCCTTCTGTAAATCACACTTTGAATTTTAGTTTATACATACAGTATGGAAGCAAAATGGATTTCTGGCTTAAAATATTTTTCTGATGCAAGAGAAATGAACATGTCGCCACCTAATTCTGGCTGTGAACAGCTACCTGCACTTGCCTGTTTGATGGTGTTATCACCCTGCTCTATTTGTTTGGGCTGCCCCTAATCCAAACTGGCACACAAAACAGCAGAACCAGATTTCTGGTTGGCTTCCAGTCTGAGAAAGAAGGGGCAGCTAATGGGCTACTGAAAACCCTGTGGGCCACAGCTGTCCTGAGTGGAAATAGCCTCTAACTAAAAGCTAGACCACCGCCCTCATTTAATGAAGAATTCTTGTGACAACTCTAACTTCCAGGGGTTTCTATGCTAAAACCAAGTCAGTAAAATATCAGATGATTCTGTTGCAACTAGGAAATGTCAGTAACATAAGCAATGACAGAAAGAGGCAAGATTAAGGAAACTAACTTGGGAAATTCTGACATTGTACTGAATCAGTCAATTTGGATTTTAAAAAGTAAGCTTTTTTCGGGGGCAAGGGGTCACTTTTCAAACCGGAGCCATTTACTAAGTCACCATAAAATCCATTCACAATAAAAATGCCAGAACAACGTTTACCTTTCAAAGTTACAACTTAGTCTCTTTATAATTAAATGTAAATGGAACCAGATATTTTCTTTCTTTCTTTTTTTTTAGAGACAGAGAGCATGAGCAAATGCGGGGCAGGGGGTGAGGTGGGGAGAGACAGAGGGCGAGGGGAAGAGAACATTAAACAGGCCCCATGCCCAGCACACAGCACAATCTCATGACCCTGGGATCATGACCTGAGCAGAAACCAAGAGTCAGATGCCCAACCGACTGAGCCATCCAGGTGCCCTGGAACCAGATATTTTCTTTTCCTTAATTTACTGCCAAACAGTTCAAAAAAAAAAAAGATTTCTTTCTCATAGATGCAATAAAAGATGGCATTTTCAAACAGATGTTTAAGTGTACTCAAAAAGTTCTATCACTTTATTTTTCATAACTGTGTTTTCTTAATTTTTCCTTCTTGGGTATTTTGCATATAAATGACTTTTCCATGCCAGCTCTGTGAAATGAAGTAAATAATGTAATTAGAAATAATATACAGGTGCATGGATTAGATTATTAATGGTGGTTTCTGTTGTTTGAGGAAGTTTTCTGTACCCTTGGATTTGTTTAGATTTACTACCTTTCTTTAAGAGCTCTGTGGTCTTTTATGTTACTGAAAAAACAGAATTCTGAAGGCTCATCAAGAGTGCCATTGTGCATTTTACTGGGGAACTTGAACTCCACCATGCTTGAGTAAAAAACAAAAACAATAACAAAGAGAATGACACATTCCCTAAAACTTGATGAAAGCTAGAACACCGGGAAGTTTTTGTACCAAACAGGAGGATAAATAAATACGACTATTAAGCTAGCATTTGTACACAGGATGAAGCCAAAGTGGAGGAAAAACAGTTACTTCTGGCTTAAAGAGTCAGCCCTCCCCTGTGTCCCAGAAACTTTTCTTCTCACACTGCTTACTCCCATAGCCCCATATTTCAAGGTTGACCTTAAATTCCACCTTCACCAAGAAACCACTCTAGCTAAATTAATTTCTCTTTTCCCCTGAATTTGCCTGTCAACATCTTTCATCTGGGGACTTAATGAATCATCCAGTGCCTTGAGGCTGTGATTTCACTGTTCTTTAATTGCTCCATGGATCTACCAGGGTCATTTTCCCTATGCTATTATACGTTATAAATTGTTGGAGGCCGAGGATATCCCTCACATCTCTTTCCTGTCTCTCTACTCCCCAAAGTCAAGCATAGCGTTATAAACACAGTAGACAGGGAATCTAGCCTGGTAGAGAAGAACCATCTTGATGCTACTGTGACTTGGTTACTGCAAATCCTCTAAGATCCACAGCCATAATGTTGATAAGAAATTATTGAGTGGTTCTTTTCAGTCAGCTGAGAAGTTACTCGTACCATCCCTGTAACCCTCCTGAGCAAGTGGGATTTTATGGTACAGCTAATGGCTGATGGTCATGCAGCATGCCCAGCATAGGGACAGCACAGAGACATGCTGCTGGAGTTGGGAATCCAGCTCCACTGCTTCCTAGCTTTGTAGCAAATGACTTGTGTGTGCATTAGTTTTCTCATCTGTAAAAATAATAATAGTTAACAATCATCCAACACTATATGTGAAGCCCTGTTCTAAATTCTTTCACTGTTTTAACCCCTGAGGTAGGCACTATTATTATCCCCATTTTGATGAAGATAATGAGACAGAGAGAGAATAAGTAACTTTCCCAGAGCTACAAAATCAAGCAGGAAAATTGGGATTCATATTCAGGAAAACTGAGCTTATGCATTCAAGTTCTAAGGTGCACTGCCTCTCATAAAATTTATATCATATGGGGGTGCCTGGGTGGCTCAGTCGTTAAGCATCTGCCTTTGGCTCAGGTCATGATCCCAGGGTCCTGGGATCGAGCCCCGCATCGGGCTCCCCGCTCTGTGGGAAGCCTGCTTCTCCCACTCCCCCGGCTTGTGTTCCCTCTCTTGCTTTGTCTCTCTCTGTCAAATAAATAAATATTTTTAAAAAATTTATATCACATGGTTATGTAAAGGATTAAACCAATTAATACACCTAAAACATTTAATATATTTAATTTATTAAATATTGGTTTTAAAAAGTGGTTGACACATAGCACATACTCAACAAAAGTTCACTGTATTATGTTTACATTCAGGTCATAATTTAGGCTCCAAAACTTTTTTTTTTTTTTTTTGAGAGGAGGAGAGAGAGAGAGAGAGAAAGGGATACAGGGAGAGAGAGAATCTCAAGCAGGCTCCATGCCCAGTGTGGAGCCTGATGTGGGGCTTGATCCACGACCCTGAGATCATAACCTGAGCCGAAACCAAGAATTGGACACTTCACTGACTGAGCCGCCCAGGCACCCCAAGGCTCCAAAACTCTTACATGAATTTAGACAAAAATGATCCATATAATAACTTAATATGTGCCAACACAATCTCTGCCTAGAGGGAAGCTTACACTCTAATGAGAACTGCATACATATGTAAAAAAAAAATTAAGCAAACCACTGTTAAAAGTGACACTAATTGATAGGAAGAGCCCAGGAGAGCTGCAGGTAGCAAGTTGCCCTATTCACAGGGAGTCTTATCTCACAGGGGTCTACATAGCTCCTTTTAACAGGTATCTAAGACAACTCTGGTGTAAATTACTCATAAACTACACTGTAACATATTTGTTGTATAGGCTGTGCTTGAACAAGTACCACATTAGGGTATGAGACTGTACATTTATAAGTACAGAGGTGCTAAGGAGCACAGTGGAAACACATGGAGAAGAGAGAGAGATGGGCCTAAAATGGGGCTGGAGCTTAGGGAACACTTCTCGGAGGAGGGGGACTTAGCATTCCAAGATGAGGATATCAATAATTTACTCAGAAACTCATCCTCCAGCTCAGTTAAAAGAAGAATAATGACACAAATCAGAAAAACTAACAGTATTAATATTTTATCAGTTCCACTATGTACTCTAAGGAGCCCAAATGTTCTGTACATTAATAATTGAGTCTCCTTAAAACCTTCAGAACCATTGTGTGCAAAAAGAGCAGGGTGTGTGAATACCACTTAAATAATCACTATTCCACTTTTTTTTTTTACCCACAGTCCTTTTATGCATTTTTTTTGTTAGTTCAAAGAGATAAATGGTTCCTGAAGATATGTAATAGATACATGTACTCATTCCTTCCCTGCCTAATTTATTCACTCATTCTATAAGTATTAAATATATAATCCCAGCACAGTACTAGGCACTAGGGACAAAAATACGATCAAAGTCTAATGAAGAAGACAAAAATGAAACATATAAGGGCTTTCCATGAAGCAGATCCAAAGTAGAGATAGATAGGCTACAAATTACAGAAGGGATTCAGAGGAGGATGTGGTCAATAGCATAAATGGGGAGCACTCCAGAAAGCTTTCAGAGAGCAATAATAATCTCACAGTTAAGTCTAATGGCAAATTCCTCAAATATGCTGCTGCTTCTAAGCACTATTCAATACTTCTGTCTTGAAATTCCCTTTCCCCCAAACTTTTGTGATATTACCCTGAATATATTTGCCTCTAACTTTCCATGGCCCCTTTTCCCAATTCCGTTGACAGCACCTCTGTTCAAGCACTTTAATGTGGTTGTTTAATGGTAGTCGTTTCTTTTGATTTGAGCCAGAGCCTCTTATTCCTCATTGTGCATCAGAATTACTGCAAAAAAAAACTCAAAAACATACAGGTGTCCCAGCCTTCCTTTGATGCTTCAGCTTTGGGACCTAGATATATGAGTACTGTGTTTTCTCTTTAAGTCCCAAGTGATTCCAGCCAGGTTTAAAACCAGCTAAGGAGGCCTTCCTTCCTCTTACCGTTGCATCTGGAGACTGTTCGTTTTCACCATTCTCTCTCAATGGCTTCCTGAACTGCCTAGAGTTCTGGGCCTGGAAACAGTCATCAGGCTAACAACTGGAATAGGAAGTGGCCATGCCCGTCTTCTCCATCCAGGATACCCTAAGATCAAATCCACCATGACCATCTGGAATCTCAAAACTGCCTCATACTCCTCTTATCTTTGGTCACTCGTGTAAGACGTTCTGTTCATCTATCCTCCTTGGATTCTTCCTTTTACTGTGCCCTATCCTTCCAAACTTCACAATTATATCTCATGGAAATTCAGATTCATAGTAAACAAACTCCACTAATTCTCACACTCCACTACTTAAGTGAAAGTTGCCCATTTCTCCTAACCCTGGTCTCTCCCATCCTAACAAAAACTTCCAGTCAGCATCACCTTCTTGCTTCAGTCAAATTTATTGGGGAAATGGCCTATTCTTGCTATTTCTGATTCTTCTCTTCACATTTATTTATTAAACAACTGCAACTTGGTGTCCAGCGTCATTATTCCCTGAAACTAACAAATGATATCACTAACTTCCAATCTGTCAAATATAAAGTACATTCCAATTCAAAATGGTACCTCTTTTGCAATTATGAAATAATATCAGTGGGACATCCATTTTTCTTATCCTACAAGTTTTAAGGTTTAGGATTATCACTGACTTTTCCCTTATTCTTTATGTAAAATAAGTTATCTGATTCTATAATATTTTATAATTTATGAATTCACCAAAGGATAGTTCTACTATACATAATATATGATGCTATTACAACAAAAACTTTCAAGTTTAATTCTCTTTACTCTTACACTCAGAACTCTATTCTAAGTTCCAATGTCTAGTAGAAGACTCCATATACATCTTTTAACTCCAGGGATTTTCCATCTGAGTCCACACTGCATAATGTTATAAAGGTAACATTTCTCAGACTGAATTTTTATCAAATCTTTCCCCTGCTCTAAGAACCTTTGCTTGGCCACAATCAAATCTAATTGTGCAGCCCAACATGTACTGCCTTCCAGCCCAATTTTCATACACTATACCAGTTTAGCCTCATCTCTTGACGTTTCCTGGCAGGGTTCTTCACATACATGCGTATCTCAACAGCTTTGTTAATACCTTTCCCTGATGTGAATGTCATTTTGACTCTCAATTCTTACCCGTCAGTTCCTTCAAGATCCAAATAAATATTCTCTTCTACTGGGCTGATGGAACTCTTGCATGAGTCATCTGTCAGCACTTTGTATAAAGTTTTCCATATATTATCTGTCAGTGGTTGTATTTTGAATATTAATCCTACCTCTTTAAATAAATTGGAGTGGCAGTGACATATAGTGGCATAAACCACTGTGGGACTTGGGAAACATTTGTTTTATCATCTGTTAAATGTGAATATTTCCTACCTCACAAAGTTGATCCGAGCATTAAATACCTAATATATCTGTTATGATGGCTGGCACATCATAATCATTAAATAGTAACCATTATTGCATCTGCAACCAAGAGGTAGGAATTTCTCTTCATTTTGTAACATTTCACACCCACAACACTTTGTGCACCCAATTCTGAGGTATATAAACAAAGGAGGTCCTATAGCTATATATTTGGTTACTAAGTTAATGATAAAAGTTCTAGTAACTATGGGAAAATTCCATTTTCAAATTTAGCTAGTTTTTTGTAGAAGTATAACCTGATCTCTATTGATGACAATGAACTGGTCAGGATGGAAATTTCAGGACTGAAAATGTCGTTTAGTATTCCTATGTTTACTTAATCTTTTCTGCAAGCCAGTTTTAAGTCTCAGGCAATATAGAAAGTTTTTTTGTTCTTGGAAGAAAAAAAAAATCCAGAATGTATAATTCTTTGTCTTCCTAATCTTGATTAATTTTTTACACTTTTTCCAGGTGGGTGGCTTAGTTCTGGAATGTAGGCTTTACCAAAGACTTCAATCTTAAACCTCTTTTATATAAGTAATAATATACAGACCATGATTCTTTCTTTTTCAAGCCCAAAACATTAACTGACAATAGAAATTGGCAGATCATTTGGTTATTAAAGATCAGGGATAGGGAAGCCTGGGTGGCTCAGTTAGTTAAGCGTCTGCCTTCGGCTCAGGTCATGATCCTAGGGTCCTGGGATCAAGCCCCGCATCAGGTTCTATGCTCAGCGGGGAGCCTGCTTCTCCCTCTCCCTCTGTCTGCTACTCCCCCTGCTTGTGCTCTCTCTCTGTCAAATAAATAAATAAAATCTTAAAATAAAATCAGGGATAGCTTTGATGGACATAGATGCAAAAAAGTCTCAACAAAATATTAACAAACTGAATTCAATAATACATTTAATGGATCATACACCATGATCAAGTGGAATCTATTCCAGGGATACAAGACTGGTTCAACATCCACAAATCAGTTATGAAATAGGTTCATGAAAAGATGATCAATATCATTAATCATCAGGGAAATGCAAATCAAAACCAATGAGATATCATGAGATACCACCTCACACCTGTTAGAATGGCTATTATTAAAGACAAGAAATAAAAAGAGTTGACACAGATGAGGAAAAAAGGGAACCTTTGTGCACTGTTGGTGAGCATGTATATTGATATAGCCCCTATGGAAAACAGCATGGAGGTTCCTCAAAAAGTTGAAAATAGAGCTACCATACGATCCAGCAATTGCACTACTGGGTATTTACCCCAAAGATACAAATGTAGGGATCCGAAGGGGTACGTGCACCCCAATGTTTATAGCAGCAATGTCCACAATAGCCAAACTGTGGAAAGAGCCAAGATGTCCATCGACAGATGAATGGATAAAGAAGATGTGGTATAGATATACAATGGAATATTATGCAGCCATCAAAAGGAATGACATCTTGCCATTTGCAACAACGTGGATGGAACTAGAGGGTATTATGCTGAGTGAAATAAGCCAATCAGAGAAAGACAAGTATCATATGACCTCACTGATATGAGGAATTCTTAATCTCAGGAAACAAACTGAGGGTTGCTGGAGTGGTGGGGGGTGGGAGGGATGGGGTGGCTGGTAATAGACATTGGGGAGGGTATGTGCTATGGTGAGCGCTGTGAATTGTGCAAGACTGTTGAATCACAGATCTGTACCTCTGAAACAAATAATACATTATACGTTAAAAAAAAAAAAGATAGCAGGAAGGAAAGAATGAAGGGGGGGGAAATTGGAGGGGGAGACGAACCATGAGAGATGATGGACTCTGAGAAACAAACTGAGGGTTCTAGAGGGGAGGGGGTGGGGGGATGGGTCAGCCTGGTGATGGGTATTAAAGAGGGCACATACTGCATGGAGCACTGGGTCTTATGCACAAACAAGGAATCATGGAACACTACAGCAAAAACTAATGATGTAATGTATGGTGATTAACATAACATAAAAAAAAAGAACTACCAGGGAGCCTGGATGGTTCAGTTGGTTAAGCATCTGACTCTCCGTTCCAGCTCAGGTCATGATTTCAGGGTCATGACCTCAGGGTTGTGAGATTGATCCCCAAGTCGGACTCCATGCTCAGCGTGGAGTCTGCTTGTCCCTCTCCCCCTCTCCACTCTTCCCCCTCTGCTCTTCCCCCAGGCCACATGCTCTCTCTCTCTCTCAAATAAATAAATAAATAAAATCCTTAAAAATAAATAAAATAAAATAAAATAGAACTATCATATGATCCAGCAATTTCACTTCTCTAAAGTCTAAAAAGGCCATCATCTACAAACATAAAAGAAAGCTAGTCACAAGTGAAATATTTACAAATGAATTAAGCAGTATAAAGAAAAATTCTTAAGTTAGTCCAAGTTTTACCAACATCCTAATGGAAGCACATTCCTGCTTTGTGCTATATATTCATCACTCAAATACAAAATATACATTCTTTAATGATTTGCTAACCAACATTAAGCAAAATTAACCAAGGCATAGTAACAGAATCCTTTCGGCTAATTTTAGAATCTGGATTGCATTTGGTCTCCCACATTATTATCACCATTAAGCAACATAACCCTAAGAAGTTCACTGAGCAATATTTGAGCAATGAAAAAACAATGAACAGCAAATCAATTACATATAAAATTATTAATGAAATATGCAATAATGCTTCCAGAACTCACAACCAAACAATTCACAGTTTAATTACTGCCTTCCACTGTCAGCCTTTCAAACTGGATTAATACAAGGTTTTCTTTTCATTGTTTCAAAATGCCTATGTAATTCATTTGTTTGAAAAAAATTACTTTCTCAAATAAAATCAGTTGCAATAGCTACCAAACATATGCACAAATATATTTACACACACACACACACACACACACACATATATATGTATATATATATATATATATATATATATATATATATATATATATAAAAGATTTTATTTATTTATTTGACAGAGAGAGCAAGAGAGCACAAGCAGGGGGAACAGTAGACGGAGAGGGAGAAGCAGGCTCCCCGCCAAGCAGGGAGCCTGATGCGGGGCTCGATCCCAGGACCCTGGGATCATGACCCAAGCTGAAGGCAGACGCTTAACCATCTGAGCCACCCAGGCGCCCCACACATATATATTTTTATAAATGTTACACTAGGAAAAATATTTCTACTCCTTCCTATGACAGTGTCTAATAACTGCTTTATTAATTGCTTTCAAAAACTTGCTACTAGAAATAAATTGGGCTGGTTTTCTTTCATTTCTTGTCCCTGAAAGAAATCTCATCTCATAATTTTCCTTTTCAGGCCCTACATATATTGGCTTGGTTATAAGCAGACTTCTCCTGAGCTAAAAAGAGTAAAATATTTTTGTTCCCAGAAGGATTATTCTTCTTTATTCTCTAAATCCACCTTGTACAATATGATATCCACTAACTATTTGAAATGTGACTACTTCAGATTGTAATATGTATGAAATACATACTGGATTTTGAAGATTTAATACAAAAAATTAAAATATCTCATTAATAATTTTTATAAAGATTACATGTTATTTGATAATATTTTTGATATACTGGGTTGAATTAAGCATATTATTAAATTAATTTCATTTGTTTCTTTTCACTTTTTACTTAGCTTATTGATGAGTTTTGGCAATTTATGGTCTTCAAATAATTGGTTTATTTCATCTAAGTTTTAACTGAATTTATGTGCATAGAGTTGTTCATAGCATTCCCATCTTATACTTTTAATGTCTGTGGGATTTACAGTGACGCCTCATCCCTCCTGTCTAACACTGGTCATTTTGTTTTCTCTCTTTTTTCCTTTCTCAGTCAGGCTAGAGGCTAATCGATTTCACTGACCTTTTCAAAGAGCCATTCGTTTCCCTATTGTTTTCCTGCTTACAATTTTATTGATTTCTGCTCTTTATTTTTTCCTTCATTCTGCTTGCTTTGGTTTTAATTTGGTCTTATTTTTCTAATTTCATAAGGTGGAAACTTAGATTGTTGATTTGATACATTTATCCTTTTTTACTGTAAGTATTTTATGCTCTAAAATTTATATGGATATGTATTTAAAATTACATATGTTGACTTCCATGTGTGGTTAGCGTTATATATTTGTATTTATTGCTCCTCTAATAAGTGTAACACACTAGTAAAGTGGGTTTTTTTTTTCCCACTACATCAATAAAAGTTTAATAGCCTATGGGATCACTGAACCAAAGAATCTCAGGCTCTCAGAAAGCAGTGAGCAATAGCGCTGGGTGGTTTGGGTTTCTCCAAATTCAATTATGTAAAAACTTTGGATATGTTTTGAGTTGAAAATTAAAGTTTAGAAAAGTGTCCTATTAAACTGAATCTGAGAGCTTGTGGTTCTTCAGAGTTCCCTGTTTACTGACAGAGTAATTGAGCTTTTTGAAAAGAAAATCGGAAAGCCATCTATATAAGTAAGAGTTACAGAGTTGAAAGGTGAGATTGCTTCTTCTAATTTCACTGACTTGACTCAGGGCCTGAAATCTGTACCATGGAAACCCCCTTACTGGTCCTCTGGCCCGAAACCTGAAGCTTTGGTTTACTCACTCTGCCATGTAGTTCCCAGCACTATGTCTGCAGGACCAAACAGTGGGGAGAACAGAAGGAGGAAAAAAGTGATGTAAAAAAAAAAAGGTGACGTAAATTCACTGCAAGTTCTGATACCATAATTCCTCTGTTCAGAGATGGGTTTCTCCCTTCTCAGAGGTTCAGGAACCTACCTGGTTGCCTCCACCTTCTCCATCACAGCTGCCTCTAGGGGACTGCCTGCGCTGGGGAAGACAGAATAAAAAAGCAAAAAGCAAAAACAAAAGCAGGGTATTTCCTCCCTTTCTGTCCGACCCATGGAAGCTCTCTTTTTACTGCTTAGATATGAAAGAGTCTTCACTCTTCTGGAGCTGTTTCTGTCTACCTCAGGATATACTTCAGGGTGTCAACTTGCTTTTAAATCTAAGCTGGGCAACACTGGAGGGAAAAAAAACAACAACACTGCTGTTTGGTGGTTTGGGAATTCTGATCTTTCCCTAATCTACCTGCTAGCCCTTAACTGTCAGCATACTCTGCATACACAATTCTGCCAGGGTTTATAGCTGCCTGTAATGGAGATAGGGTGAAGTGTGTTTATTCCATCTTGCCTGGACCTGGAACCAGTATTCCATTTTCAGACAACTTTTTAAGACAAAAATTCTAAACTCACTTAAGTCCCTGAACCTCAAATATGTAGTAGGAGAGAGAGGATACAGGTGATTTGGAAGACTGGGCTGACCAAAGAATCAGAAGTTTGTCTTATTTTCCTGAGGACTGACAGCTTACTGAACTTGTCATGAGAATGATATAGCTATGCCATTTGAAAAACTCTTTTGAGTTTTACACATTTATATATTATATCTAAGACAAAATCTATATTTAGAAAAGATACATTCTTGGTCAAGTACGATACATACTTGGGTCTTTTCTAGAGCAGAAGGATCTGTTGCCATCTGGATAGAATGTAAAAGGGATATTTCTATCCTAACATTTAAGCTAACTCAGCAGTATTGAAGACTGAGAGTAGAGGTCAGTGAGTCCTCTGCTACCATTTTTATCTCTGTTAGCCCTCATTTGTATTTCTTAAGCTATCCAAGTTTTGTCCTGTCAGTCCCAATCTCACACCAAGACCCTTTTTGTGATAACTAATAAGGACTCTGGGTTCTACTTTCAATGAAAACTTTTGTTTGTAGATTTATATTTTAAAGAAGCACCGTTTTCTAACTAATAGCTTGGAGACTACAGGCCTATGATCTAAAAAAAAAATGCTAGTTGTAATCCTGACTTTTGACCCAGATTTCAAATAAGAATGCATTTAGTGACAAATACCATAAAGCCCAACCAACATTGGGTTAAACATCTAAGAGTTTACCTATGTCACAACAAGAAGCCTGGGACTCAGCTTAATCTTCCAAAGTATGAAAGAAGCATAAATGGTCAATTTATAAACATATTTCCCTATTGTTGGACATTGTTTTGTTTCCAATTAAATTATTCCATTAAAAACATGTGGAAAGATGCTCAGCATCATAGCAAAAGCATTTTCGTATCTATATCCTTAGTAGTGCTCTCATTTCTAAGGAGAGATTCTGGGAAGTGAGGTTGCTGAGTCATAGCATGTAAGCATTTTACATTTTAATGCTTGCTAGTTTCCAAAATGATTGTGTCAGTCCAAATTCTCACCAACAGTAGGGTAGAATGTACCTTTCCTTGTATTCTGTCATTGGATATTATAAATATCTTGAATTTTTAATGTTACATTAGGCAAATAATGTTTTTTTTTATTATTATTTAGTTTTGCTTCTCGGGCTATTACTGATGTTGAGCATCCCTTTTGTATGTTTATTGGTGATTTGCCTCTCTTCTGTGAATCATGTTTTTTATTGATTTTATTTGTTTTTTTGTCTTTCTTATCAATACGAAGGATTGTAACTCTTTAACTTTCATATAAACTGCAAATATATTTCTCCCAGTCCATTGTTTGTCCTTTAAATTTGGTCTGTGGTATCTGGAAAACTCATATTCATCTCCAGGACAGCCAAATATCATTTTCCTTATCAAGCTTCCCCTGAATTCCCTGGCAGGTAGTCATTCTTTCCACACTCTACCTGTAATATTTTGTGCATATCCCTGTGTGCTGAATTATAACTACAAACCTTTACTTCCTGTTCAAAAAAGTATACCGAAATGAAAGTCAAACAGACTAACATTATAACAGATATATTTTAGAACCTGCTTTCAATTTTCTAAAAGTAAATCATTCACAAACTTCAGAATTTTCTTGTTGCTTATCATTAGAACAATCATATCATCTTTCATTTTAGAGAATCTTAGTTCCACTTCTCAACTTTCTCCCCATGAAAACTCTTGTTTTCTTCTTTCTGTATCTTTTGTTCATGAGTTCTGACTTCAAAATCCCTTCAAAATCTATTGCTGTGTGACAAACCATTGCAAATTTTAGTGGCCTAAAATACTTATTTACTTTGCTCACAATTGTCAACTTGGGCAGGGCTCGGTGGGGAAGATTTGTCTTTGCTCCACACAGTTAAGCTGAACCCAGCCTGGAGAATCTACTTCTAAGATGGCTCGGATGGCTCACTCACATAACTCGCAAGTTGTTTGGCTGTTACCCAAGACCTCAGCCAGATCTGTTGCTAGGAGCCTCAGTTCTTCTCCACATGGGCCTCAACTGTGCTACTTGACTTCCTCACAAGTTGGTTAGGTTCCAAGAGTGACTATCTGAAATTACAGAAAGTAAAAGCAGCCGGTGTTTTGACATTGGGTCTGGAAACTGTGACAGCATTACCTATGTTGTAATATTTGGGGCAAAGCAGTCCGAGAGTCTATCCAGTTTTAAGAGAATGGACACAGACCTCACTTCGCAATGGGAGGAGTGCCAAAGAATTTATGGCCATCTTTAATCTACCATAATTTTCCTATATACTGGGTTCTTCTAAAGTTGTCAAAAAAGTTGTCAGTATTTGCTATAACCAAGGCATGCTCTATTCCCTTCAGAAATATGGAAGATGCCTCTCTTTCTTGCCAACTCTTTGTCACTTGGTGTCCCAGGCCAGAGTAATATGGTGAGTGTCTCATCTTTCCCATAGGCCCTTGAGCTTCTGCCAAGGAGTCAAGTCCAACCTTAACTACTGAGCCAAGACCGGGGATAATATAGTGTCCTCCCCCAATTTTTTACTGTACAGTCTCTGTGCATACAAAATGTTCCACTTACAGAATTCCTTCCCCTCTAATAAATCAACTCCCATCAACACTTCATTAAGTATAATCACACTCTGAACTCCTGCTTAACCTGAACTGCTAACAAATTATTTGTGATATTTACAATATTAATATGCCTTAACTCCATGTCTGGGAAGCCTATTGTCATAGACTCTCTCTTAAACCAACTTATCTTATAAAAATAATATTTTATCAGATTGTCCATGGCACTCTCCAATCTAAAGAATTTGAATTTTATTTCACTCCACACTTCCACAGTACTCACTGGAGCTGAACATTTCAGAAAAGAAATACCCCATAGCCTAGAAAAGTGCCAAGCAAGGTAGGGAAAAATCACCCCGAAGTTTTACTGTTTCATAATTGTAAAAATACTTTTTTGTTTTTTAATGGAAAAAGTTCTCCATCTTCAAAGGTATAAAAGAAAATTAAACTGCCTACTATAGCTCCTAGTAGCTCCTACCTTATTTCAGTGATTCTCTTCAAAATAATCAGTGAAAATATGACAGGTCCTTTATATGTTAGAACACTAAGACACAGATCCCTTTGAACCACCAAGAAAAAGCAATTCTTTTGTACTCTTGGTGGGAATGCAAACTGGTGCAGCCCCTGTGGAAAACAGTATGGAGTTTCCTCAAAAAGTTAAAAACAGAACTACCCTATAATCCAGTAATCACACAACTAGGTATTTACCCAAAGAATACAAAAAAACTAATTCAAAGGGATATATGCACCCCTATGTTTACTGAAGCATTATTTACAATAGCCAATTTATGGGAGTGCTTGGGTGATTCAGTCAAATGTCTGACTCTTGAGCTCAGCTCAGGTCTTGATTTCAGGGTCATGAGTTTAAGCCCCCCATTGGGCTCCCTGCTGGGTGTGGAGCCTACTTTAAACAAATTAGTAAGTTAAAAAAATAGCCAACTTATGGAAAGAGCCCAAATGTCCATCAACTGATGAATGGATAAAGAAGATGTGGTGTATATATATATATTCAATGGAATATTATTCAGCCATTAAAAGAATGAAATCTTGCCATTTGCCACAACATAGATGGAGCTAGAGAGTACAATGCTAAGCAAAATAAGCCAATCAGAGAAAGACAAATGCCATATGATTTCACTCTTATGTGGAAGTTAAGAAACAAAACAATTGAACAAAGAAAAACAAAAAGACAAACTAAAACCAGACTCTTAACTATAGAGAACAAACAGATGGTTACCAGAGGAAAGGTTGGTGGGGGGGATGGGTGAAATAGGTAATGGGGATTGTTAGCAAATCCTACATTTGATAATACACTTATCTTGATGGGCACTGGGTAATATATGGAATTGTTGAATCACTATATTGTATACCAGAAACTAATATAACTACACTAGAATTAAATTAAAAAAATTTTTTTTAATATTGGAATTTGGAAGGTACAAATTAATCTTACCCCTCTCCCCTCAAGATTACAAATCAATTGAAAAATTGACATAAAGGTCAGATATGATCAAAATAGCTGCTCTCATTACCATAAAACTGGACCAGAGGATGGGCTGATTTAGTTTTCTACTTCTAGTCATTGGGACCTGCTTGTGGAGAGAGTTGGGTCTGAGGCACAGACACACATTCAGCTGCCCTAGACGGTAAGATTGTAGCCTGCCTCTGGCAGGCAGGGATTTCCAACCGGGTGAGCAGCAGCAGAGAGAGTAAAGAACATGTAGCCCATGGGTAGACAGGGTCTGCAGTGAGAAACCTTAAGGTTGGCTTCCCCATGGCAGCCACTTCTTTCCCTAGTCTCACCAATCAGGGAACACAGCGCCCCTCACTCCTGTAGGGAAGCAGGAGAGATGGGTGAAGGCATCTGAGAGAGTAGCATTTCTAACTCAAGAGAGTCAAATTTTCTAACTTATGGGTCTATAGGAAAATAGGGAAAGAGAGAAAATGGATTTCCTATATGAAGTAAACATTCAGTGTAAAACACTGCTACGATGCAGATAAGGTAATACAGGTCAGTCCTCTTCCAATACTGTCCTAAAGGGTTCCATCACATTCTCAACATACATGCTATAAAATTTTCTCTAGTGTGGAAATATATACAATTAAGTCACACAGATTTCCTTTATTCTTCATTCTTTTTTAAAAGATTTTACTTATTTATTTGACAGGGAGAGACACAGCGAGAGAGGGAACACAAGCAGGGGGAGCAGGGGAGGGAGAAGCAGGCTTCCCACTGAGCAGGGAGCCTGATAGGGGGCTCGATCCCAGAACCCTGGGATCATGATCTGAGCCAAAGGCAGACGCTTAACAACTGAGCCACCCAGGCACCCTTTATTCTTCATTCTTAAAGGACCTTATCAGGAAAGTGAAAAGACAACCCACAGAATGGGAGAAAATGTTAGCAAATCCTACATTTGATAAGGGATTAATATCCAGAATATATAAAGAACTCTTACAACTCCACAACAAAAAACAACCTGATTAAAAAGTGGGCAAAATACTTGAATAGACATTTCTTCAAAGAAGATACACAATTGTCTAAACACATGAAAAGGGGGTTAACATCATTAGTCATTAGGGAAATATAAATCAAAACCTCCATGAGATACCACTTCACACACAGTAGGATGGCTATAATCAAAAACACAGAAAATAGCAAGTTTGGGCAAGGATGTAGAGAAACTAGAACACATGTATGTTGCTGGTAGGAATGTAATATGATGCAGCTGCTGTGAAAACCTTTTGGTGTGTCTTCAAAAAATTAAATATACCCAACATGACTGAAAATAGGTACTCTGATACTTGTATGCCAATGTTCATTGCAGAATTATTCATAATAGTTGAAAAGCAGAAACAACTCAAGGGTCCATCAAAGTATGAATGGATAAATAAAATGTGGTATATCCATACAATAAAGTATTAGTCATTCATAAAAAGGAATGAAGTTCTGATACATACTACAACATGGAGGAACCTTGAAAACATTATATGCTAAGTGAAATAAAGCCCACCATAAAGGACAAGTATATGAGTGAGTCCATTTATATGAAGCACCTAAAATGGACACATTTGTAGAGGCAGAAAGTAGATTTGAGGTTACCAGAGAAGGCAGGAATAAGAGTCATTGCTTACTAGGTGCAGAGTTTATATTTGAAGTGAAGAAAAAGCTTGGGAAATAGTGGTGATAGCTGTACAACACTGTGAGTATAATTAATGCCATAAAATGTACACTTAAAAACGGGTTGAAATTGCAAATTTTATGTTATATATATTTTACCACAATAAAAAAATTTTAAATACTACACTCTTAGTGAATACTCAAGTTTATAGTAGAAAATCATGCTATTTCTTATGTAAGGCAAGTTTTAATAAGACGTTTAGTTTTACTAGTAATATATTTTGACTCTCATGCATTCATTTTTAGCTGAGTAAATGGAAATAGGAGAAAAATAAGTATTCCCTGAGTCAGAAATTTAGTCGGAATCAGGGAACCAATAGATTTATAAGTCAAATCAGAGGTGAAATTTAGTATTCTATACTCAAAAGGGTCATTCTTCCCTGGATGCTAATATTGTATATGTACCAATACAGGAGCCAGTGGCCGGAAGTTTGTTTGGTTTGTAAATTCCTTTGGACAATTGCAATGTCGTTAGTTACAAGGCAGATGCTGAGGAGAATATTCTCAGCAACATCCTTAAAGTCCTTCCAATTCCTCTTTCCTCTGAGAACCACTTAGGAATGCAATGTCAAAAGCAGCCATAGGCAAATCTTTACCTGACTTAAATCTCTCTCCCCTTTCCCAAATTTCTTCTTTCTCATTAGAAATAATTTGAGTATGGTTTGAGAATCTAGATGCCTTTTGGGAGTTAATGCTTTTTCCACATGATTATGTTTTCACCACTGAAAATAGGGAAATTATTTTTTCTCTGGACATTCCACTGGAATTAAGTACTATACTGCTGAAAGGAAAATAATATCTTCAGGGTATAGACATTACCAACATTAGGAAAATCTCACAAAAATTCTGTTTCCAGAAATTTCCCTTTTAATCTAAATTAAAAGGGTTTGAGATAATTTTCAATGGAGGCAGAACATTGCTTTTCTATCAAATTAAATATCCAAATTCCTCTGACATGTTAATTATTAACAGAACATTTATACCACTTTTTGTTTTAAAAGCAGCAGGTATATACATATATCATTGCATTTTCCCCCAAAATTTCCATTTTTAGGTGTTTGAGGGTAACTGCTTTTATCATAATTTTTCAAATGAAGAACCTGAAACCGGAGAGGCTAACTGCTATGCCCAAATTAGAGTAGACTCAGCACTGAATCCTACACCCTCTCAAACACCCTTACACAGCATTTATCTTTATAATCAGAATAAATTGCAGGGCCCTGTGCATCAGAAAAGGACTGGAATGAACATTAAATATTAAATATTATTGGCTTTTTGAACTGCTAATGTTGTTATCATTCAAAAAGCTCATATTGGGCACCTGGGTGGCTCAGTCGTTAAGCATCTGCCTTTGGCTCAGGTCATGATCCCAGAGTCCTGGGATCAAGTCCCACATTGGGCTTCCTGCTCAGCGGGAGTCTGCTTCTCCCCCTGCTTGTGTTCCCTCTCTCGCTGTGTCTCTCTCTGTCAAATAAATAAATAAAATCTTAAAAAAGCTCATATTAAAATTAACTTGGATCCAGGTGCCTGGGTGGCTCAGTTGGTTAAGCGACTGCCTTCGGCTCAGGTCATGATCCTGGAGTCCCGGGATCGAGTCCTGCATCAGGCTCCCTGATGAGCAGGGAGTCTGCTTCTCCCTCTGACCCTCCCCCCTCTCATGCTCTCTCTATCTCATTCTTGCTCTCAAATAAATAAATAAATAAAATATTTAAAATAAAAAACTAACCTGGATCCAACAACTTTGTGCTACAGGTTAAGTTGTCCCTACGAGACAGTGTAATAGCTAATAAATTGGTTAAATTCATGATCTATACATCTGCAATATGGAATTTACCTTTTTATTATTTTTTAATCTTTTTTTAAGATTTTATTTATTTATTTGACAGAGAGAGCAAGAGAGCACAAGCAGAGGGAAGAGGAGAGGGAGAGGGAAATGCAGGCTCCCTGCTGAGCAGGGACCCCCCCCTCCCCCACTCCACACCCCAGCCACCATGACCTGAGCTGAAGGTGACTGCTTGACCGACTGGGCCAACCAGGCGCCCCACTTTTTTATTTTAAGAAGTCTTTTGTCAGCAAATCTGGAACAGACTTCAGACTCCTTGATTTCTTTTTTTTAATCAATAACATTGGAGGAGGATGCTACTACTTAAAATTTCTTTGGGGGGTGGGTGGCTAAGTTGCTAGTGATAGGTGGGGTCGAGGAGGGTATGGGAGATGGACATAGAGAGGTCATGGCTAGAGGCCTACGTGAAGCCAAAAGGCCTTTTTACCTGAGACCTCATGTTCTTAGATCCATGTACAGAGAAGGAGAATGGCTCCATGATCCCATGGCACCTTATGGTAAGATCCACAATAGATATGGAGCTTTGATCAATCTTCTCCCTTCATTTTACCGTTAAAAAGCCTGAAGTCCAGAAGGTAGTCCATAGCCAGAAGCCTGGCATAAAAGGACAACAGGACTTTACATTCTGAACCACAAGCATCTTCTGAGGATGGATCCTGTTAAATGGAAAGCCCTTTTCCTTCCCCACCCCCACCCCACTGAGCTCCTGGATTGATTGAGGTAAGCAAATTTAAGCATTTAAGCATAGTTGCTGTGGAGCCAAACTGCTTTGCCTGAGACAGCATTCCCCCTGGAGTTGTGTGGCCCTGGAGAGGCACAGGGTTGGGAGAAAGAGGGAGCGTGAAAGACCCACACTTCCGTGAGCTTCCCCACCACTCACATTTCATTAGTACACCTGCAAATGCTGGCTGGGCATGAAGAGTTAGTGGAAACAGGGGAAGGGATGTAGTTTCAAGTCCAAGTTAACTTCAGCACAAACAGTTGGCAGGTATAGAAGAAGGAGCTGGGGACACAGGAGACCATGAGAAAGTAAACCTCTAGGGATGAGCAGGAATTTTGAGGAAGTATTGGGTTTCCACAATTCATGGAATTCAGTTTATTTGTGTAGCAGCCGCAGTCAGACTTTGAATTTTTAGCTGAATTACACTAGTTAACGGTATAATTAGTGCTAAAACATAGATCTTTTGATTCCTGGTTCAATGCTCTTTCACATCATAATGTGTTCTTTTCTTACATACAAAGGACTTCCTGGTGGCCAGGGATTTCTACTTTGAAAGACAGCCCAGAGCCCAGAGCAAGGAGCTGCCTAAACAGGAGAATAAATTCTGGATTCTAATGGCTCCCTCCTTCAGTACTAATTCTTTCTTCAACTTTTCAGTCTCATATACCCAATTACTTTTATTACTGTCCAATCAGAAAACCACTGTCTGTATATATCAGATGCAGTTTAGAGCTGCTTCTAAATCTGGGAAGCAAGTATACAATCCAGCCTAGGATGTTCAAAGAAGACAGTAATATTAAAGCACTAAAAACAGAGTCATTGCTGGCTGCCTAATCAAACCTCTTTGATCTTAGTGAAGACATTCATTTACCTACAAGCGTTCTTACTCACATGGCTGGCTGCATCCCTGGGCTCTGTTCTTAGAAGGGTTTAAACTTGGGATTTAAAGTGACTCTGCCTGTCACTGTTTTGAACTTTTTAATAATTTGATTTCTGAATTTGTGTTTTGTAAGTCCAATGGGACAACAGAGGAAGTGCTGGGGGATCGGTGCTTTATCTCACATGGAGCCCTGCCTCCCAGAGAGTCTCTGCTATCCTGTCTGCTCCCCTACCCTTGTTCAATGACCTCTGCCATCTGCCCTGCTGGGGTCAAGGCACAGCTAGGGAAAGCCTGGGGTCAGGCCCACACCCTGTGACTGAGCCATGGCGGGGGCCCAGAGCCTGTGAGGGTGTGCACTCGGCCAGAATGTATCCCAGGCCTGAAGGAACTAGACATTAAATAGCAGATAAAATACAATGTGACAGGTCAAGAAAAAGCTTTTTCTTGCTTTTTAAACAGGAAGCCCACCTTTTTATTTTGCACTAAGCCCCACAAGTTGTGTAGCTGGCCCTGACTTGATACCTTATCTGGGAATCTCAAGCTAATGTTATTTTTAGATTCTGAACTAAATAACCACACATATATGGAATAATAACTCTGATTTTCCTAAAATTATTATTTGGTTTCAAGAACTCTTAATATTAAATACAAAATCAGATGTTTTCAACAGTTCAACAGAGGGAAAATAAGCTTCTATATTATTCTTGCCAGCAGGTATCATTAACAACAGAAAGTTTGGATCTGTTGTTGTGACTTAACAGTATAATGTATGAAATGGAAAAATGATGGAATTTTTTTTTTCACTGAGGCAGCCAGGAAAAAAAATTAGTTATTTCTACACAGTGGAAATATTATCACTCCATATTTTCTATCACATTAGGGAAAGTTTTTAAAAAATCTTGTTACCTCTCTCGAATGCTGGTATTTGCTCATAAATAACTATAGAGATTTTCCATTATCAATAGGGCAATAGGCCAGTGATGTCAGAGAAATCAAGAGGAAGTATAAGAAATAGCTTTTTATTTTCTTTTTAATTTTGTATCTGCTTCACATTTTAATAGCTTACCTTGAGCTTGGCCAAAAGAAGTTCATGATCATGAAGAAGTTTTTTGGTCTCATCTTGACTGCTACCAATTTCTAGAAGATTGGGCTGTGATTCAGCCAACTGAAGTTGCACCCACTTGCCACACTATAAATAAAAATGAAATAAAATGCACTTTTAGTTCCTCTTGTTTCTTCCCCTTTACCCTTCTCCTTTTTCTTCTTTCTTTCTTTCTTTTTTTCTGTTTTAGTTTTACTGTGAACAAATTTATTCTTTCTATAGAGATAGGCCTTCCTGAAATTGAAATATAACAGGTTTAATATAAATCCACACCCTGTCTTTTTTTTCACTCTTAGGGTAAATTCTTTTCTCTTGGCATACTGTATTTAAATTAAAAATTCTCAAATGAAGAACACATACAATAGATTGTGTATTATTGAGTATTATAAAATTACAGCACATGTTACACAATTGTACATTCTCTCTCTCACAAAACTTAATTCCATAAAAATAGTGAAATTGCATATAGGGGCAAATGGGATGCAAATTTCACCAAAAGGGAAAGGTTTTATAAATGCTATTTAGGCTGATCAGTGTCTTTACATTGACCTCACTGGTTCAACTGGGAAGAATAAACAGCAGATGAAGCAACAGATTTTTATCTTACAGTAAAGTTAAAAACATAACATTTTCCAACTTTTGTTGTTGAGTAATCAATAAAGTATGTATGAAAATGTCAATAAATTTAGATGCATGTGACAACAGCTGTATGAATGCAGCCAATTTGTTTTCCACACGTAGGACACTTTCACTGCTCCAAGATATAATTCCCCATTGCATTTCCTGAGGAATTGCTTTTCTAAGAAGCAACAACTGATTAAGCAAGAGGAACTACTAAAAGGCACGTGCACATGGATAAGCAAATTGTTGAAGAGAAACGAAAAATATGTGTGGCTAGTCCAGATCATGAGTGCCCTAAGACCATTTGGAAACAAACCCATACAGATCAGACACAGATACTTCTATTCCTTTAAGATGGACTTTCTACTCTAAAATAAAATAGCTTGAGGTTTATTTTATTTGGGACAGCAGTAAGTTAAAGAAGCTGTGGAGGGTGGTCAGAGGGAACATTCTTAGAAACACGATCAAGTTAAAATAAGTATTTCCAGCATAATTTTAGGGCTTTTTTTTTCCCCTGCACTGTCAATTGACCTCTGATTCTCCTATAATTTATCCCATACACATTATTCCTCTTCCTGCTCTAAGAAATGTTTCCTATTTGAGGGAAAGAAAAGTTAACTTTTTTAAAACAATGAGTTTGCCTCTCTTCCCTCACTGCTGAAATTTGTAGTTACTCAAAGCATCATAAAATCACATGCAAATTATCAATTTTTGCTACTTCTGCTTCAGGCTTCTTTCCATGTCCACCTACTGCCTTTGAAAGGACTTGAGGGCCAGGGAATCATCAGAGGTGCTATTTGCATGGGGCCAAGTCTCAAGAGCACTGGGAATCACATCAGTAGGAACACTTTATATTCAGCTCTTCTAGAGTGAATCGTTTTGCATAGTATCAAGTGCGGCTTTCCTGTTATAACTTTTCATATTAACATAAAATTCACAGCAATTAAGTTAAATTAAACAGGCCTCAGTCCACGCTTCTAACAAAGGCCAGAGAAGTCATTCAGCTCAGGTTTGTGCGGTCCTGAAAGTAACTGGCTGGTGGGCACCAGCTTGTTTGCCTTGTTCACTTCATTAAACACTGAATTCCTGAAGTAGTGACTTGTCTAAATCCAAGCATAATGCTTCAAGGGTTTTTGCAAGACGTTTCATAGGAAATAAAATCATGGATGTCTTCTTCAACCTAAAGGTATGTGGCCATCTTTGCAAATCAGCAAATTACTTGGACATAAAATATGCACTAGCCCTAAGCCTCAAGTGGCTTCAACTTCCTGCTGATAAGGGCAAATTTGACATCTGCCCTTTGCACCTTCCCTGGCAGGGTCTTCATTCCCCCAAAATGTGATAAGGATTTACTAGTGCCTTTACCATGTCAAAAGCAGTGCTGCAGAGGGCACATATCAGAGCCTCCTATTAGGTGTTCCCTGCCCTCCATCATGTATCTACTGGGACCGTCCTCTTCAGTCCTCCATCACATCCACTCTCAAAAATCACACACATTTTACAGGTCCCCTTGATTCTCCAGCCTGTGAACTTGCAGTCATGAGTACCTAGACTTTAAAAACCAAATTGAAAGTATACGGTAGAGTTTTTTGTTTTTGTTTTAATTAAGCTGCTGTAGATGTTTTCTGACTAACTGAAAGAGAAACCATGGTAGGTTGCTTAAACTTAGAAGTAAGATGTACTTGCTATGCTATTTTCTATATGCTGAGTGCTGCTGAATATGTGGAATGTTCTTTAGGATTATTAACACCCTGCAAAAAGCCAAGAGCCACAGAGAAAAAAGAAAGTTGTCTTACCTTTATGACAGCTATCACGACTTTGGAGTCCCCAGCCTGAACAGCTACTGAACTAACTGTCGTCGTAGAAAACTCCACACCAGGACTTCCTTGGCTGGACATGGTACTTTAGAACCAGAATTTATACTCTGGACAGCCTCTGGACAGATGTGTGTCTGCTGGTCATTTCAGAAGGCAATCACTGGGGCTACTTGGATTCATTCAGGGAAAGAGCTCAGCTCGCACTGATTACTCTGCCAAAAGGAAAGAACAGGAGGTTAAAAATAGACAACCCCATTGAGTTTATCACGAGAGGGGAGAGAGAGAGAAGAGAATGGGAAAGAATAGCCACACCCCTGGTATGGTAACACTAAGTGCCTGATATTTTTGCCATTATCTTAAATGGGGAGGGCAGTTTCTAGCTCTCTGCCTATCAGTTGATGTTTAATAGCAAAGGGAAAAAAAATTACATCCTGACAACCCAAATTAATTTTGCCATTGAATCTATTATAGCTAGGGTGGACTTTGAAACCAGCCAATCAGGGACCTGGATATCAATCTTTTCAAGATTTTCAAGTCTCCCTTATGCAAAGAAAACCCCACAAAATGTACTTTAAAAATAAGTTCTAGGGGCGTCTGGGTGGCTCAATCATTAAGCGTCTGCCTTCGGCTCAGGTCATGATCCCAGGGTCCTGGGATCCAGCCCCACATTGGGCTCCCTGCTTAGCGGGAAGCCTGCTTCTCCCTCCTCCACTCCCTCTGCTTGTGTTCCGTCTCTCGCTGTGTCTCTCTCTGTCAAATAAATAAACAAAATCTTTAAAAAAAATAATAAGTTCTAGTATGTATTTTGGAATTAAGCCACAAAGTTGCTTATAATTTTAGATTAATTCGCTTTTCTAAAACTTATTGCCTTTTGTTAAGTTTATGTGGCATGGTCACATTTTCTCAGAGCTTCAGATTTCTTAGGGACATTTAAAAAATATTTCAATGAGCAATTATCGATATCTACCATTTCAGGATTTCTTTGTGATTACTTACTCCACTCACTAGCATTTTCAAATTCAATTATCACAACTACCAGGAAGTAATTACCTTGTTATTACCTTTTAATTGCAGCAACAAAATGGTTTTTTTGTTTGTTTGTTTAATTAAGGGTTAACACTGTATATTTTACTGAATTTTTTAAAAAGGATAACAATGTACTTCAGGTTTCATTTTTATTCTTCTCCACCCATTATGCAGGAAAATTACAGACAGCTTCAAATCAGAGCCCAAGATCATCAGATTAATCCTCTTGCTAGAAACCCAGCACGTGTCACAAGCTGTCTGTGGTATTAAACAGCAGCTGTTGGATTCCCTGTCAAAGAACAGCTGAAAATAACACTGCAGTTTAGGTCAGAGGTCAGATGCAAATACATCAGAGAGACTGACTCTAAAGCTGCTAGAGCCAATGGAAACCTCTGGGACAAAGCCAGAATGGAGGATAAAGCAATAAACAAGAGTTAAACTAGTCCACTCACTGTTTAAACCCTTAACTCATTTCAAAAGCATGTTCAGGTTCAAGCCTAATGTTCAGAAGACTGAATTAGCACCATTGCTTTGTTTTGCTAAGGTTCATGATAATATTCTTGAGTCAAAGAGGGAAAAGTGCTTTCACATACACTTTGATGTTCAGCAATTATTTTTGTTTCCCAGAATATGTCATGGCTGCTCCGCAGCTATATAGCTACTACCCAGGTCTCTGGTCTCAGCATCTGCCCGCTGGCCAGCAAGATGGAAACCATGCCTGGATCCCAGTTCCTGGGACCCACAAACTTTATCTGATGCCATGAAGGGAGAGGTTGGAGCAAGCTCAGAAGAGTAGATATCAAGAGATACCAGGATATAGAAGATATCATAAATGGTTTCATTTCATGACAGAGATGGAGAACCAACCTGACCTCCTTGTTGAGTTTGCCTCAGTGTTGAAGGCAAGCTCCTTCTGCTTGAGCAAGTAGTTAGTCCAAACAAACCAAAACAGAAAAACCAGTTTTCTGCTAATTGCCCTCAAGAACAAACCAAGAGTTGACAGCTGTGTCACATAATAGCCACACCCTAAACTAAAATGCCCAAAGGAGTATTGCTTAAATCATTGTGTACATTGCCAACCAGAACAGCAAACAGTGACCTGCACCCAAAATACACAGTGCATTTTTTACTCCAAGTTAATCTTACTGTTAGAAACTGAGTGTGTGTCTAAAAAAGAAAAAAAAAGAAAGTGTGTGCCATAGTGTCATAGTGTCATAGTGGCATATAAACCTTCAAGAGGCAAAGGGACCTCTGTCACAAGGCTGCAAAGACGATGGCTAGGAAAAAATTTGTTCTGTCCATAAAGCCCCACTTAGGATGGGTGATTGTGCAAAGGGTGTGGAGGGCAGGCTGGAATGTGTGGCACTGCAGGTCCACACCAAGGAAGAGGACAGAAAATATGGCTGAAAGTCTGATGAATACCAAGATTTAAGGGCAAAGGCAATTAGAAATATTTAAGACTTTGTTAAAAGATTAATCCAGCTCTTTAGCAGCAAAGGTAGTGCTTTCCTGTGTGCAGATGACCTTTCTCTGTTAATTAGATGGAGCAGGCCTGGGGTGTTGCGTAAAGAAACTGTTTTCTACGTTGGGAGACATGGACAATAATGCAAACTGCATACATGAATTTAAGTGATTTCGGACTAATACTTTTGAATTTAAATTCTTGGCTTTGAAACCTTTAAAAGGCTTGAATCACTTTTTTTCTCCCCGTCCCTTGCTGTCTTTTCAACTTTTTAGTCCTTTCCCCTACAGAAGCTCTGTTGTTCAGATCTCTCTATCCACATATAGCTCATTTTGAACTTTGGCCTATGTTTCTTCATCTAGCATAATATTTAATTATAAGTTGCACTGTTAACTCTGGAAAACAATATGGAGAATAGTTAGTATGAAATATATTGTACTAAGAAAATTGGTACACTATAATTAGATGGATTTTTTTTTAAGTTTTTTGAGATACAGTTTGCTTATACTCCACCTCCCCTATCATCACAAAACAAAACAAAAAACCAACCAAACAAACAAAAAACCCAAAAAAACAAAACAAAACAAAAAACCTTACAGGCATTCTCCTATCCTTTGAAGTTTATGGAGGATCTTGCAAAGGTTATTATGCCTTCTTTGTTTATCCCTCTGGGAAATGCCTGTTTTTATACCAGCTGAATTTTAGTGAAGTATCTTCCATGGGGATATATCAAAAAGCTATAACTGGATTCTGTAGAGTTGCAAATAGCACTTCTTTGCCCCAATTTTTTTTATTATGGTAAAATACATATAACATGAAATTTACCATCTTAACTATTCTTAAGCATACAGTTCAAAGATATTAAATGCATTAATTATGTTGTGCAACCGTTATACCCACCTATCTTCATAACTCTTTTAATCTTGTAAAACTGAAAATCTATACCCATTAAACCATAGTTCTCCTATCCCTCCTCCCCCAAAACCCTGGCAACCACCATTCTGCTTTCTGTCTCTATGATTTTGACTATTCTAAGTATTTCATATAAATGGGATCATACAGTATTTATCTTTCTGTGACTGGCTCATTGAACTTAACATAATGTCTTTGAGGTTCATCCATGTTGCAGCATCTGTCAGAATTTCTTCCCTTTTTAAGGTTGACTAATATTCCATTGTGTGTGTGTGTGTGTGTGTGTGTGTGTGTGTGTGTGTGTATACACACCACATTTTGCATATCCATTCATCCATCTATGGACACTTGTACTGCTTCCATATTTTAGCTATTGTGAATAATGCTGCTATGAACACAGGTGTGCAAATTATCTGGGATCCTGCTTTTAATTCTTTTGTGTATATACCCAGAAATGGAATCACTGTGTCATACAGTAATTTTATTTTTAATTTTTTGAGGAAACATCACACTGTTTTTCATGGTGGCAATAGCACATTTTAATAAAGTATAGGTAGCTAGTAGTTTGGAAACTTTATCATGTGCTTTTTTTCTTTAAGATTTTATTTATCTATTTGAGAGAGAGCATGAGCAGGGGGAGGAGTAGAGGGAGAGGGACAAGCAAACTCCCCACTGAGTGTGGATCCCGAGGCAGGGCTTGATCCCTGGATCCCAAGATCAAGACTTCAAACCAAAATCAAGTCAGACTCTTAACCTACTGAGCCACCCAGGCACCCTCGTGTGATTATTTTTTAGCTCTGTCTATGGGTATGACATTAAAACAACATATTTTCTTTACTGGAGTATATGTGGGATCTGCCCATTTCTTCATAGGGAATCCCAGTTGTTTGTCTTAATCAATATACTATCATTAGTTAAGCTTTAGAAAGACAAATTAGGTAGACCTGACTTAAAACAAACAAACAAACAAACAAACAAACAAACCAGAATGAGTCTATTTATCCAGGTTAAAAATTCAAGGCAAAACTTTCTCTGCTATTATTATTATTATTAGCAGTAATAATAACAGCTACCATTTAGTGATAGTTATTACATGCCAAGAACTGGGACAAGTGCTTTATACTCTATTCCATTTAATCCACTTATGGCTAGAAGACTTATTTTCCTGACTATATAAATTACACAAAAGCAGTGATTTACTGATGCCCACCACCTCCTGTCCAAACCTTTCTGCCTAGGTTTCAAAGCTATCTACGGCCTGCCCCTCCTACCTGCTCAGTGACATACACCATTATTACCGGGCCCCAAGGATCATCCTTGGTCTCTACCTTAATTTAGTTGTTCTTTGCAGAAGTATCATCCCCTTCCTCCCTTCATCTATCCGAATTCCTCCCATCATTTAAGACCAAGATGAATGACCAACTCCTTTTAAAAGTTGAAACACCTGCCTATATTCCTTTTTTCTAAAATTTGACTATTGTCAAAATTTAATAATTGTGTTTATATTACAAACTTGCTTTGTTTTCTAACTATTTCATTTCCATTAGTATTATTTCTCAACTAGATTTGTAGCTCCATATGGAAAGGAGTCATGTCTTACTATTTTGGGGGATCTTTTCAGACCACCTTGTAGGGTTATTGGAGAGATTAAAAGAGTTGCTTATGTAAAGTGCTTGGAAGAGGACCTGCTATTTACAAGTGCCATAGACAGAACACCACACTAGGCACAGAATTGATGCTTATAAATATTGGTTGACTGATTAAATCACATTACACATAGAAAAAATACACTTTTAATACAATTCATTCAGTCAGTATTTATTCATGCAACCAATAGTTATTGAGCATTTGCTATATACCAGGCACTTATGCATTAGAAATATAGCAGTGAATGAAACAGAGGTCTCTACCCTTGAAAAGGTAACATTCTAATGAGAAAAGACAGATTATAAGCAATAAAATAATCAACCAACCTAAAAATACACTATGATTAAAGCTAGGGGAATAACAACCAGTAGTAGTTTAGTAGATTGAATCACATATTTTAGAATTTGCCAGAGAAATCAGGGGATATTTTCAGGGTATTTCTATGGAATACAGAGATTAACAGGAATAATAAACTTGATTATGATCACAAAACAACAACAAAATAAATCACACAATATGACAAAGGCAATGGGGTAGGAGCATGGGTTCTGAAGTCCCACTGCCTTAGTCTCTCTGTGCCTCAGTTTCCTCATTGCAAATTGGGGATAATGGGAATACCTACATCATATATGTTTTGCGGGAGGATTAAATAAGATAATATTTGTAAAACACTTAAAACAATGGGACATAGGTGGTATTCTGATAGTCATATATTATTGTTTCTAAGATGACAACAATATCTGTTAAGGGATTTCCTAAATCTAGTAAGTGCCAAAAATTTTGAAATAAATTTTTAAAATTAAGGTGAATTAAAACACATGCTCAGCAACCCAAATGGATTAAATATATTGGAAAGACAAAAAATATGCATTACCAGGGAGGAAATTATTTTATTATAATCAGATGGTAAAAACATTTCAGTGAGTCATCATGTCTAGAATACCATCTTTAACACTGACTTTAGCCAAAATTTTTCCTACGTCATTCTTTATATTCTTTAATACTCCTCCTGGTACTTCTAGTTTATTTTAGATTATAAGCATTCTCACTTAATTTCCATCTATAAGTAGATGGAAACTGTTCTTTCCCCCTAAAACAGCCTCCATTCTAGCCATCAGCTCATTCTTCCATGCATGTATTCACTTGTTCATTCATCGAGTATGATTAAATACCTACTAAGTGTCAGACACTACTCTAGATACCAGGCACAAAACAATACACAAAGTTCATGCACTGATGGAGCTTGCCTTCTGGTGGAGGGGACAACACCAAACAGGAAGCAAAAAGCACATATATAATTATGTCAGAGTATAATAAGTGCTATGAAAAAAAAATAAGGCAAGGTAAGGAGGAGAGAGTGAACAGGGAAGAGGCATACTATTTTAGAAGGGAATCAGAAAAGTTGTCTCTAAAAGTAGATGAGATATGGTTACAGACCAGAATTAAATTGAAAAGAGCAAGACAGATATCTCAGGGAAGAACATTCCAGGCATCTGGGGCAGGGCATGCTTATGTTATATTTGAAAAGCGTCCAGTAGGTCAGTATAGCTGGAGCTTAGTAAGGCTTGAGAGAAAAGGACTCTGATGGAACATGAGCCCTGAGAGGTAGTGGTGGCTAGTTCATATAGGACTTTCTAGGGAGGTGCTTCTGTATCCTGGTTTGCTTGGGGCAATCATGGTTTTCATCTGCTGCCCCAGCATAATTTCTCTTAAGGGTCCTTTCACTCTCAAGAATCCCATTTGGACAATAAATTTTGTGACTACCTTGCTGTTAAGCCAAAGTAAGGACTGGATTTCCTACTGAGTGAGATGGGATATTATTGCAGGTTTCAAAGAAGGAATGACATTGTTTGACTTAACATTGTTAAAAAACAAAAACAAAATAAAAAAAACCCAAAAACAACAACAAAAACCTCTTCATGGAGAAGAGGCCATAGGAGTCAAAGTGAAAGCAGGAAGTAGGAGGAACTCCATAGTACCCAACCCACAAATAACAACACAATGCTCCTTTGGGATGATTCTTTATGGTCATCTAAGTTTCACTTCAGAAGAATAGCATATCCAAAATATCATGCTCCTTTTGACAGTTTATCTATACATGAACTTCCATAGATTTCCTTACAATTAAACAAGTTTAATGACATAAATCCCTAGTTTCTCTGTAAGACCTGGAAGAATTATAAACAAGCAATTTCTATATCCAGCAAATGCCCTTTCTACAAATGGTATGGAAAATAAAACAAAACTTAGGCAAGTCCAAAGAAAACTTGGTCAAAGATCAAAGGTGACTGTATTATTATTATTATTAAGCATAGTATACCAAAAATGATGTGCAAAATATCAATACTTATGTACATCTTTTCTTGAAAATTCTCTATATAGAGCAATGTATGACCTGGAAAACTGTCCAATATATATGTAGGCTTTAGTTAAAATGAACAGTAAACATGTGGCTATTACTGATTTGGGAAAACCTTTTTTTGAAAAAGAGAGCTGTATATAACATTTCAAGCCAGAAAATGTTAAAAAAAAAATCACTGAAAAGCTTTCATGTGCAATGTTTATTTTTTAAATTTTAAGTCACAAGACTTCCTACCCATGTTGAGCTGTGTTCTTAGGCTCCCAATGTAGCAGGGTTCTTTCTCTGATACAATTCCTTTTAACACAATCAAGTGTCCTAAGAGTTACCCTTCAGAACAGTGGGTGGTTATATGAAAAGATAGGAGCCTTAGTCAACTTGATTTTGGAAAATACGATTTCTTTTGTTTTTCCTAACTGTTGCTAAACTCTACTTGAGGCTGAGAATTTCCAGCCCAGAGTAATCCCCAGGGAGGCCTGAAGAGCAGAAGTCCTTCCAGATGCTTGGGAAGCCAGCAGTGACACTGAGGGTGAGCTGTCACTTCTCCAAGCAGTAAGAATTTTTGCCAAGGAAGGAAAAATAATATAATGTAAAGCCCAAGGACATGAAAATCAAATACCCAACAAAGGATGGTATTATCCATGGATTCTAAGCAGGAAGTATGTAAAGAGTTAAAAAGAAAAAAAGTTTATTTTTAAAATATGAGGTTTTAGTAAGAAACATGAAAACATTAAGAAATGAATGTAAATATATATATTACATATATAATAATATACATATGTATGCAGATATGTATATTATGTACAATAAGACTTTTAAGTAGTGTTACAATGGGCTTTCTCAGTTATATGGGGTGATGTTTCATAATTTACTGACAATTTGTTGGCATCAGTTAATGACAAATCCAGTTTTAACAAAATTCTACTGTAGATTATTTTTTTAAAAACTTAACTGAGTTTCTAAAACTTTATTGTATGGACTTTAAGATCTGCATCCTCACTCCAAATGAGAATGCCTCATACCAGTGTTCACACAGAAGTCCCTTGCTATGAGAATCTCCATTTTTGTTAATACATCACTCACCCAAGTCATTGAATCCAACATGAAAGGCAATGATTGCTGAGAATGTCCGGAAGGATAAAGAAGTTACTAACACCTGCAGGAAAAAAGATATTCATATACTTCAGCTTTTAGGAAAAACAGGAAACAAGATGAGAGAAACTCACAGAAACCTGGAAGTCAAAAATGGAAACAAAAGTAGCAGCTCATTTGTGCCACACCCCACACAACTCACACCACCCTAAGCAAACCAGTTTCCTATCACAAATTCCACATTCATAAAGGAAGGATTTCAAAAGCAAAGTCAATTTACTTTATGTAGAGTTTAGATTCTGCCTCTGGCTTGTCCCTGCCTTAAGCTCCTGCTATCAGGATGAGCTGATGGCCTCACCACAAATGTTTGCTGAGCACCTGCTGTGCATAGACCCTGATGTCCTTAATTAGGACCATCCTCATCAAATTCCTTTAGATTTGTAAAACTTGTAACCACTGAATCTGGCTGGGCCCCTCAGGAACCTTGCACTTCTGTCATAGGAGTTGGAGAACCGAGGCAAAAGATCAGTGGCTTATTCAAGTTTATGAACCAAGTGAGTCTATAGCCCAGCCACTTCCCTCTTAGTCTCTTGCTCCAATACCACAGAGAGTAAGTTATTCTATCCTAATGTGAAGTCAAAAATTATTCAGATGTCCGCACACTCCCTTCACTCAGCTAGTTCACACAGTTGAGCACTTCCTGGACAGAGCCCTGAGTCAGAACCTTACAGCAAGCCCTCTTAGAAGTCAACAATGGACGTACAAAACTCCATTTCTGTTCCCAGTTTTCCCCATTAGAGATAAAATATACACATGAAGCACTTTGACAAATCTTTTATAACATAGAAAATATACCAAGCCTAATGCCTTGGAAATGACAAAAACCCTCTTAAAGAACTTCCCAATTCAGAGGCGCCTAGGTCGTTCGGTCAGTTAAGAATCCGACTCTTGATTTTGGCTCAAGTCACGATCTGGGGGTTGTGAGATCAAGCCTAGCAAGCCTGCTTGGGATTCTCTCTCTCCCTCTCACTCTGCCCCTCTCCCCCATCTCTAAAAAAAGAAGAAAAAATAAGAATTTCCCAAATCAATGCGAGCAATCACAATGCAGAATAGTTTTATACATGGATGTAAATTAACAGCATCATAATAAAGCTGCTTTGGATTTGTGTCATAGTTCTTTTTTTTTTTTGGTTGTTAAAATGAAATTACATTATTAAGGAATTTATACATAGAAGAATGGAAGTCAATTCTTCTAGTAACATTCACTATAGGATTGTTTAGTAATTTTATAAGCATTTGTATAAATTATGCATTGATGTTCATTTTTCCTATACTTCAAACATGAAATAAAAACATCTGCTGGGGGTGCCTGGGTGGCTCAATCAGTTAAGCGTCTGCCTTTGGCTCAGGTCATGACCCCAAAGTCCTGGGATCGAGTCCCACACTGGGCTCCCTGCTCAGCCGGGAACCTGCTTCTTTCCCTGCCTGCCGCTCCCCCTGCTTAGGCTGTCTCTCTCTTTCTCTCTGTCAAATAAATAAAACTTAAAAAAAAAAAAAAAGCAACTGCTGTACAAATGTCTGCTTAAAATTTATTTCATGGACTTTTAACTTCTCAGATTCCTAATTTCTCCATACTATACAGAGGTATGTTTAAATATAAATATTCAAAATAAGATATATGGGTTCCGTGGATTTTCATTTTTTCCATGTACTTCACTGGTATTTAAGAAAAAAAATCCATGGAGAAAGGAAATAGCTATATCTAGCATTCATTTTGAAATTTGCTGCTATGTTGAATATTCAATCTATATTTATTTATTTTGCCATTTTATCAGATTACTATTATTTATATATTATTTTTATAAATACTTATATATAATATATATTTATAATTTATATATTACATTTTATATCTATTTCACTTATATTTTATATTTATTTATATTAATTGATATATATTTCAATATACATATATTTACTATATATAAAGTGTAGAGGCATATAGGACTATGTTTAAACATTGAGTGACTCCCTGAATATCTGAATCCACTAATCTTCACCTTTCCACTTTTTCAATTCATATTTTAATGTAATGATTTCCAACTTTCTTTAAGTTACTACACTCTGGTTTAATCTGTGAAATTACTAATCCATTACTTCCCCCTTTTTGTCCATGGTATATCATATACTAAACTGTGTTGTAATATTAATCGGGTTTTTAAAGGTGTTTAAAAAAAAGTTTAAATTCTCGTGGAGATAACTGAAGATACTTTGAGGCATCACAAACTTTAGACTTAGAAATATTAGTGTTCCAATTATTTATTTTTCAGCTTTATTGAGATATAATTGACATAGGACATTGTGTAAGTTTAAGTTGTACAATGTGTTGACTGCAGAACAATTACCACTGTAGCATTAGCTAGCATCTCCATCACACATATATAATATATATTATATTAACATTTTAATAAATATATATATATTTTTTAGAGTGGGAGATTGGGGGTGAGGGGCAGAGGGAGAGGGAGAGAGAGAATCCCAAGTAGGCTCCACATGCAGAGCCTGAGGTGGGGCTTGATCTCACAACCTTCATGACCTGAACCAATATCAAGAATTGGACGCTTAACCAAGTGAGCCAACCAGGCACCCCTACAGTGAGACTATTTAAGATGTACACCCTTAGCAACTTTCACTTATGTAATACAGTATTAACTATAATTACCATGCTGTGCATTAAATCCTGAGAACTTATCTTCTAATTGGAAGTTGTACTCCAAATTAGTTTGGAAGTTTGACCAACATCTCCCTATTACTCTGATCTCCCAGCCCCTGGTAAACACCATTCTATTCTGTTCCTATGAGTTTGGCTTTTTTTAGATTCCACATGTGAGATCATACAGTATTTATCTTGCTCTGACTTATTTCATTTAGCATAATGCCCTTGAGGTCCAACCATGTTCTCACAAATGGCAGGATTTCCTTCTTTTTTATGGCTAAATAATATTCCATTATATTTATATTTCTTTATCCATTCTTCCATTGGCAGACACTTTGTTTTCATAGCTTGGCAATTGTGAATAATGCTGCAATAAACATGGGAGTACAGACATCTCTTCAAGATTCTGTTTTCATTTCCTTTGGATATATACCCAGAAGTGGGATTGCTGGATTATATGGTGCCTCTATTTTTAATTTTTAAAGAAACCTCCATAGTGGCTGCACCAATTTGCATTCCCACCAACAGTGCACAAGGATTCTCTTTTCTCAACATCCTTGCCAGCTCTTGTTATCTATTGTCTTTTTGATGACAGCCATTCTAATAGGTGTGAGGTGATATCTCATTGCTTTGATTTGCATTTCTCTTACAATTAGTAGTGGTGAACATCTCTTCATGTACCGATTATTTATCTGTATGCCTTCTTTGTAAAAATGTCTATTCAGTTCCTCTACCTATTTTTTAAGTGGATTATTTTTTTTGCTATTGAGTTGTATGATTGTGGGTTGTTTTTAGTTTGTTTGTTTTGGCTATATATTTGAATATTAACCACTTTTCAGATAGATATATGCTTTACTAATATTTTCTCCCATTCCGTATGTTGTCTTTTCATTTTGTTGATTGTTGTTTTGCTGTGCAGAAGCTTTTTAAAAGTTTGATGTAGTCCCACACTACATAAAAAACTAATGATGTAATGTATGGTGATTAACATAATAAAAAAACACAAAAAAATAAAAATAAAAAAATAAAAGTTTGATGTAGTCCCACTTATTTATTTTTTCTTCTGTTGCTTGTGCTTTTGCTGTTATATCCAAAAATCATTGCTAAGACAAATGTCAAGGAGCTTTTTCCCTATGCTTTCTTCTAGGAGTTTTATCGTCTCAGGTCTTATGTTTAAGTCTACAGTCAACTATGAGTTAATTTTTGTGCATGGGGTAAGATAAGGTCCAATTTCATTTTTCTGCATGTGGTTATCCATTTTTCCCAACACCATTTATTGAAAAGACTGTTCTTTCCCTGTTGAGTCTTTTTAGTTTCCTTGTTAAGTATTAGTTGACCACATAGATGGTGGTTTACTTCTGGGTCTCAAATCTGTTCCATTGGTCTATGTGTCTTACGATAGTGCCATACTCTTTTAATTACTATAGCTTTGTATGATAATTTGAAATCAGGAAGTGTGATGCTTTTCTTCCTCAGGATTGTTTTGGCTATTTGGGGTTTTTGGGGTTATATGAATTTTAAGATTTTGTATTTTTGTGAAAAATGCCATTGGAATTTTGATAGGGATTGTATTACATCTATAGATGACTTTGGGTAGTATGAACATTTTAATAATATTCTTCCAATCCATGAATATGGGATATCTCTCTACTTGTTTGTGTCTTCTTCAATGTCTTTCATCAAAGTCTTGTAGTTTTGAGAGTATAGATCTTTCACTTCCTTGGTTAAAATTGTTCCTGTTTTATTGTTTTTGATGCTATTATAAATGGAATTTTCTTTTTAGGTATTTTGTGATTAGTGTTTAGAAACACAACTGATTTCTGTATGTTGAGCTTATACACTGCAACTTTACTGAGTTCATTGATTAGTTCTTTTTTTTTAAGATTTTATTTATTTTTGAGAGAGAGAGAGAGCACAAGTGGGGGGCAATAGGGACAGAGAGAGAAGCAGACTCCCTGTTGAGAAGGGAGCCTGATGCAGGCCTCGATCCCAGGACCATGGGATTATGACCTGAGCCAAAGGCAGACGCTTAACAGTCTGAGCCACCCAGGCACCCTCATTGATCAGTTCTAACAGGTTTTTTTTTTGGTAGTCTTTAGGGGTTTCTTTTTTATATATATATAAGATCATATCATCTACAAACAAAGACAATTTTACTTCTTTCTTTCTGATTTGGATACCTTTTATTTCTTTTTCTTGACTCAATGCTCTAGTACTATGTTGAATGAGAGTGGTGAGAGTGGGAACCTTTGTCTTGTTTCTGATATTAAAGGAAAAGTTTTCAACCCTTATATGGTCTTTATTATATTAAGGTATTTTCCTTCTATACCCAATTAGTTGAGACTTTTTATCATGAAAGGATGTTGTGTTTTTCCAAATGCCTTTTCTGCATCTACTGAGATGATCATATCATGTTTACCTTTCATTCTAGTAAAGCAATGTATCACATGTATTGATTTGATATGTTGAACCATCCTTGATTCCCAAGAGATAAATCTCACTTGATCATGATATATGATCCTTCTAATGTGCTGTTGAATTCAGTTTGCTAATATTCTGTTAAGAATTTTTGCATCGGTATTCATCGGGAATATTGGCCTATAGTCTTATAATCTTATATATCTGTCTGTGGTATTAGAGTGATGCTAGCCTTATAGAATGAGTTTGAAACTATTCCCTCACCCTCGACATTTTGGAAGAGTTTAAAAAGGATTGGTGTTAATTCTTCCTTAAAAGTTTGGTAGAATTTACCAGTGAAGCCATTTGCTCCTAGAATTTTCCTTGTTGGAGGTTTTTGATTACTGATTCAATCTGTTTACTTGTTATTGACTGTTCAGATTTTTTATTTCTTCATGATTCAGTCTTGGTACATTCTGTTTCCAGAAATGTATCCATTTCTTCTAGATTATCCAGTTTGTTGGTATATAGTTGCTCAGAGTAGTCTTTACGATCTTTTGTATACCTGTGGTATCAGTAGTAATGTCTCTTCTTTCACTTGATTTCGAGTCTTCTTTTTTCCTTAATCTAGCCAAAGATTTGTCAGTTTTGTTTATCTTTTTTTAAAAAGAGCTCTTAGTTTTGTTGATCTTTTCTATTGTTTTCTGGCCTCTTATTTATTTCTGTTCTGATCTTTGCTATTTTCTTCTTTCTCTTAACTTTGGGTTTAGTTCTTTTTTTAGTTCCTTAAGATATAAAACTAGGTTGTTCGAGATCTGAGATCTTTCCTTTCTCTTAATCTGTGCATTTATTGCTATAAATGTCCTCTTGGACTGCTTTTGCAGCATTCTATAGATTTTGATATGTTGTGTTTCTACTTTCATTTGTTTCAGGATATTTTTTTCATTTCCCTTTTGATTTCTTCTTTGACTCATTGGTTGTTCAGGAGATTCTTCTTTTTACTTTTAAAATCGCTTTTGTCTACCTTGACTGATAGGTACCTGGACAGAATGGGAGGGTGATTTGGCCATATCATCAGTAACCAATGGATCGTGCGTAGATTTGGCTGAGGGTCCAAACAGGCCAGGTCAAACAGGTAGTAGAACATGTAAACAAATAATACAGCTAAAGAGAAAATCTGAGTTACTACTGCTATGTGATACCCCTCCCCATAATTGGCATCTACAGACTGGTAAGCCTTGAGGACATCTGGGATGTGTAATATTTGGTTAGTTTTCTTAATTTTCTTCTTCATGGCTATCAGGAGGCTTGGATAAGTAATGTGGCTGAAGCCAAGGTACATTTCTGTCAAACCTAAGGATAAATTCAAATTCATTTCTTCAAAAACAAAACCTTGAGACCAAGGAACTGCAAGGAAGCTCTTTGGTTTAGAATGTATGCTCCAGGATAAAGAGTAGTATGCATTTTATTTAGAATCTCTCCACAGAATTCTATCTTCTAACTACATTTGGATTTGCAAAATTTGCAGAATAAAACAGACAAGCTTATGGAGAATTACAAGATAGAAGTCTGTTTTTGTATCCTCACACTCTGTTTCCTCTTGGTCTTCTCTGCCAGGGTGCACACCACCTGCCATGAGCCCCCTGCCTCAGTGCCATCCACTCTTTTCCTTACCTGGTTGTTAACCAGTCCCCACCAGGGAGCTGTCTCTTACCTAATGTTTTAGTTGATACTGACTTGAAGTGTGGTCTCTTCTAGATGACGCTGCATTTAGGACTCTTGACAAGAACAGATGTTTTTACATTTGGAGAGTGAACCTTCAAAAAGCAAACTTGTGGTCTTGTCTACTCTCTCCTCTCCTATCATACTTGTAACTCTTAAGGAAAAGCCCAAAAAGGATCAAATGGGTTAAAAACAAAACAGAACAGAAATTTGATGGTATATTAGATTCCATGTGAATATTTTTTGTCAACAGATACTTACTGAGCATTTCTGATGTTCTGGGTATTGATTTAGGCACCAGGGAAACATCAGGGAAGACACACAGGGTCTTTGCCCTCAAGGACCTTGCAGTCTAGGAAGCTCACAGAAAAAAATGCAATATACAACACTGATCATGTGCCAGCTATCCTCCCAAAGATTTGATAATCTCATATAATGACCGGAAAAACACTGAGGTATTTACTATTAATTTCATTTTACTGAGGAAATTGACCTAGATACAGTAAATAACTTATCCAGAATTACAAAGTTAATATGGCTCATCCATGCCAACCCAAAACCAAAAACAGGACTCTTAACCACTGATCTAGAATGTAGAGCCAAAGCTTGTGTAACTCTGAAGCCTGTATTTTGCTGTCTGTGTCACACTGCCTAAAGTAAGTTCAATTCTGAATAGATGTAGAATTATAAACAAATTTACCAAACTGAAAAATTAAACATTTATTAACAATTTCAGGTATGTCGGGGTGCCTGGGTGGCTCAGTCATTAAGCGTCTGCCTTCAGCTCAGGTCATGATCCCCGGGTACTGGGATCAAGCCCCGCGTCGGGCTCCCTGCTCGGCGGGAAGCCTGTTTCTCCCTCTCCCTCTGCCCTTGCTTGTGTTCCCTCTCTCTCTGTGTCTCTCTGTCAAATAAATAAACAAAATCTTAAAAAAAAAAATTTCAGGTATGTCTAAGTAAGCTCTATACTTGTGAATTCTCTTGATCATCAGGCCGACTCTAAGAGAGAATTGGTTGTGGTCTGCTACTCTGAGGAACTAGGTTCCTGTCTCTGTCTATTTCATCTGTTATTAATGTTGATATATCATTTTGTTGTTGTATGTCTTTGTTGATTCCATGGGTTGAGCCTTGTGTACTTGTATTTTATATGTAAATACACTATATACTTTATATATTTGCAGAAATACTATTGTAAAAAGCTCTGTGAATGTAATACTATTCATATCATTATTCTCTTATAATAAATCCTCATGTTGTTCCTCCATTGTCCCCTTCCTCTCCATTTTTTTGTTTTCCTGTTTTGTTCTTTTCTCTTATACTTTTCATTTTCTGCATTCTGCATAGTCTTGTTCTGGCTCTCCATGTTGGCTACTGTGCCCATTCAAGTAATACACTCCACAGCTACTGCTTCTTCACTTCCCCTTTCCTTTGTTTTAACCATCTGTAAGCATGTAACCTTTTTTCTTTACTCCCCTAAAACTGCTGGATTCCATGCTTATCCATGGAATTTTCTTTATTCACTTATGCAACCAAAAAAAAATTATTTCAGTAGGAAAGAGCTGCTTCTACATAATGCTATTTTTTTTTTTTGCTTTATTTTAAAAGCACTACTAAAAGTAGTGTGGTAGTGGCAAAAGAATAGACACACCAATTAACAGAACAGAATAGCTGGCCCAGAAGCAGGCCTAGGAGGCCCAGGAATTCAATATATTCTCAAAGAAGTATCAAAAATCAATGGGAGGGACAGATTATTCATTAAGTAATGTTGAGAACATTTTGACATTTGAAAAAACCTATCAGATCACCTCATATTACACACTAAAACGGTTTCTGGATTTAAGAATTAAAAGTAAAAATAAAACTGCACAAGAGGAACAAAACTTAAGCTAAAGGAGGATTTTTCTAAGCATTAAGGCAATGAAAGAAATAAAAAAGAGGACTGGTTAATAGATTTCATCATAAAAATGAACATACTAACATGACCAAAATTCATAAAAATAAAAATATGCAACTAACGAATCACTAAATTCTACCTATGAAATAATAATACACTATGTTAAATTGATTTTAAATAATAAACTAGGAACAGTACTGCTATAAGTGTGATAAAGGATTATTATGCTTATTATATAAAGAACTTCTACAGACAAATAAGAAAAAATGCTAAGACTCCAAGGGAGAAGTACACAAAAATAATAGCAGATAAGTTTACCAAGTGGAAACACAATGAATAATACTAAATTACTAAATTATTTTCAGCCTCCCTAGCAGTTAAGAAATATAAAATAAACTGCTTTTTTTTAAAATTTGCAAAAACTTTTTATAAATAACACTTCAAGCTGGAAAGACTGTCATGAAATGAGCACTCTAGCTTTTGATGGAAACATAACTTTGCCTAACCTTCTGGAAAGCAATTCAACTATTAAAATATGGATAAATTCCAATACAATATTTCCTATTTCAGGAATCAATCTTGAGGACAGATGCTGTCACAATTAAGTACAAAGATGTTCATATTAGCATTGCTTATCACAGCATTAAGAAAGACCAAAAAGAAAGAGAATGAAATGTTTTGCCTAATAGTGTAAGGGTTAAATCATGCTTATCTATTTGTTGACTATTAGCACAGCCATTGGCTTGCATTAAAGAAAAAAAAGAGATTAAATAAAGGAAAAAATTTATGATACAGTGACCATAAAAATCAGGAAATAAAGTTGAATGCTAGTATAATCTTGTTAGGTAAAATATAAATGAAATGCATCAAATATTAACTGTATTTTCTATGTTGAATTATGGACAGTTTGCTTTCTATATTTTTCTCTATTTTCTAGGGTACTTTTTAAAAACAATAGCTATACTTCTTTCTTAACTTTAAACAGAATTTTTTTTTTTTTTTGAGAGTGGGAGAGAAAGATAGGCAGAGGGAGAGGGAGAGAATCTTAAGCAGGCTCCATGTCCAGTATGGAGCTGGATGTGGGGCTCAATCTCACAACCCTGAGATCATGACCTGAGCCAAAATCAAGAATCAGACACTTAACTCACTGAGCCTCCCAGAAACAGAATTTTAAATAATAAAGCAAAAAGGCACAGTGGACCATAATCATCACTCAGTCATGAGATAGTAGAAATTTCAGTTCAGGCTTCACTGTTTTGAGTTTACTAAAATTTACCACATATGGAATGTGCTTATTTTCCTGAACCTGTTGATTTAATAAATATATTTGATTTCCGTGGCCTCTGGATGTAACATACTTCCCCAAAATGCCACCTCTGCATTCTTTTATTTAAATTACAGAAATCAGATAATTTGAAAGATGATCAACGACTTTGAAAAGTTCATATATTAAATTTTTTATAAAATATATTCTAGAATCTTGCAATCCCAAGTGGTCTGTAGACTGGTGTTATCATCAGCATCGGGAAACTTGTTGGAAATGCAGAACCTCAGGTCCTACCCAACTTATTGAATCAGAATCTGCATTTTAACAACATCTCCATTTAATTTATAGGCACAGTCAGATTTTATAATTACTGATCTAGAACACATATTCTAGTTCAAACTACATGTCTACAATGTAACTATGTTCTTCCCTTGAAGCTAAGTCTATGTTCATGTCCTAAGTACCAAAGAAATATCTTTGTGGTCTATGAGCTCTAAATATTTTCTTAGAACAAAAGCAGTCTCGGGGTGCCTGGGTGGCTCAGTCAGTTAAGCACTGGACTCTTGATTTAAGCTCAGGTCATGATCTCAGGGTCGTGAGATTGAGCCCCATTGTGGGGCTCTGTGCTTGGTGTGGAGTCTGCTTGTCCCTCTCTCTCTCTGCTCCTCCCCTTGCTCACACTCTCTCTCTCTCAAATTAATAAATAAAATCTTAAGAAAAAAAAGAACAAAAGCAGTCTCCAACAACTGAATGGGACATGTTCTAAAAATCTATTGGTAGGCAAGTCAATTGTTCACAACTTGCAACATACAGTAATATTTTTTTTAAAGATTTTATTTATTTATTTGAGAGAGAGAATGAGAGAGAGCACGAGAGGGAAGAGGGTCAGAGGGAGAAGCAGACTCCCCGCTGAGCAGGGAGCCCGATGTGGGACTCAATCCCGGGACTCCAGGATCATGACCTGAGCTGAAGGCAGTAGCTTAACCAACTGAGCCACCCAGGTGCCAAAACTAACTAAACGTCTAGGTCACCCTACAGAGTAGCTTGGTTAATCCACAATGTAGCTAAAGTGGGCCAAATTGCATTTTAATCATTGTTTTTGATGGGAAAATTTGTTCCCAGTCCTAACAGAAGAGTCTAGGAAAGCCTGATCCTGCCATCAATACAGCACTTCCCCATAGATTCAACCGTGTAGACAACTGGTAGAGCTAATAGTCTAATTCTGAGAGTGTTGTAGATACAAGAATAAAATGGAAAGACAGGAATGCTAAGTGTTGCTATTGACTCATTCACGTTGTCTCCCACTCTTCATTTTTACTAAGAATAGACATTGGCAAGATTACTTATCTTTAGGGGTTTGGAGGAACCCTCATCCTGGGATTGAGGGATTTAACCTTTCCAAAACTGGTATGGCTTCATTAGTATCAACCTATAACGAAAGAGTTGTAACTGAACTCTCATTAAGAGTATTTTCTTTGCTTGTCCACTCTTAAAATGTAGTTTTGTCTTACACAAAATAGTTTGAAATAGACCTGAAGAGAGAGATGTAAACAAATTTCAGTGCACATTGTTTTCATGAGGTATTTAAACCATGTTATATTCTCCGTATTTCACATTTATGACTTCATTGAGATTCACTTTCTGTAACATTTTGAAAATAAAAAGTTACATTGATTTATACTTTTTAAATTATACTCCCCCAGATTTTCTTATATATTCTTATTTCATCTTGAGAATTCTTGTTGCAACAGTTATTTCGGGATAAGAATATACTTGGTAGGCATTTTATATTAGAAGTACTTTTAAAACACCTATTTTAATAGAAAAATTAGAAAATAAAATGTAAGAAAATTATAATGCTCTATTAATTCCATATCCCAAAGGTAACTTACTAAAGTTCTAAAAATAGCTTTTTTTCTTTAAAAATGGATAATACTCCTAGTTTGGGAAACTGCTTTTCACTCAACAATGTATCATGAATATCTTTTTAATAGACTTCTACCTACTTCTATAAAGTTCTATAATATTTTCAATGGTATAATATTCTTACAGGATACATTAAAACATTTGTGTTTTCAGTTTTTTCTTATAAACATTTATAACTAAATCTTTTCAAGACTAGACCCTTTTCATTAAATAATCAAAGTGGAAGATAAACTTCCAAAGATAGCTAAGTTATGATCTGTTGTAGTACAAGACTATTTAATAAGGGGGTATGGTTTGTTAACCATTACATTTTATTTAATCACAGTCACAATTGAGCTTTTATGCTTATTGTTCACTTCTTTTCCAGTTTTTCCATTTATTTTTCATTAGATACTTTTTGACTTCTGTATCACAGTAATTCTCTTCCTTCCAGACCTGGCAAAAACTGAGTATTTCTTGTGCTCATTTTGATTTTCACCTAAGAGTTTATGATTATTGGGGCATCTGGGTGGCTTAGTCAGTTAAGCGTCTGCCTTCGGCTCGGGTCATGATCCCTGGGTTTTTGGATCAAGCCCCACATTGGGCTCCCTGCAGACCAGAGAGCCTGCTTCTCCCTCTCCCTCTGCTGCTCCCCCTGCTTGCTCTCTGTGTGTCAAATAAATATTTTTTTTAAAAAGAGTTTATGATTATCAGAATACTTTTTGGGTTGATTTTACACATTAGGTGGAACAGCCTTGTGGATACACTAAGTGTCTAATGGGAAATCTAAAAGATGTGGGTGAATACTGCAACCAGTAAAATGAAAAATGTCTATTGAAAATAAAGGTACATTCTTTTTTATACACATATTTTGCTTGTATGTTGAACTGTCACCCAAATGTACTTAACTTCATTGGACAAGTATAAGGCTTGCCGATTTCCAATTTTGGCAATTCTAAATTCCTGGTAGCCATTCTGGAGCTGCTATTATTTATAGCATAGTATGATTAATTTTGTTATTTTAAATTTAGCTAAATTTGTTCTAATATGCTTTTTCCCAGTCCAAATACATTTCACCTTTTAAGTCTTAAAAATGGACTTGGTAGGATCAAAAGGGTATTTAACCACTACCTATTGTGGTAAGAACCTAACAGTTTCAGGCAATGCAGGATTTAAAGGAAACCCTGAATTTCTGTTCCAAACCTGTGGGTGGGATGGGGGGCTACTGACAGAGAATGAGAAGCACAAGGGAAAGGGTATTTAGCCTCTGTCTTCCAGGACTCCAGATTTCAGAATAAAGAAGTCACATTTTGTTTTAATCAAACATTTTAGAAAATAGTATTAGAAAAAATTTAAAGCTTTAGAGAACATAATTCAAATAGATTCAAAGATGCAGAATTCATCAGATTATGTTATAGGAACCAGTATGACTTAATTCTCCCTAGATTTTACGAATGATCTTTATTAAGAGAAACCAAACTTACTGTCCAAAGTGATAACATATCAAAGAAATACATATCAAAATATGCTGTCATTATTAATAGTTCTTAACATCTTTATTGCATTTACAATGTGTGGAACATTATAGGGATTTACAGTAGAGGCCAAATATCCCAGCCCTTAAAAATTGAATAAGAAAGATTGGATGAACCATACATAAATATCTCTGAACACAAGCATTAGAAACATACATATGATTATAATTTTACAGGCTTATACAAGTAACTGCTATATGTAATATAACAGGCAGGAAGGGTAAAACACAGCAAATAAGAAAGTCACTAGGGTGTGAAATAACTATAGCTAGGTGGTACTAAACAAAAAGACAACACAGAAAATATGATTTGTAAAGCCTAAAATGTCCTGCAAAAACATAGCTATCCCCTATCACAACTGTGAGGTAGAATTCTTCCCACCCTGTTTTCTGGTTTCTTGACCACCAGTTGGGGGGCTTTCCCATCCAGATGGTTCTCTCTCACGTTGCTGTACTCAGAACAGACTAGTAGTACACATTTTTGATTACCCCTTCTACCCCAACTGAACAGAAATAATCTTTTCTGTTTAATTGGTCTTATTTCACCTACTGAAAACGGGTGGCAAAAGTTAGTAAAATAAACAAACCAGTGCTGTTTCTTCTAGCTAACACATCACCATGCTTGGAAAATGCTTTAATCCTTCAAGAAGTGAAACGAATGCTAAAATTTCAGGCATAGGAACCTGTTGGGGAGCTGTTTTGGAGAGACAGGTATTTCTTTCCTCAAAGAACACCAACTGCCAACCATTAACAATGCCATTTCTATCACAAACCCACTTCTAATATTTCAAATAGCAATCATAAAAATAGTTTACACCTTTCTACACATCCAAAATATAGCGAAAATCCAGGACACAGTATAACCACATTGGAAAAGGTATAGCAGTTTCTTTTAAAACTACCTTATGACACAGAAATTCTAATCCTAGGTATTCACCCAAGAGAAATAAAAGCCTATCTTCACACAAGACTTACATTAAGAATAACCATAGCAGCTTTATTTATAACTACTAATGCTGGACACAGCCCAGGTATTCATAAATAGGAAAATGGATAAACTGCAATATAGTCATATAATGGAATACCACTCAGCAATAAAAAGGAATGAACTACTAAAACACCTAACAACATGGATATATTTCCAAACCATGATAAGTGAAGAGGCTTCTAGAAAGAGTACATGCTGTGTGGCTCTATTTACATAAAGATCTAGTAATTTGAACAGATAAATTTGATTCTGGTAGACAAAAGAACAGTGGTTGCCTTTGGGAGGGTGGAGTGGGGACAAGGATTGACTAGAAAGGGCCAAAGGGGAATTTTCTGATAACATTTTATATTTTGATAGCACTGTATGCATTTTGCAACACTACGAGATGCACACTTAAGATTTATGCACTTCATTGTATGCTAATTTTACATAAAAAATGTGGTAAGCACATACTGAGCTCTAGTTAATGGTATGTATGCTGCAGTTATTAGTAGGAAAAGTGAAGATGCCTGCAACTGGATGAATTGATGGATGGATATGTGATAATGCAAGCAGAGTTAATGCTAACTAGCATCCAGGTGATTGATACACTGTAAAATTTTAACTTTTTAAATACGTTTTAAAATTTTTATAAAATGTTGGAAGAAAAATTCCAGGGTGCAACACTTACCAAATAATGCCACTGAGAATTACATTATTGATCTCATGGCAAGATAATTATCAAATTCTTCTGATTAGTATCAATTTAGAAACTTAAGAGCTTGTGAGAAGATATTCCTGAGTGTGAGGTGACCAATCAGCTCTCAAATCTATACTGGCTCAAAACTGTCAGTTACATTTTGATCCCCTCACACCTTTAAAAAATACACAGATTGATCATATATTTTCAACAAATTTGTTGGCTGTGTAGACTAATGTAAGAGCTAAGATGAAGAAACCTTCTTAAGAGAAACATCAAGCACAGAAATTTTTACCTGACTTCTAAAGAACTACGGCAACTATAATAAAAGATGTGTAGACCCAAAACACGAGGTGAGGTTTGATCATACTGCACAGGCCCCTATGTTCTGAGTGGAAGGACATCTGAATTATCCTGTCTCTCCAAGGAGGGACTCATTTGGGGGCAACCTAAAGTGATGGCATGTTACTTGTAAATACTTCTAAGGTGACTCCTTGAGATTCACCAAGACTGGCTTCAGACTTCAATCGTCCTTTGTCAGTTTTCCACATGGCTGACTTAAAATCCATTAACAACACTGTGCTTATTATTTAGTGGCTGGTAACTATCTTCAGTTATTTGCTAAGAATTTCTATATAACTATATAGGGATTATATATATATATATATATATATGTATATATATATATATAGCACCTCATAAGGGTTCTCTAAAAAATAATCTTTAAAAATTTTACTCATTGCTTTCAAAATATTTAGTCACAGTTCTGGCTTTCCTTTGATCTCTAAGTGCTTCATGTTCTAGTACAGGCTCTGCTTTTCTTGAAGCACATAGATTAGTGTTGTAAAGTTTTCAAGTTTGCTTTAAAACACTGCAGTCATTTAGGATCATATCTACAAACCTTTTTCAGTCTTAAAACATTCCCCTGTATTTATGCTATTTCACAGAGCATCCCTAGTTCTAGCAGTCTATTACAGAACAGTCTTTGTTATTATCACTGCTCAAGTTTATCAAGATTGCTCTTCTCTAACCATAACAGTACTAATGGTAGTCTCAAGTCATGCTTGTTAATTATTAGGATACTTTTAACAGCTTTGTGCTTTTGTTGTTTCTACCAGCTGGTGCTGACTCTCTGAGATCCACTCTGAGTATGACTTTTACTTACTTATTTATTAATGGCACTGTGTCATGTCCTGTCACCCTCAAAGTAGAAGATACTCCTCACTTGTCTTCCATCTCGCTGGTCTATCATCCTGCCATAAAAGAGTTAACCTGTCAGATTTAAAAGTCTTATTTACTAATGAGCTCACCGACTCCACCCTTAGTATTTCCAGTATGTAATTCTGAATGTACGGGAAATGGAGCTCAGAGAGGTGAGCACAGTGCCATTTCCCCCATGACCCTATGCTCGTCATCTGAGACAAGAGTGACATTAAAGAATGTTCTATTTTCTATTCTGAAAAGATAATTATAATAATTCCTTCCACTTTGGATAATATTGTAGTTTTCAACACGTTCTTAAATATGATTGTATTTACAAACCCAGAGAAGTTTAGTCATTTTTTACAAAGGTCAGTAAATGGCAAAGCCAGATTTTGAGTCAGATATTCAAACTCCAAACTCTTTCCATTATATTCACTACAGTTCTTACTTTGGCTTTTTTATGATCTTTATTATGCTTGCCATTATTTATGCTTCTTAGCTAAACCTAGACATTTCTATAGCATACACTGAAGACACATAATGTTAGATGTTAAATCAATACTTAATTTTGCCTCATCGAGGTATTTGTTGCCCTCCATACCAGAAGTATATTTTCCACTTCCAACTGAAGCTGTTTATTTTCAGAACTGAAAGTTACCACTGATAAGTTTACTAATTAGGTAACTGGTCAGGTATATTCTAGCCTATCTTCTTAATTCTAGGGAATTTTTCCTTTGGGGGTTTAACCAAAGATATCTCAACCACGTAACTCTTGTCACTGATGATATTTACTGATGTTAGTTTCCCATACCATTTTCAATAAGTTCAAGATGTGGAGGACTTCAGCAACCACAGCATGTTTAGTTCTTAGGAACCACAGTTTTTTACTATGGTCCTGTGAGGATGGGAAGAGTACACAGCAATATCCAATCTCTCTGGCAAGGAACTTAAATGTAGTAGAGAATTCTGAGTTCTTCCTCCAACTGTAGGCCCTACAGTGAGTTATGTTCAGCTAATCTCACAATAATGCCATTGGTTACAACAGGTTTACAACAGAGAGTATGGTTTGCTCAGCACTATCAGAATGTAATCATCATGTTCACCTTAAAGAGTATGCCACCAACAATAACAACAAACTAAACAGCACACCCCATATTTCAACTGACAGGTAATGAAACAACACATTAATACTAGTTAACACTCAGGAGCGCTAGCCAATTTAAATGCCTACAGAGTGAGAGTAGTATCCAAACTTCTACACAGTAATGAAGCCTAGACCTGCCATCAACATCCTGGCTGGCGGACTGAGCAGTTTCATCACCATTATCAGTGAGTCATCCTAGCAGAATAAGGTGGACAACAATGAGGATTGGAATGAAGTTAATTTTATCTGAAATAAAGTTACCATCTTTGCATCTTAACTCTGCTGGGCCAGACGTGTGAACAGACGTCAAAACTGTTATATACTGAGCTTAAAAAGGAACAAATATACAGTAAGAAGGCAAGAGGAAAAAAAAATCCCCCAAACAAGAACGAAATAAAAAACAAAATAAAACTAGCCCAATTAACACTTCAAGAATTCCCTGAGATGAGCTAAAGTAATGCAGAAAGTTGTGGCATATACCAATAATGGCAGATAGAAATGATGGTTCTTTTTCCATTTGTGGGCCAACATTAATTCATGATGTACAAAGAACTCATGCTTTCAAACAGACTGCAGTCACTTCCTTCACATGTACTCTAAGTAAACTCTAATGCTATGAAAAAAAAACACATTAGGGCATTGTTGGGTTTTCAGTCATCACTGTATGTATACATACAGATATACATATTTAAAAGTAGCAGCGAATTTACAAATGAAGAGCAACAGTATTCTGTCAAAAGCATATTCAGTTTCATCTGAAATCCTCAAATTACAAATAACATTTCCAGATGATGCCTTATTTTACTCTTGCTGTAGGCTGGATAGCTTAAGGCATATTAAAAATTAACTCACTGGACAATAAGTAGTCAAGCTGATAAAACTAAGAGTCCCATTACTTACAGTGCAGTTCCTTTCTAGCAAAGTCTTAATAAAAACATTCTTACTATTCTGAAATTCAAAATAGATATTGAGTGTAGCTAAATATCTATATTACCTAATATGTAAGTATCTAAAATACCAAATGACTTCCTTATGAGTAGATTAATTGATGAGTCAGTCATAATTTTAGGAAATATATTTAAAACACACTTCAGACTAAAAAACAGGGAATTATTACTAATGCCTACAACAGACCATTCACATACAGAGGAAGTGAGCAACTATGAGCAAAAGGCTGGGAACAGGAGAGTCCCACAAGATCCCTTCCCTCAACAGAGATTATAATGTAGCAGGCAGAGACATCAATACACAATTGTAGCATGTGGTTAGCACCATTATGAAAACTGAAATGAAGAATCACAAAAGTTCACACTCAGAAGTCCTAAAAGACTGAGAAGATATCAAATATAGAAGGAATTTCCAGAATGTTCTCAGAAGCAGTGGCAGCATAAGAACAATGGGAGCAATCAGGTATTGCTCCCAGATTTTCTGGCATGTTTGACTAGAAAAAAATTAACCAAAATTGCTCAGAGAGAAGAAAAGTGAAAAATAGGATGACTTCAACTAGGCTGTAATGTTAAGTAGGTAGTTGAAAGTATGGGTCTGAAATTTCGGACCAGATATGGAACACAATACACTGGGATAAAATAGAAACCCCAAGGATGAGATCCCTCCAGAAGCATTCTGAAGACAGAATCTGAGAGCGCATTTTAGTAGATATACTTTAATCAAGAGTTATGTGACTGCACTCAACAGTTATGGCAGAGGATGACATCTTCAAGGGACAAGACACCGTCTAGGAAAGGTTGCTCAATGGTGTAAATGTTGCAGAGACAGAGAAAGATAAGGAATGCATACCAAAAGAAACAATTCATCAATTCAGTAACTGAGAGTCCACTGAGAAGAGTTTCACTGAAGTGGCTGTGTAAAACCAGATTGCAAGGTGGTGAACAGTGAGCAATGAGGATGCAGGGGGAATGGATATGGATTTCTCCAAGAGGTCTGACAGTGAAGAAGGCTGGAGAAACCAGCAAGTTCAGCAGAAGTTTTTTGCATTGGAGGATACATGAACATTTTTGTGGACATGAGAAAGGAACCAGCATACAATTCTTTGCATAATTTTGTATTGATCACAGACTAAAAAATTTTTAATTTTTTTTAAAAACATTTTCTGAAATAAAAAAAAATATGTACTTTACCATTTAAACTTAATATAAACTTAAAAGCATTAACATTTTATAAATTTTATTTCTAAAAGAGTTGTACAATTTTTATTAGACTGCTTCAGAATTTTGCTTCTAGTCTATCATGAGAAATTAAATTTTATTAATATTTGCTATTTTCATTCCAGAAAGATTCCTCTGATATAAAGGATTACACTTAAGTAATTATGTATGCCTTCTTCCCCAACCCTCCTCCCCAAAGACAAAATATCTTCAGGGTAGTTAATAATTTGGATATTTTTCAACTTGAAGAAGAGAACAATTAGAAATAGTATTCCATTATTTTTAAGTTAAGATCTAAATTGTTCTTCACAATTATTTTTCATAATTAAACATGCTTATTACATACACATGCTTACATATGAATTTCCTGGCTAAAACACATGCAACCAACATGAAAAAACAAATATTAAACCATCCTCACAATCCTAAGAATGCCCTTTGAAATAAGGCACTCATGTCTGGAAATAGGATATAACCACCATATTAAATAAGATGTTTAAAAGAAGCCTTTTATTAAGCACAAACAACTTTTAATACATTATCAATACAAATAGGAAAATGTCTTTTAATGAATATATCAAAGATCTGAAGGTTTTCTTCATACTGACACAATAAAAATAATCAATTTTGAAGAATTACAAAGTAAATTTTTTGAGTACACCACTGTCTACTAATAACAATTTAACTATAGTCTACATTTACCACATCACCTGGGGAGGAAGGTCAACCATTTTTTATATAGAGAATTCCTAAACTCTTATTAGCACCATTCAAAGCTTATTATCAGTTGTTCATCTACAAATTGACAGGTCAGGTAAAGCTTTAAAGCAAGTTTTCAGTGCAATGTTTACAGTTCCTTCTTTTAAGATACTTGGAGTCTATGGTCTCAAAGCAAGTTAAATAATGATGCCTTGGTAGTTGCAAGGTGTTAACATGTGGAAAGAAATGTAAAATGGAAAAAAATGAGGCTTATCCTGGCTGTGAAATGTATCTTAATGTATTGCGGCTAATGCTGTAGTATGCCAACGACATGCAGGGGGGATTATGAACTGCAGATTTGTGGGAAGCTGGTAGCTATTAGCTCTCTGTGGTCATCATTTCGGGATGTCTCAGCTGCTGCCTTTTGAGACTAACCAGTTTCATCCTGTCTCTGATGTGTTCTGCAGTGGAAGCCATGTCACTTGGACTCCCAAAATATTGTTCAGTTCTAAAAATCGAAACAAACAGAAAAACCATAATCAGATTAAGAGAAATCCACTGACCACAGCAAATGCAAAAGGGAGCAAAGATTACCATAAATATTATATACATGATATGGCATTAGTTCACTTGCAGACCATACTGCTTATCTTTGAGTAGTACTTCAGTGGGAGAAACATTTTTAAATGGCATAAAATATATTAAGACATGTTGAGAGAAAAACATTAGTGGTATTAAATGTCGTATCATATGTACTTATGATAATCTCAACAGATCAAAAATGCAACCAAACAATGAAATAATAAAGGAAACAATGCAACATTGGAGATACTCTGCTTTTCAGTTCTGGGTGCATAAGCATACACAAATATAAAATTTGTATGTGTTCTTCAAGGATAAGGGCTATGTACACCAAATGTCTAATATAGCTGCCAAGTAAAATATCTGATTAATGTTAAGGCATCATTTGGAACTTTAACAGATAAAATCATTTAATGTTATCCTACTTGAAAAGATACTGTATTCAGAGTCACAGAACCTTTTAGAGCTAGAAGAGTTCTTAAAATTATCTGGTTAAGCTCTGTATTTTTTAAGATCAGAAAACTAAGGCCTAGAAAATTAAATGACTTAACTAGGATCACACAGTGGGAAAACCAACATTTGAACCAGTGTCTTCAAGCAATGAATCCAGAGAGATCAGATAATTTCTTTTATTTTTCCAGGACAATATTACATAAGATAAATCTGAATAAGCTTGCTGTCAAACTTTATATAGCATCAACAGGTTATCATATAAATGGAACAGAATAACAATTCCAAAAATTAAAGGTGGTGGTTGTGAAATCTGAATATACAGTACTAACTTATTCCTCAATCTTAAAAACATGAGGAAATGCTATATGGACTATTTGTAGAACACAGGAGGAGAACTCCCAGTAAAAATACTTGTTATAGATGCTCCTAGGCTGACCTGAGTAGAATGGAGATGGTGTTAACAACTGGTTATGAAGCACAGAAATGGGGGTGGGGACTCCCTAGAATGGAACAACCAGAAGGCACCCCTCTTATATTGTTACAAGCCAAATTTATAAATTTTTAGATTTTATTCTTTTATACACTGCAGATATCTAATATGAATTTAGGCTACTTCTGATAGTTCAATTCTGGCTATGACCAAAGATTATCTAAATGCAGACTATGAATTATATTCTTTCAAGGGAATAAAACTGTATCTTCCCAAAATCAATTCCAAATAATCATTTGAGGTTCATGACATAGTAGTAGTGGCACTTATTATGTGTCAGATTGGGGTTTTTTTTGTTGTTTTTTCTTTTTTTTAAGATTTTATTTATTATAGAGAGAGAGTACAAGTGGGAGGAGGGGCAGTGAGAGAATCTCGAGCAGGCTCTGCGCCCAGCACAGAGCCAGACTTTGGGCTGGATCCCACAACCCCGGAGATCATGACCTGAGCCGAAACGAAGAGTATGACACTCAACCAACTGAGCCACCCAGGCACCCCTGTGCCAGATTCGTTTTAAGTAATTTATATACATTTAGCTCATGTAATTCCCCTGCCCCTGTAACCTGAAAAGGTATGAATAATATGTCCCTATTTTTAGATGATGGAATTGAGGCACAAAAAGGCTGAGTGGCTTGCCCAAGGTGTTACAGCTAGTAAGTGGTGGAGTTGAGATTTAAACCCAAGAAATCTGATTCCAGAGTCCACAATCCTATCCATTACACTATACTACAGAGTAAGGATAGATGCATCCAATGATTGGTTTCTCTGTCATCTGAATTAAATATCCTCTGGATTACCTCTAAATTATTTTCACTGAGATTGAGATCCTCAGGGATGAAGCTCCTTCAGATTCATTTACTGGACCATTTATTTGCATGAGATTACTTCTTATTTTATTATTAACTTTTGAAATGGAAAGGAATGTGGGAATCAGGACCCCATCATTTTACAAATGAAGGAATTCAGACCCCATATAGCATAGAGAAAAGAGAATGCGTTCAGAGTTGGACCAACCTGAGACTGTATCCCAATTCTACTTAGAAGCTGTGAAATCCTGAGCACCTCACTTAATCTTTCTGAGCTTCAGGTTTCTACATCTGTAAATCAGGAATAATCATACTGGTCTAGCACTGTTTGGTCAAAAATAATGAGGTGAAGTGTTTAACTTGATGTCTGATATATTATAAGCTCACTAAACATTACACCCCAGCACTCCCCTTCCATGCCCCGGATGAAGCCCAGAGGCATCCTACTTCCTACCATCAGAGCCAAGGCTAGAACCCAGGATATCAACCTTCTACAACAAGCTGTCAAGAAGCACCATATTTGACAGCAGCAAGTACCAACTGCTACTGTTGCTAAGAGCTCAGTTTGTATTTCTTTTCATTACAAACCAATTTATTGTGGAACTGAAGATGTGAACCAAAGCTAATTTACTTGGCTTTTTAAAAAATATTTTCCTCTCTTGATGATTTCACTTTAAGACCTCACCAATAAAAAGACAAAATTATAAGAACATGTACCATACCCATCAGGATAAACTACAGGAACAGTTAATCTATCCAAAAGTGATTTCCCAACCGCTTCAATTTCATCAAATTGCTCCTCATCATTAATAGCTTCAGGCTCTTCTGGACAGTCTTGCAAAATCTGCAACAAATAAAATGGCAACATCAATCAAGAGATATAGAAAGGCAATCAAGTTCATGTGAATTCAGTAGATTAAAGGTATTTTTGTTTTGTTCTTAGCATCTCCATGTACACCATTGTACAAGACTGATTACTGGTGAAGTTGGCTCAAAAAACTCAAATAAAATGAAATACATAATCCTTACTAATAATATATAATTGGAGTACAAAAAGTCTATAGTGATTTCCAAGAAAAAAATAATACTAGACTACTATTCAGAAAGTAAGTTCAAACTGTGCTTAAGAAATATTCCTTCATTCATTATTTATTGTACTAAATGTTTATTTAGCAGCTTCGGATGTGACTGAGATACAGAATTTGACTTCAAACAGCTTACAGCTGTCAAAAATGAAAGAAAATATAAATCCAAAACAACACATACTCAGAGTACAAACACATAACTGATGGGATGACCTATATAGGCACTTTACAGTTATTTTAAAAACTGATCTGCTGACTTACCTGATGTAAACTGATAAGGTTATAATTCAAATACAGGAAGTTCTACAGTCCTTGATAAAATACTATTTTCCTTAACTATTACCATTTAAATTTAACAAGGGGAGGAGAGGAAGAAAGAAACTGCTATAATTCATAATAGCTATAAGTCTATAGGTATTGACCCACACTAGTCAATATAGTAGCAAGCCTAGTGAACACTTGAAAGGTGGCTAGTCCAAATTGAGATGTGCTATAAGTCCAAGATACACACTAGATTATAAGAAAAAAACTGCAAAATGTGGGGAAGGGAGAAGAAAAAGAAGTATTTATTTTTGCAACTATTTTTGCATTATACTTAATCTAATGTTTATTTCAGCATTACTCATAAATAACTATATAAAATTCTAGATTCAACTTAAATATTTTCCCAGTCATTATACTCTATAAGTTGCTTATAGTTATTATGATTATGCTTACCGGTATAAAACAAAACGCAATGAAGAAGAAAATAGTATCTGATAACAAAAAGCTTTACAAACGTTTGAGTAGTAAAGAACCTTAAATTGTGCTAATTATAAGCATGACAAAGGCCATGTAGCAGAAGAAAAAGGAACATTAATATTCTATGCAAAAAGGGGGCCTGGGTGGCTCAGTCGTTAAGCGTCTGCCTTCGGCTCAGGTCGTGGGATCGAGCCCCACATTGGGCTCCCCGCTCAGCGGGAAACCTGCTTCTCCCTCTCCCACTGCCCCTGCTTGTGTTCCCTCTCTCGCTGTCTCTCTGTCAAATAAATAAAATCTTTAAAAAAAAAAAAATTCTATGCAAAAAAACTCTCAACCATTTACATTCTTATATGGCCTCATAAAAAAGTCTAGATCTTAAAATCTCCTTGCAGATACATTTTAAGTTTTTACTTAAATTCCAGTTAACATACAGTTTAATTAGTTTCAGGTGTACAATACAGTGATTCATCACTGACATAGGCTCACAACAAGTGCCCTCCTTAATCCCATCACCTTTTAACCCATCGCCCACTCACCTCCCCTCTGATAACATCTCTGTTCTCTATAGTTAAGTCTGTTTCTTGGTTTGCCTCTCTTTTTCCCCTTTGCTCATTTGTTTTGTTTCTTAAATTCCACATGAGTAAAATCATATGGTATTTATCTTTCTCTGACTTATTTCACTTAGCATAATACCTTCTAGTTCCATACATGTGGTGGCCAAATGGCAAGATTTCATTTTTTTATAGCTGAATAATATTCCATTGTGTATATACCGCACATTTTTCTTCATCTATTCATCTATGGATGGACACTTGGGCTGCTTCCATAACTTGGGTTACTGTAGATAATGCTGTTATCAACATCAGGGTACATACGTCACTTTGAATTAGTATTTTTGTGTTCTTTGGATAAATCCCTTATAGTGGGATTGCTGGATTTAAGGGTAGTTCTATTTTTAACTTTTTGAGGAAACTCCATACTGTTTTCCGGAGTGGCCTTACATATACATTTTGAAAGCAGTATCTTAAAAAGTTATCAGTAGTGTTAGAAACTGGGCCAGTAGTCACCCTTGGACAGGAGGCAGGGGCAGCAGGAACAATGTGATTCAAAGAGGGTGGCAGAACTTCTGGGGTGCTGGTGATGTTCCGTTGTTCAAATAGTGCGCTGATTTCACAGGCATGCTCACGTTGTGAAAATTCATTGAAAAGACCGAATTCAACAAACATTTATGATCTGTACACTTTTCTGTGTTAATATACTTCAATAAAAACTTTCCATTAAAACAATCAGTAGGGGCACCCGGGTGGCTCAGTCAGTTAAGCATCTGCCTTCGGCTCAGGTCATGATCCCAGGGTCCTGGGATTGAGCCCCGAGTCGGGCTCCCTGCTCAGTGGGGAGTCTGCCTCTGCCCCTCCCCCTGCTTATGCATGCTCTCTCTCTAATAAATAAATAAAATCTTTTAAAAAAAATGAAACAATCAGTAGATAAGCAAGTTTAAACCATTTTATATGCTTTCACCTTCATCATTGTTATGCCTATTTTAAACCAACCAAAACACTGACCTATGGAGTTCAGTGACCAGCTCAGCAAGAGTTAACTATAAACACTTTCCAACAGAAGTACATTAGAACACTGCCCAATTCCTGAGATTCCTGGTCACATCTCTTCTGTTCTACAGACTAGGCTATATCACATTTACATCTTCAATTTCTCACATTTCATATTGTATTGAACATCCCCTACACAGAAACTTCCATTCTGAGAGATCAACACAAAGCTAACTACATAACAAAGCTCCTCTTCAGAGTGGAAATGTAAGGATTGGGTGCTATAAATTTTCCCTGTGCAGGGTTAAGAAAAGGGCTCTACTGAAAATTTGCCCAAATAACCCTACATACTACATTTTTGGTTTCCGGGACTAATTAATTCATTAAATAAATTCTAGAATAAATCTTTAAAGATAACACATGAAAAAAAGGTTTTATTTTCATCTTTATTCTCATTATTTTTAGCTGGGTAGTCTCTACTTTAAACCTTATAAAATTACAAAGTGCCCTTTTAAAAAATTTATGACAATTAGTTGCAGAAGCAAAATGTCCTTTCCTTGCATAATGGAAGTGATGGGAGTTGTGACACCCTAAAGATAGCTCATTCTGGGGGTCAGGTTTGGTAATAAGAGAAGCCCTATTGAGAGACAACTCTTAGATGATTTTAGATTTCTCCAACCATAGTAAGCCAGCACTGGTATGGATTATACTACCCGAGAATTTGATCTGAACTCTCTAAGACAATATATGATATCTAAACAAACTTTAAACAATGGGATTAATATAAGTTGGAAAAAAACACAGGCTAATCACATAATTATAATCTTAAAATTAATACATTTTAAACATACACAATAAATACTACTGAGACTACACTTTTAAAAAAGCGAACCTTTTCAGCATTTGAGTGAAATGCAATAGCCATTTCCAGCCTATGCACTCTCTCTTCAGATGCTATTGTAAATTGTTTCCATACTCTGTTCAGTCGAGGAAGTGTGTCTCCAGATGACCGAGATGTGCAGCGCAGAGACTGACACAACACAACTGTGGCCTGTAGCAACTGTCTTCCATAGTCATAAGTGCTCTAAAAAAAAAAGTAAACATGAAATTATAGTAAAAGAATTCTGAAAAGAGAGACGGGAAAGTGTGCAGGAAGGATTGTGATTGCAAATAAGTAACACTACTGGAAATCAATACTGAATGACTCCACTGGCACTTACTACTACAAATTAACTGCTGGCATAAAAAAGGATGGGGAAGCAATACTTTGAATTTTTTCTTTCTTATTAGGCTTTGCTCTCTTCTTTTTTTCCCCATCTCATTCTTGTCAATTTCACAGGCCAAAAAGAATCTCTGATCATTCATTAGCCAAAACAAATGGGTGAAGATGGGCTCTTTATAGGTCACTTTTTATCCCATACAGGAAACCACAATTGTTCACTGAGAACTCAATTATTAGGGAAAATAAATTATGATACTTTTCACACACACACAAAATCTGTACTGTTAAACTAACACTGGTGAGATACACAAACTGGGGTTTCTACTATACTGATATTAACATAATTCTTATTAACTTTCGTGAATTAACAGTTGGATTGCCTAAAAAATGGCATAATATAAAACATAAATTAGAGGGAGCATACAGAACCTGTATTCAGGGAAACATAAACCCTCTCAAGTTTATGCAGGCTACTTTGATGCACCAGCTGACATTTTCTTAGTTCTGTGATATTTCTGGAATAACATAACTAACCTTCTTGGACTTGGAGGGTTAAGTTACATTATAATCATGCAGAAAGCTATTCAAACACTGAGCTTGTAGAAAAGGAAGATAACCAGTTCTGCACCTGTGCAACATCAACAAATTTTCTATGCTTTTCCAGTAAAACTTTCGTTTCCTGAGCATCATCACCCAATCTGATGTGGGTCTTAAGCAGGGCATCCAGAAGTTCACTTAGCCATTCTACTGCCTAAATAAAAATAGAGAACAGTGAAGCTGGATCCATAACTCTTCTTATATCAAAACACCATATTTATAAAAAGAAAAATTACTACCATATGATTAATCTATTAGTTATAACCTAAGTTCTTAATAGCTTATTTCATTTAATGAAAGCTATATGAATTAATGACTTTTCCTCCCCCTCAAAATTTTTAAGATCTAAGGACAAGATATATTAAAGAGGACTTTTTTAAAATTAATAGCACATGATTTATATTAATAGATCAAGTATTCTCCTTAATGTCCAAGCACTGAGTATTATAGAAAATCACTGAAATCTACCTCTGAAACTAATAATACACTATATGTTAATTAACTGAATTTAAATAAAAAAAAAGATCATGTGTTTATATAATATGGATCTTAGTGGAATCTAATTACAGATTTATGTTACTATTTAAAATCATAAAGTTCCTCTAGGTCAAGCTGAAATGATGTTCTCTGATGCTAACTACACAAAGACAGCATATGGCTCATCTAGTTGAAAAACCCTCTTGCAAGTTAAAAAAGCAATGTGCTATACCAGCCTTAATCCTAGCATGTATAATATATGTAATGTAAATAATAAATAATCCCAATTTCTCATTCAACAGAGGATTTCATTGAGAAGGTAAGTCAAATGAGACCAGTAAAATAACTGGAAGTAAAAAAACACTTTATTATTTTAATAAGGTAACCTAGAATTTGACTTAATCCATTTACTTTCTAAGAACCATGAAAAGTACACTTTTTTTTTTTTACAGTTAGGTGAAATCAATCTTTTAAGAGAAGACAACTACATCATGTGCCTGATTGATCTTTTACCTGGGCAGCATCTTCTTCACATTTAAACAACTGTACCATCTGAAGCATCTTTAACCTTCGCACATCTACCATGTCTTCACATCTAATAAACCCAAACATAAAGGTAGAACATCATTTCAGTTTCATTAATAACTATTTTAACATCATCTGGCACACATGTTTTGTAGTATATTAAAATACTTAATCCTATATACCATGGAGACTTCAACTACTTTGTATTGATTTGTAAGAATTTTAAGGATATCTATGTTACATCAAAATACTTCAAAACTTCAAAATACCTGAAAGACACCTAACTACAAACCCTCTTGAGGACAGAATGGATTCTGGGAAATACTGAAGCAAAGCATGAAGTAGTACACTAAAACCCAAAGAAATCTCTGTTGCCAGTTAGCATTAAACAAGCTTCGAAGATAAACATACAAAGTTTCTCAAATACTCATTTTGAGGATGATGCTCCAAGGAAATAAAACAAAAAAAGTTATGAGGAAGGATACTATATAATTAAAGGGTCTATCCAACAAGAAGATCTAACAATCCTAAGTATTTATGCTCCTAATTTGGGAGAAGCCAATTATATAAACCAATAACAAAATTAAAGAAACACATAGATAATAATACAATAATAGCAGGGGATTTCAACAGTCCACTCACTGCAATGGACAGATCATCTAAACAGAAGATCAACAAGGAAACAAGGGCTTTGAATGACACACTGGACCAGATGGACTTAAAAGATATATTCAGAGCATTCCATCCTAAAGCAACAGAATATACATTCTTCTCGAGTGCACATGGAACATTCCCCAGAACAGATCACATACTGGGTCACCAATCAGGTCTCAAATGGTACCAAGACTGGGGTTATTCCCTGCATATTTTCAGACCACAATGCTTTGAAACTTGAACTTAGTTACAAGAGGAAATTTAGAAAGAACTCAAATACATGGAGGTTAAAAAGCATTCTATTAAAGAATGAATGTGTCAATCAGGAAATTAAAGAATTCAAAAAATTCATGGAAACAAATGAAAATAAAAACACAACTGTTTAAAACCTTTGGAATGCAGCAAAGGTGGTCCTGAGAGAGAAATATATAGTAATACAAGCCTTTCTCAAGAAACAAGAAAGGACTCAAATATACAACCTAACTTTATACCTAAAGAGCTAGAGAAAGAACAGCAAATAAAACCTAAACCCAACAGGAGAAGAGACTTATCAAAAAGAAAAAAGACCCAAATGAATAAAATCATGAATGAAAGAAGAGAGACCACACCAACACCAAAGAAATACAATTATAAGAACATATATGCCAACAAATTAGGAAATCTCGAAGAAATGGATGCATTCCTAGAAACGTATAATAAACTACCAAAACTGAAACAGGAAGAAATAGAAAACCTGAACACACCCATAACCAGCAAGGAAATTGAAGCAGTAATCAAAAATCTCCCAACAAACAAGAGTCCAGAGCTGGATGGCTTTCCAGGGGAATTCTACCAAACATTTAAAGAAGAATGCCTATTCTTCTGAAGCTATTTCAAAAAATAGAAATGGAAGGAAAACTTCCAAACTCTTTCTATGAGGCCAGCATTACCTTGATCCCCAAACCAAAGACCCCACCGAAAAGGAGAATTACAGACTAATATCCCTGATGAACATGGATGCCAAAATTCTCACCAAGATACCAGCCAGTAGGATCCAAATGTACATTAAAAGGATCATTCCGGGGCACCTGGGTGGCTCAGTCAGTTAAGCGTCTGCCTTTGGCTCAGATCATGATCCCAAGGTCCTGGGATTGAGCCCCTCATTGGGCTCCCTGCTCAGTGGGGAGTCTACCTCTCCCTCTCCATCTGCCTATCCCCCAGCTCATGCTCACTTGCTCTCTCTCAAAAATAAATAAATAAAATCTTTTAAAAAAATTAAAATAAAAGGATCATTCACCACAACCAAGTGGGATTTATTCCTGAGCTGCAAGGGTGGCTCAACATCCACAATCAATCAACGTGATACAATACATTAATAAAAAAAAAGGATAAGAACCAGATGATCCTCTCAATAGATGCAGAAAAAGCATTTGACAGAGTACAGCATCCTTTCTTGATTAAAACTCTTCACAGTGTAGGGATAGAGGGAACACACTTCAATATTATAAAAGCCATATATGAAAAACCCATAGTGAATATCACCCTAAATGGGAAAAAACTGAGAGCTTTTCCCCTAAGGTCAGGAACACAGCTGGGATGTCCGCTCTCACCACTGTTGTTCAACACAGTACTAGAAGTCCTAGCCTCAGCAATCAGACAACAAAAAGAAATAAAAGGCATCCAAACTGGCAAAGAAGAAGTCAAACTCTCACTTTTTTTTTTTTAAAGATTTTATTTATTTATTTGACAGAGAGAGACATAGCAAGAGCAGGAACACAAGCAGGGGGAGTGGGAGAGGGAGAAGCAGGCTTCCTGCTGAGCAGGGAGCCTGATGTGGGACTCGATCCCAGGACCCTGGGATCACGACCTGAGCCGAAGGCAGACACTTAACGACTGAGCCACCCAGGCGCCCTCAAACTCTCACTCTTTGCAGATGACAGATACTCTATGTGGAAAACCTAAAAGACTCCACCCCCAAATTGCTAGAACTCATATAGGAATTCAGCAAAGTGGCAGGATATAAAACCAATGCACAGAAATCAGCTGCATTTCTATATACTAACAATGAGACAGAAGAAAGAGAAAATAAGGAGTCAATCCCATTTACAATTGCACCAAAAACCATAAGACACCCAGGAATAAACCTAACCAAAGAGGCAAAGGGTCTGTTTCTCTTGAAAGAAACTGAGGAAGACACAAAGAAATGGAAAAACATCCCATGTTCATAGATTGTAAGAACAGATTGTTAAAATGTCTATGCTACCTAGAGCAATCTATACATTCAAAGCAATCCCTATCAAAATACCATCAACATTTTTCACAGAGCTGGAACAAATAATCCTAAAATTTGTATGGAACAGAAAAGACCCCAAACAGCCAAAGGGTGTTGAAGAACACCAAAGGTGGTGGCATCACAATTCCAGACTTCAACCTCTATTAGTATAAATAGTATGAGTGTAGATTAGACCTTCAAATGACTTAGCTGTCAGAAAGGAGAATTCTAGGGCTAGAAGACAGAGGGTTGAAGAGGAAAGTATATGCATGTGTGTAATTTTTTTTTAAATGAGAGACTTAAGCATTTAAATGAGAGGCAGAGATCAGAGTAGAGAATGAGAGTAGACAGGGAAGACATGAGGGTAAACTTGGCTTATTAAGAACAGAGCTATAGCATCCTTTGTGATTAGAATAAAATAATGAAATGGGTTAAGTTTGCATGTGAGGCTGAAGGAATTTCTGCCTAATGAGTATTTTCTCTGTGACGTAGAGATAGTTTGTGAGGTTTTGTTGATACCTTAAAATTCCTAAGTGTGCAAAAATTTCATACAACCATGCTACATTGTATATACTTTCATATATTAATTTAATCCTTTACTTTGTAATGCTCTCTCAGTTGCTACTGCAAATTGAATTTTCAAAGAATCCTTTAAATTCCTGCCTCTATACAAAATAAAACTAAATAGCCTCTTACCCAGAGTCTATTGTCTAATCCTTTCAGAGCAAAGATGAGTACAAAGAATGTGTGACAATTTGTGAGTCAGAAGTTTAGATGAAGAAACTGATCTATGTAGATGACACATTTAATAGCAACTCTAAACCAAATGAAAATGGAAAGGCAAAATTCTCCAAAAAGGAGAAAAAGCGTTTTCTTAAAAGATGAAAGAGTCATAGGCTATACTGGAGACATGGAATGCAAAGTACTTGGGTGCAACTGAAATTTTACCACTGAATTAAAATTAAAAAGGGGAGAAGTATTAGTTGAACAAATTGTCATTATTTGTTAGTACAATTATATACAATAATTACATTCACCAAAACCTACTACATGCCTACTATATTAACAGGTTACAACTTCTATTTTGTATGGAAAACAAATTATATCACTTCTCATTTTATTATGTTACTTTAGCAAAAATTAACATTAACAGTCAAACTTTGCCTTTGTTTCCTAAGCTGCATATCTTCCATCACTCCTTGTATGTGGTCCACATTTTCTTTATTTTCAATGGTTACATCCTTTCCATAGGCCCAGGATGCCTGATTGGAGATCTGATCCAGAAGTCCTTGACCTTTTTCACGCAAACCTTGTAATCCTACATCTAAAACAAAAGTTCCTAGATTTAATCTCTAAAACAAAGGAGGTGCTTTCCCTCCCTCAAGTAAATCCTCTCAGCAGATATTGTACTTGGATTCCAAGCATCACAGCTTTGTACATTAAACTATCTTGGGATGGGGTTCTCTGAACACTTCAAGCAATAAACCCCTTTATATGTGGTTTAAATTGAGCTCCCTTCTCAAGCCAAATTCTGCCTAAAGAGAATTTCCAAAAGGTTAATTTCCATTGATGGTAATTATTTTTGAAAACTGAAAGCAGGAAGAAAGTGTGAAAATTTCTATTTTGGTTACTAATATTTTTCAATTTGTTTCCTTTGTGCTTTTATGTAGTCCAATTTTTAGAACAAGGCAAATATTTTGTTAAAAATAACGTATAAGAGTTACAAAACTTCAAAGCATTCAAGCAATGCATTATCACTGAAAAAGGATGCTGAATATTTTGATTCAGGCATCTTCCAGCTTACACCTAATGAAAAGCAATATTTAGGATAGATTTATAGTATTCCAAACCAGACAAGCACACAGGAATTCTTCTTTTCTTTTTTAAAGGAGAAGTATGGCTCTAGAAAACTTCTGATGCTTTGAAATAAATTGCATTTGGCAAATTAATTACAAGATACATATTATGCCTATGTGTTAAAATAACAAAGGCTGCTAACAAGTAAAATACCTATACAAACATGATTTTTCAAATTCCCTCAAATCCTTTTCAATAATTAATTAATCTGGTTCAATCACATGTCACCACTTTCTACTAAAACTGTCTTAGGTTTCTGCTTCCTCGCCTCCATTCCCCTTTGCCCTCCTATCCTACCCGGAACAACCCTCCATTCCCATTTGTACATCCACTATCTCCTCTCCAGTCATGACCTAAGGAAATTCACTGTATTTCCTTCCTACTGTAGTAAAATGTAAAAGGCCTTGGTGTCAAGTGAAATGGGATCATCCTCCCCTTGGGAGAGTAGGTAACCTTGGCAATATTCCCAATATGGAGAAACAAATGCACAGAACCAAACCGACTATTTATTCACAAGGTTAGGATATAGCAACAACAAAAATCATTGCATAAAACACAGTTTGGGGCATACAGGATTTATCACAGAACACTTCACAGCTAATTACACCTTATGCATGCACTACAAATAACTGTTCAGAGTATATGCAAGACATAGCACCTGTAGATATAGCTGGATGAAGAAGAAAGGCTAAAGGCCCAATGAAGGAAGGGTGACTGATCATCAATGAAAAATAAAAATTTTAGCACGTATTACACCCTTCAAGGGAATAAAACCTATTTTATACTAATTTTTCCTGTGTTTCCTATAAATAATTATAATTAGTTCAGTATAAGTTGACTTGTCTAACAGTAATGATATTTCTAAAAAAAGAACCCTTATGTTTCAGCATTTTTAAAATCTGCTTACCAACACTTTTCAGCTTCTCTTCAAGCAGTTTTAAAGTCTGCTGAATCGATGCTCCATCAGCTGGTGCTACATCTACGCACAACATCCCTAATAAGCCATCCAACTGCTGAGACAACTAAAGCAGAGGGACACCAAAGAGATAACCCTGATGTAATCAGCATCTAAAGTGTTTAATGATTAATGAGGTTTATATCTAATGAGGTTATCACAATTACACTTGAAAAAGACTATGCTGTTAAAAGACAAGGACTAATAATTAGAATACATGTTATCTGAAAAGACAGAACAAACAGATGCATGCACCAGGAAAACAAAGATTTACATCCAGGTCAGCAGAATATAAGAAAGTACTGAAACTTCCATTTCAATCTATGTTATAAAGCATAAACAGAGAAACAATCAAAATGAAATACATCTACTAGGTTGGAACACTATTTAGACAAAAAAGGTTTAGTTGCATGCAAAATGACTTAAAAATGAAAATTAAAAAAAAAATCAAAGACTTTTATCATCTCCCCACGAGTAAATTATTTTATTGTTCCAGAAAAATAATTAGGAGACATGCAAACCTGCAAAAATTATGTGCAGATAAGTGTTCAGATCATTTGAAGAACAGAAAAGCAATCAGAGTAGACACTTACATCTTGGGCAACACCATGAAATTCAAGAGCTGCTTGTAAGAGATTCTGCCTAAATTCCAGCTGACTGGCCTGTCGATAGCAAACATCACTAAGTTGTTGCTGCAGTGACTTCAGTTCTACAAGATCTTCCTCATCCCCAGCATTTAAGAGCGCTGCAATTTGCTGGTTAAGTTCCACATACACTGCAAACCATTCCTGTAACAGACATGTTGTAAATTAAGGATCAATTGGCTGAATTTTATAATTCCTCCAGATAAACTAAGTAACATATATGGTAATTTTGTAAGGCAAAATTACTTAGAAGTGAGGATGAGAAGTCCCCAACCCCCAAATCCTTGCACATGACCCCCAGAACTCACTCTTGTCAACGTCAATATCTATTGTGTATAGCTTCATCCTGGTCTCGAAATGTTTCCTTTCCTTTCTTGTTCTACCTGAAACCTGTCCGTCCTCAGAGAAAATTATTACCAGACCATTTCTTCTCCCTTTCTCTCAAGACCCACATCTCCTTTAAAGTGCATGCTGCCGGATGACATCCTTCCAAGCCTTTCCCATTAAGCACCCTCTTCCGGGGAGTTTGACAAAGGTCACGGCCCTCCTCTTTGGGCCAGCCTCCCCACCGACCCCCACCATGTACACACCCACACAGCACTCCTAACTCTGCCCGATTCCCTCTCTCACTTGCAACCATCCTGTCCCCACCCTATCTCAGCTACCTACTCCAACACACGTAAATTCTTGTCATAATCATGTATTACCATACAGCTCCCAAATCTTTAAGAATCTCATTCTCCAGCCCCCAGCGACTGACTCTCTCATTCACACCCTTTAGGACACTCACCACTCCTCCAACCCTATGAGACTGCCCAATCCACTGACCTGCTGCTTCACAGTGCAGCACTGAAGAGTCTCACGCCCTCACTTCTCTCTTTGGTCAGAGCTATAATCACCTCTGAGAGCACAACCCATGCTCATGCCCTGCTCTCTTCCTTCCATCCAATCCACCTATCAAGACCCCAGACCTAGTTTCTCTGCCTACTGTATACCTACACCAGAGAAGCAACATGGCTGGATAATAACAACGATGCAAACAGCTGTCTTTTTAAAGTTATAGTACATATAAATATATAGACTCTCTCCACATAAAAATATATAAAGTCTATATAAATAACCTCAAATAGGCCTTCAGCAATCCTATTACGTTTCTCTAGTCAATTCACTTTCCCACTCTCTCATGATTATTTGCTTTCTTCACTACTTAAATCTCCAACTCCCTTTCCCCCTCTTCATTCTCAGCCAAAAATCTAACTTAATTCAATAGGAAGCAATCAGAAGAGAACTCTCTCATCTTCTCACTGACAAATCTATGACCCTCCCTCTTTCTGCAGCCCTATGCTTTGCCCTCCCCACTAAAAGAGCAGATGAACTGTCCCCATTTCTCGGGCAGCCACGTCACGTGCGCTATCTCTGTGCTCTGTTGCCTACACAAGGCCTTGCCCTTGCACTTATCTTCTCCCTCGCATCATCAATTCATTCTTTTCAATTGGATTATTTCCACCAGCATACAAATAAGCTGCAGTATCTTATATTAAAAAACAAAATATACACTTAAGATGTGTATTTTATGTAATATATATTACTATATATAAATTAAACTTCAATTAAAAAAAAAGACTCAAGACCAAGACCATCCCTTAAAGGAGTACCCTATACAAATTCTATCTTCTATTCCCCATTCTCTTTTTAACCCATTCTAATCAGGATTTTGTCTTTCCTGCTCTTAGCAAATTCTCAGTCTTTACCTTATTTGGGCCTTTCAGTTGCGTTTCACAAAGGTAACCACTTCCTCCTTGAAATGCCTTTTTCTATTCTTCCCTCAAACAACAGCTCTGCTGGCCCTCCTTCTGCTTCTTGACCTCTAAATTTAGTAGGAGTGACCTGGTGCTCAGCTTTCCAAAGGCTCTTTTCTTCTGAATCAATACTCTTTGGGCTTGGATGAGTTCATCTAGTCTCATGCCTTTAAATAATATCTATATGCTGATAATTCCCACATTAATATCCTCACCTTGTCCCCTTCCCTGAACCCAACAGTAATACCCAAGTGTCTACTCACTATCTCCACTTGGATGAGTATGAGACATCTAAAATTTAACCTGTCCCCAAAGCTACTAATTCTGTAGCTCCCAAGCTGCTTCTCTCCCAGTCTTCCCCAACTTAAGAGTGGCTAAAGCCAAACACCTGATTTTTCCAAGAGTGAGTCTTCCTGGCTCAACCTCAGGAATCTGACAACTTCTCATTACATCTACTGCCTTCATTCTATTAGTCTCCTGTCTTCCTGTTTTGCTGTTTGTCCCTAGTCCTTATTTTCCATATGGTAGCCAGAGACCTTTTAAAAACATAAATCAGTGCTCTGCTCAAAAATCCCTCCAATGATTTCATGTAACATTTAAAATAAATGTCAAGGGGTGCCTGGGTGGCTCAGTCAGTTAAGCATCTGCCTTCAGCTCAGGTCATGATCCCAGGGTCCTGGGATCGAGCCCCACGTTGGGTTCCCTGCTCATCGGGGAGTCTGCTTCTTCCCTCTGCCTGCCGCTCCCCCCAGCAGCTTGTGCTCTGTCTCTCCCTCTGACAAATAAAATTTTTAAAAAAAAAATAAATGTCAACTCCCTTTTGTGGGCTAAATGGACATGATTTGGCCCCTGACTCCCTCAGAAACATTGTTTTGTGTGACTCCTTACCTTGCTCACTGCACTGCAACACCACCAACATACCTGCTGTTCCTTTACAATGGCAAGTAAGCTCCAACCTGCAGTGTTTTTACTTCTGTGTCCTCAATCTCAGCTGCCTTTTGCTTGAATTACTCCTTCATATCAAGGTTTCTGATTAAATGTGATCTCCTCAGAGAGGCCTTTCCTAAAAGCCTTGCCTTACCTGCTCTCCACTCCCTCTTTCCCAATATGAATTTAAGTTCCATATTATAAGACAGTGGTAATATCCCAAGAGCCTAGAACAACATGTGACATTTAGTAGGTGCTCAGTTAATATGTACTGAATGAACATATAAAACACTTTATGTCAGACATTGTAGATTAGCTGACATTAAATTAAGTAGGTAACAGGTACTGCTCTAAATGTGTTCTACTTTTGTGCCCTGTACCTAAAACTTGGGTTTCTTTAATTTGTCATATTGTTTTATTGCTTGAACTACTATGAAATCTCTGAATATTATTATACAGACAATGTAGTCAGATGCAGAGAAAAGAACAATGGATTTGAAAGACGAACTCAAGGTCTTTTCTCCTTACAAAGGGTGTCATCTTCATTAAGTGACTTATCTCTCAGAACCTGTTTCTTTATAGCAGTTATTTTCAATTGGGGGCTATTTTGCTTCAGAGGGAACATTTTGCAACATCCAGAGACATTTTTGGCTGTCACAACTGGGAGGGCACAATGCTGATGCATCTAGTGGGCAGAGGCCAGTGATGCAGCTAAATTACCCTATAATGCACAGGACAGCCCTTACACCAAAGATCTATCTGGCCCAAAGCATCATAGGGCCAAGATTGAGAAACCCTGTTCTGTACAACAGTAATGATATTATCTGTCTTATCTATCTTATTGGTTATTGTATAAATTAATCACATAATACTATCTGTAAAATACTTTTGAAACCACAGAGTGATTATAAAGGTTAATGGAGATGGGTTTAAAGCAGAAAATACAACTTGAGAAAAATATCACAGTAGTGTTCTAAAATAGAAAGGGATTTCACAGTCTTCCCAAAGTACTTGTAAATTCAGTTAATGCTCTAAACAAATAGATCCGATTCTTTGAAGAAGTAACAGTCATGATTCAGAGAAAAATAGCAGACTAAAGGATTAGCATCCTGGGTCACTATGTTTTACAGTGAGGACTATCTATATCATATTACCAGGGGTGCTTACTAAAAATACCTAAGCTCCACCCCTGATCTACTAAATCAGGGTCTGTGGGCATATGGCTCTGCAACAGGCAGTTTAACAATCACTTCAGGTGACTCCTAGGACCACTAAGGTTTAAGAACAACCATCCTAGAGTTGATTTTTTTCTAATCTGAACCTATCTGTAAAATAAAGGCCCTAGTAACCAGGACAAGGATGCAAACAATTTAAGAACTAGTATTTTTCTTGAAATTAACACTTTAAATTAAAGAAACTCACATGAGGAACTGAGGTTGTCCTAAAGAAATAATCAGTCTCCCTGAGATATCAGGGAAAAAAAATCTGGCATGCACAGAGACACACACACACACACTCTCTCTCTCTTCAAATTAATCAAAATGTTTCTTCCTAGGAAATAGGAGAATATAAAATTTATAGAACCTTAGGCGAACAGGCTGCATTCAGTTCAGTTTTGGCCATCCTGTGACCTACCTATTTTAGAACACTACTGTGATATTTTTCTCAAGTTGTATTTTCTGCTTTAAACCCATCTCCATTAACCTTTATAATCACTCTGTGGTTTCAAAAGTATTTTACAGATAGTATGTGATTAATTTATACAATAACCAATAAGACAGATAAGACAGATAATATCATTACTGTTGTACAGAACAGGGTTTCTCAATCTTGGCCCTATGATGCTTTGGGCCAGATAGATCTTTGGTGTAAGGGCTGTCCTGTGCATTATAGGGTAATTTAGCTGCATCACTGGCCTCTGCCCACTAGATGCATCAGCATTGTGCCCTCCCAGTTGTGACAGCCAAAAATGAACATTTAACTGCACAGAAAAAAAAAATCAATTCCAAGACATGTAATTTAGAATTAGATGGTAGGTAAGATGAGCTTGAATGCTCACATACTAGGACAGAGGTAGTCATCAGGATTGACACTGGAATCATGCGGGAACTGGTGGTGATGCACAGCTGGTGAAGTAATGGGTATTTATGCTTAAACCAAGAAACAGGAATCCCAATCTAGGAGGAAAGAAACACTGCCAGCTCACTTAATTAAGTCTAGTATGTCCAATGAGATAGGTGATCATTCTTCATGTACGTCTGTTTCGCTGCTTACTACTGGGCACAACATAACAGTGTTCACTTTGAAGACCAAAAGTCAACATTGTGAGATCGGAGATACGAATGGAATCCTAAAGCTTCAGAGATTTATACTCCTGCACATTCCTATGATGTGTTTTTCCTAATAACACCTACCTCAACCCAAAAGATAAAATAAGATTACTGAACTAAAACACTTTAAAATGTATTTTAAGTATAATCATTTTCTTATACCTTGATATTTTTTGTTGTGCTTACCTCATATTAAAAAAACAAACTTTTTGACACTCCTTGACAAAGAACTACAATTAGTAAGATTTTCATTTTCTGTATATTAATACTAAATATTCTAATAAATTTGGGTTTTTGTTTTATGAATTATGCTTTTATGAAGAATCTAAAATTTAATACTTGACAGAGTGATTTAATACAAAATGGTATGTTAATTTCTACCCCTATTAAGCAATCAATACACTAGAAATTTGTCATAACTTCATTAAGACCTGAACAACTCCAACATATGCTTTAAAGTGTTGACTCTTATTTACAAAGAGAAAAGAAAGCTTTTAATAAAATATTAGAACATCATAAGCTAATATACTCATCCTGCATCAACCTATTCTCAAGGTGACAATGTAGTGCCACCTACTGATTAAAACAATGCAATTCTCATTTGTAAACCTTGCAGAATGAAAAATTTCAAACTATTCAAAAGTGGAAAGAACAGTATAATGAACCCCTTGTGCCATCCATCTTCAGTAACTATCAACTCATGACCAATTCTGTTTCTTCTACATTCCCATCCAATTTGTCCCCACCTTCCAATTTTGAAACTAACATACATCATTTAAAGAAATGAAATCCGTAAGTCATCAATGTTTCTTTTCTTTGAGCACTATGTCCCTGAACACAAACATCAATATATGTGCATATGTCCTCAAGTATTAAGAGAATAGGAATGAAAAAAATTCTGTTATCTTAAGCACATCCATGAAATTTAGCTTTCTCTGAGAGCGAGCTAGTAAGCGAGTGAGACAGACAAACTGACAGAGAGAAAAATATAGAAAGGGAGAGAGAGAGAGAAATACAGAGATATAGAGAGGGGAAAAAGAATTTCATGAGTATGAAGAGACTGGTGTTTTAACACTTGTCCAGCTATCCAGTGATCGAAAAATGTTCCCTCTCAATTTGTTTATGTATAAAAATAAGGTGATGGTTGGGGCGTCTGGGTGGCTCAGTCGTTAAGCGTCTGCCTTTGGCTCAGGTCATGATCTCAGGGTCCTGGGATCGAGCCCCGCATGGGGCTCCCTGCTCGGCAGGAAGCCTGCTTCTCCCTCTCCATCTGCTGCACCCCTGCTTGTGCAGTCTCTCTCTCTCGATCTCTCAAGTAAATAAAAAAAATTTTAAAAAATAAGTAAAATAAACAGTTGTAAACTTTATCAATAAAAATACAAAAACAAAAATCTAAACACAAGAATCTCTATGTATACAATTTGTAATTTCATCCATACTATATGCAACATAAAATGTGCTTTTCTGTACCTCTGAAACAAATAATACATTATATGTTAAAAAAAAAAAGAATATAGCAGGAAGGGAAAAATGAAGGTGGGGAATTGGAGGGGGAGACGAACCATGAGACACTATGGACTCTGAGAAACAAACTGAGGGTTCTAGAGGGGAGGGGGGTAGGGGAATGGGTTAGCCTGGTGATGGGTATTAAAGAGGGCACATACTGCATGGAGCACTGCGTGTTATATGCAAACATCGAATCATGGAACACTACATCAAAAACTAATGATGTAATGTATGGGGATTAACATAACATAATAAAAAAAAAGATTTTAGTCCCTAATATCTGAGCTTATAAAAAAATAAAAATAAAAAAAAATATGCTTTTCAATTCCTTCTGTGAACTTCTTTATAATAGGTATATAATCCAACTTCAAAGTATAATTACTCCTCTTGATATCTTTAAAAAATTGTAAAATATAGATAAATCCTGTCTTTAGGACCCTCATGTGTCACATATCTTTATTTAAAGGACTTCGGGGATACTTTCATAACTAAATCCTCTGGATAAAGTCTAGAATGTTTTATAGCAAATACTGTTTTCAAGAACCAAAAAGGGTGGGATGCCTGGGTGGCTCAGATGATTAAGTGTCTGCCTTCAGCTCAGGTCATGATCCCAGGGTCCTGGGACTGAGTCCCACCCACATCAGGGTCCTTGCTCAGTGTGGAGCCTGCTTCTCCCTCGGCCTCCACTCCCCTACTTGTGTATGCTTGTGTGCGTTCTCTCTCTCTCTCTCTCTTTCTCATTCTCTCTCTGACAAATAAATAAATACAATTAAAAAAAAAAAGAAGAACCAAAAAGGGTACAAATTACAGGATATAGTTATCCTATAGTAACATGCTCCAGAACAATCCACAGGGTTCAAGTAAGTCACAGTCAATATCAAAAATACCAACGGAATTAAGTAATTTAAAAAGTATCAGGCGCCTGGGTGGCTCAGTCGGTTGGGTGTCTGCCTTCGGCTCAGGTCATGATCCTGGAGTCCCGGGATCGAGTCCCACATCGGGCTCCCTGCTCAGCAGGGAGTCTGCTTCTCCCTCTGACCCTCCCCCCTCTCATGTGCTCTCTCTCAGATAAATAAATAAAATCTTAAAAAAAAAAAAAAAAAGTACCAAGAGGGGCGCCTGAGTGGCTCAGTGGATTAAACTCCAACTCTCGGTTTTGGTTCAGGTCATGATCTCAGGATCATGAGATAGAGCCCTGTGGTGGGCTGAGCACGGAGTCTGCTTGAGGTCCTCTCCCTCTGCCCCCTCCGCCCTCCTTGCGTGACGTGTGCGCGTGTTCTCTCTCAAATAAATAAAATCTTTAGAGATCTTTTTTAATTTTTTAATTTTTTAAGATTTTATTTATTTTTTGACAGAGAAAGACACAGCGAGAGCAGGAACACAAGCAGGGGGAGTGGGAGAGGGAGAAGCAGGCTCCCCGCAGAGCAGGGAGCCCGATGAGGGGCTCGATCCCAGGACCCTGGGATCATGACCTGAGCCGAAGGCAGACGCTTAACAACTGAGCCCCCCAGGCGCCCCAAAATCTTTAAAGATTTTTTAAAAATTTATTTGACACAGAGAGAGAGAGAAAAAGAGGCAGGCAGAGGGAGAGGGAGAAGCAGGCTCCCCACTGAGCAGAGCCTGACATGGGGCTCGATTCCAGGACCCTGGGATCATGACCTGAGCCAAAGGCAGACACTTAACCAACTGAGCCATCCAGGTGCCCCTTAAAATCTTAAAAAAAAATTCTCTCTCTCCTTTTCCCTCTGTCCCTCCCTTCCCTCTCTAAAAACATAAATAAAATTAAAATAAAAAAATAAAAAGTACCAAGAACATTAAAAGATTATAACCTCAGAACAGGGGTTATAAATTAAATACAAATTATTCAGTATTTTTTTTTTTTAGCATAAAAGGAAAAAACATTATGTTGGACCCTGTGAAATGAATAAAATATACAGATTTTTTTTTCAATTACAGGATTTCATTTTTAAACTCGTACAAGTACTGGGGTGCTCGGGTGACTCAGTCAGTTAAATACCCAACTCTTGATCTCGGCTCAGGTCATGATCTCAGGGTTGTGAGATCAAGCAGCGCATGGGGCTCTGCAGTGGGCATGGAGCCTGCGTTAAGATTCTCTCTCCCTCTCCCTTTGCCCTTTTCCTTCCCTATCAATCAATCACTCTCTTACAAGTACTAATTAGGAAAATTGCAGGCAATATATGCACTATCTTTAGAAGATTCCAAATCCAAATCTTGTGAAACCTCTTCTATATTATTCTCTCAGCTAGCTTAAAAGTCCTATAGAGTACAGTGTATATTTTATCTGCCATACTGCAATTATTAAAGCTGATTTGGGGAATATTACAAAGAAAACAATATAAGGAACTAAACAGAATGGTATGTATGAAAGAGGAAAATAATGTCATATTGTTAAAATACATCTTTAGTAAAGAGTAAATGATACCTGGTCAACAATTCAAATTTATTCCTGAGAAAAGCAGATTCAACATTTATTCTTTAATCTCATTTAGTTAAAATATACATTTATTAATACCATCCAACTTTTAATTACCACTTCAACTGGGGAAGTTAAAGGGAAAAGAAAAAATTAGATGTTCACAAAGTCCATAAATCTCATCTGGGTCCAGAGTTTAAATTATTATTGATCAATTTTTTTCAGTTCTCTATTATTGTGCATTTAGATCCTAGTGATCAGGATGACGCATGTTATATTCATCCCTGAACACGTGACTTTTTTTCCCCCCCAATTAACAAATAAATCCAATCACAGTATCTTCTGATCACTTGGTGTTGTTTTGTTTTTTTTTTTTTTGGAGGGGAAGGCTAGCTTCTTTTATTACTTATTTATGGGAAAGATGTTTTATTCTTCATATTATATGCAAGGTTGAATGCCGTGTGTGTGTGTGTGTGTGTGTGTGTGTGTATAAACTGATCAATTTTTTAAGCCAGATAATCTAAGGAGGTAGAAATTAATGAATTTGTTTCTTTTTCCACTTTTCTAGTCAACCTATTTAAATTATCATCAGAAATAATATGACTTGGGGGAGAAAAAGGATGAACGAATTGATCCACAAAGTGGATTATCACTTTCTCAATAATGAAGAATTAACTTTAACAAAGCAAGAGCTTATCAACATATATCAACTTCCTCCAGATACAAGTTGCTAAATTTTAAGCCCTCTTGAACGATTATTATCTATAATCTGCCTATAGATTATTTTCTAATTTTATAACAGATTTGTTTGATCATCCCCTTCACAGTTACAAGTAGCAGCCCCTAAACACACAAAGAATGGAGAGATATCCTGCACCCTCTACACTCACTCTCCATCAGTTGTGATTAACGCAACAATTCTGCAACTATTCTCAGGTGTTAATTGTACTATAGAAGCCCTAATAAAGCAGGGACATCCCAGGCCTCCCTCTGAGGATTTAAGGATCATAATTTCTGTCTCAGGACTACAGACGAAGGTTCTATTTTTGTACTATCACTCTTTATTCTGTCATGGTAATTTTTAAAGTTTCACATGAATTTTATTTCTATAAAAATATGTAATTAAACTGTTTTGGAGCCAAAAGCAAAACCAAACTTCCAATAAATACATACTGAATGGTCAAAATGTACTTTATGGCCTTTAAATATTAAACATACTACACTTTATGTCCCTATACCAAAGTTTATAGCAACTTATCCCTTAGCACCCCACTCGCTACTCATTACGCACAGTAATAACAGCACTGTAACTTGTAGAGGAAAAGCACTCACACTGTGCTGGCTCTCAATCTCTTCATGTTTCTGCTGTAGGGCCTGGGAGGCCCGGATGGAGTCTCCAATCCCCCACTGGGCTCGTAGCTGTTCTGATCCAGGCCCTTCAAGCCAGTTCACAACCTATAAAAGTTGAGACCAAAATCTTAAAATAATCAAAAGTTCTTCAAACATTCACTGTTTTCTCCTCCCAAAGTTCCTCAAATATATTTTTTAGTTTTTAATTTTTATTTTTATTTACTTGACAGAGAGAGAGCATAAGCAGGGGAAGCAGCAGGCAGAGGGAGAAGCAGGCTCCCCGCCGAGCAGGGAGCCCAATGATATGGGGCCCAACGATGGGGCTCGATCTCAGGACCCCGGAACATGATTTGAGTTGAAGGCAGACGCTTAACCGACTGAGCCACCCAGGCACCCCAGTTCCTCAAGTATTTTTAATTTAAATTCTTTTTTTTTTTTTAAACATAGTCATTCTTTTTTTTTTTAAAGGTTTTATTTATTTATTTGAGAGGGAGAGAGAGAGAATGAGAGATAGAGAGCACGAGAGGGAAGAAGGTCAGAGGGAGAAGCAGACTCCCCGCTGAGCAGGGAGCCCGACGTGGGACTCGATCCCGGGACTCCAGGATCATGACCTGAGCCGAAGGCAGTCGCTTAACCAACTGAGCCACCCAGGCACCCCAATTTAAATTCTTTAAATTCTATTGTAAAGGCAATAAATGTTTCTTTTTGAACTACGTGGCTATAATCTGACAACTTTTCCAAAAGCAAAATTTGAAAGAATGTACACTGTAGCACCTTAGGCTTTCAGCTATCTGATCATCTGTCAGGCTAAAAGAAATCTGGAATGCTCCCATAAAAGAGGATTAAAAATTAACTTATGATGATAAGAAAATAAGAGAACTATAGGATTTTGCGTTGGAAGGGACATCGGAAATGACATTGGTCAAATTTCTTATCTAACACTTAAGAAAATTGAATTTCAGAGATTAACTGACTTGCCCAAGGTAATATAATCCAGTATTAAAAACCTAGGACTAAAAGCCATGTGTCCGGACTCCTAGTCAAATGTTCTTCTCAAAGTACTGATAAAACTAAACGAATTAAGTAATTAACTATTATGAATGCTACTTTTGTCACTTTAAAAATGACAAACTAACTGTAGAATTATACTACTGCAACACCCCCTAGGGGTCTTAGGATGAACTAAAACATGCAGACCCACAGACCATCTGAGGTCCCACTGGCACCACTCAGTAGGGTGTAAGGTGAGGAACTATGGTTTGCCAGAGCAGCATCGGGCATTTTTCTTCTGCCAGGTCTTTGAAGCAGTCTAACAGTTCAGGCATAAGGTGATGAGATCCATATGGGACAGATCTAGGGGAATTAGAATTAGGAATTCAACAGCAGATGTATGGTTATGCCCTAAATGTAAACTTAGGAAAGCTCCTAAGAAGTGAATGAGGGTGTGTCCGTAGCATAATACTACAACCCTGTGGATAGACAGGCTTAGCTCAGAATTTTATAACAAAGTATTACAGCCCCATGCTGAATTTCCGTTACTATCAGGTTAAAATATATTCCTCTAAAAATCTAATAGTTGGAGTACCTAGGTGGATCAGTCGTCAAGCGTCTGCCTTCGGCTCAGGTCATGGTCCCGGGGTCCTGGGATCGAGCCCCACATCGGGCTCCCTGTTCCACGGAAAGTCTGCTTCTCCCTCTCCCACTCCCCCTGCTTGTGTTCCCTCTCTCGCTGCGTCTCTCTCTGTCAAGTAAGTAAATAAGATCTTTAAAAAAAAAAAAAAAGAAGGGCGCCTGGGTGGCTCAGTCGTTAAGCGTCTGCCTTCAGCTCAGGTCATGGTCCCAGAGTCCTGGGATCGAGCCCCACATCGGGCTCCCTGCTCTGCGGGAAGCCTGCTTCTCCCCCTCCCACTCCCCCTGCTTATGTTCCCTCTCTCGCTGTGTCTTTCTCTGTCAAATAAATAAAATCTTTAAAATAAATAAATAAATAAAAATCTAATAGTTCACAGAATTTTTAATAGTTATATAAAAGTACCACACCATAGGGAAAAATCATGTGTATTTCTTTCAATTATTTTTTCACATGCATTGCACTTTCATGTTACTCCAGATTTAAGTGCTCCAGCCAATTCTTATGAGTACAAGCAATTTCTATCCTGTGTTTTTCACTTAACATTACACTACAAAACTATAATGATTTTCTATGTGGCTAGGTATAATTTACAATAGTTGCAAACCTCTTTTTTAAGAAAGCTGACCCTGCCTGCCTTCCTCCCGCCCTATCTGTCTAACCAACTAACTAATCAACCAACCTATATACATATATATATTCATAAATATACATATACTCTTGTATATATACAATATCTACTATATATATGTACAATATATATATATATACACACAAGCACATATATACAAATACACACACACACACCATAAATGTAAACTTAGGATATATATAGAGACAGAAGTTCCTATGTAGTATTTTTTTTCTCTAATTCTGTATTGTTTTCCTAGGAAAGATTTTCAGTAGAGATCTTGAATTCAATGACAATGTAATGTTAGTATACATTATAAAATTGTTCCCTAAAACACCTTTTTCTATATGAACATCCGAGTAATGAAAGTTTTAACTGAGAATAACCTCTGTTTAGTATACAAACTGACTACTGCTTTTAAAAAACTTCTTCCAAATTGAAAAACAGAAATCTCTCCAGGTATATTTTTAAATATTAGCAGATCAAATGTATTGCAAATGTTGGCTTACTAAAATCTCATGTTCTTTGCCCACTTATTTTCTACTTTTTTAACTATTAATATATTCTCAGCTTCCACTTTCTCTTTACAAGATTTTAATAATAGAGTGCAAAATCTTAAAAACAAAAAAAATGTCAAAGTATTATTTTGGATTCACTGGAATAGACTTAAGTGCTTTAATTTTCTTGGCTAAACTGTTTTCACAGTCCGAAGTTCATCTGCAACCCCTTGTTGTCAAGTGCTCTTTGGAATACAAGGGTTGGCTCCTCAACATCCCTACTCTTCCCCTATAATCTTTTGTATTAGCTATCTTTGGAGGGGCAGAGTAGTAGAATCCTGTTTCTGTTAGTCTGTGGAAAGTATCACTCTTTCACAATCATGAGAAAGCAGTGGGCATGAGTCCCAATTCTAAATTCTGGTTCTGCTCCTACCAGTTCAAAGACTTTGGTCTGTCCATCTTTAAAATGGTATCAATGCTACCTACCATACAAAGGTGCTGTGAGGATTATACCGGTCATTATATGTAAGACACTTAGCACAGTAGATAAATATTAGTATTTGTTAGCCTCTTTGCTTTTCCTACTTTTCTGAAGAAAAAAGTATAACTCCTGTCTATTCACTCTATTAAGTTTTTCATTTTAATTCCAGTATAGTTAACGTGCAGTGTTATATTAGTTTCAAGTGTACAATATAGTGATTCAACAATTCTATACATTATTCACTGCTCATCATGGTAAGTGTACCCCTTAATTCCCACCACCTTTTTCACTCCCCCACCCACCTCTGGTAACCAACAGTTTTGTTCTCTACAGTTAAACGTCTGTTTCTTGACTTGCTTTTTTCTCCTTTGCTCATTTGTTTTGTTTCTTAAATTCCACATACCAGTGAAATCATATGGTATTTGTCTTTCTCTGACTGACTTATTTCGCTTAGCATTATACTCTCTAGCTCCACCCATGTCATTGCAAATGGCAAGAGTTCATTCTTTTTGATGGATGAGTATTATATTGTGTATATCTATAAACCACACCTTTATACATTCATCAGTTGATGTACATTTGGGTTCTTCCCATAATTTGGCTATTGTAAATAAAGCTGTAATCAACATAGGTGTGTATATATCACTCTGAATTAGCATTTGCATATTCTTTAGATAAATACCCAGGAGTATGATTGTTGGACCATAGGGGTTCCTGATCTTAGGGTAAAAGCACACATACCTGAGTAAGATGTTGGTTGTGGGTTTTTAGTACGTGGCCTTCATTATGTTAAGGTATATTCCCTCTAGACCTACTTTGTTGAGGATTTTTATCATGAATGGATGTTGTACTTTGTCAAATGCTTTTTCTGCATCTACTGAAATGACCATTTGGTTTTCATCCTTTCTCTTACTGATGTGTGTCCATTCACTCTGCATAAAGTTTCTCACATCTGCATTTTACAGTAAGATCCCTGGGTTTCTTAAGGAAGTCTCTGAACTGTTTTAACATTTTTTAAAATGGAAATAAAAAGTGAGGGCTCCTGGGTGGCTCAGTCAGTTAAGCATCTGCCTTTGGCTCAGGTTGTGATCTCGGGGTCCTGGAATTGAGTCCCTTGTCGCTCAGTGGGGAATCTCCTTCTCCCTCTCCCTCTGCCCCACCTTGGCTCATACTTTCTCTCTCTTTCTCTCTCTGTCTCTCAAATAAATAAAATCTTTGGGGGAAAAAATGGAAATAAAAAGTATAAGTTTTAAGGAAGCTTATGTAAACATTTTGAAATCATTTTCCATTTCCTTTATGGAACTCAAGTCTCATTTATTGCTATTTATTACGAATATAGATATAAAGACAAATATACAATGGCTTTTAAGTATTTTATTTCTTTTAAAGATTTACTGATTTACATACTTGAGAGACAGAGCACAACAGTGTGCAGGGGAGGAGCAGAGGGTGAGGGAGAGAAAGTCTTAAGCAGACTCTGGCTTAACATGGAGCCTGACATCTCACAACCTGAGGTCACAAGCTGAGCAGAAAACCAAGAGTCAGACACTTAACGGACTGCACCACCAGGCGCACCAGCTTTTAAGTATTTTAAATAATATAAATTTCACTAGAAATATCTAAATTCTAAAACTAAGGATGGAATAAAAGCATCTCAAAAATTTTTAACTAATTAATATCATATTATGTTATATTTTATTTTTTAAAACCTAAAATATTATTTAAACATTTAAGCTTTGACTTCAGAATATTCTACAAACAAAAGAAGCAGGTTAATATAAATCATGATACCTGGGGAAAAAAAACTCATTAGCATGGAACTTTCAATGAGCCATAAATTTAAAAAATAAATTTTCAATAAAGCAAAGACATACTCTTGGTGCAAAAAACCAGTTTCATAGTGAAGTACACATACACTTTTAATATATGCTGAAAGTAATTTTTCTTAGTGTGCAACATCAGTAATGTAGACACAGTAAATGTATGACTATTTCTAATAAAAATGATGCAAATTGAAGCTGACGCCCCAGTAAACAAGTCTATTTAAATGCATTAATGATGATAGTTTGCCAAACTAGGTTATAAAACTTAATTTTAATCAGGACATCTTGCTCAGTCAATGTGAATATTAACTTACTGCAAAAGCAGTTTCGTGCCCAATCCATATCAATGTGACCCCTCAAATGGCTACATTTATATGCAAAGTATAACCTTGGAGATGTGCTCTTAAAATCTACCATGACAAATATCTATAGAGGCCAAAAACGCATGTGACTATACAACATTGTTTCCACCATAAATCCAAAATCAACACTACCTAAAAATACAACTACATTTCTGTGGTATTTTACACGTCCGATCCCCACAAAGAAAACACTGAATCCTCTCTAACTTTAACCTCATCTTCCTCAACCACCACCACCCACCTCACCTTCAAACCTGTACCACTAAGAAGATGACCTTTTCTCTTACTTTATAGAAAAAAAGAACACACCACATAGGAACCCCTTCATCTTCACGTCTGACTTACACATGGAGACACCTCTGGACACACCCTACCCATCATTCCTTCTGTTATGATGGAGTTCTCCCTGTTCCATGCTAACACTAATCCCTTCAACACTGTCCTTTGGAATTGATTCACTTCCACCTTGTGAGGAACTTGATAGTACTAAATTTCCTTTCTCTCCTGTATATTCAACCCCTCCTTCCAAATAGATACTTCCCACTGGTCTTTAAACCTCTGAGAGTTTTCAATATTACTTTAAAAAGAAAAACAGAACAAAATTATATCTGACCCCTGTTGTGGGCTGCTGTGTTGTCCTCCCCCAAATCCGTAGGTTGAAGTGCTAAGCCTCAGTACTTCAGAATGGAGTCCTATTTATATGAAGATAGGGTCTTTCTTTTAAGAGGCAATTAGATTGAGGTTGAAAATAAATAAATAAATAAGTTTAAAAAATGAGGTTGTTAGAGTGGACCATAATATGACTGGTGTCCTTAAAAGGAGAGGAAATTTGGACACAGAAAGGTACAGAGGAAAGATACTGTAAAGATACAGAAATAAGATGGAGCATCAACAAGCCAAGAATCTGGGACAGATTCTTTCCTCAATGCCTTCAGAAGGAATCAACCTTGCTAACACCATAATCTTAGACTTCTGGCCTTCAAAACCATGGAAAATAAGTTTCTGTTGTTTAAGCCACCCAGGCTATGGTACTTGATTACAGCAGCCTTAGCAAACTAATACCACCCTTTTCTGCCACTTCTAGGCATCACTATTTCTCATCTTTCCTTCAGAGACAAATTCTCAACGAGCTGTCTATACTTGGTGTCTCCTTCACCACACTTCAATGTCATTCCAAATTCACCCCAATGTAATTCCAGCCCTGCCACTCTATGCTCAGTGACCTCGATCTTGTACATTCTAATGGACATGTTAAGTTATTCTCTTATTTGATCTTTCAGCAGCATTCTACAACGTTCCCAACTCCATCCTGAAATGCTTCCCCTGGCTTCCATGACACAGAACTCTTCACACTTTTCTCCTCCATTTCTGGCCAATCCTTCACTGTCTTCTTTTCAGGAGTATCCTCCTCTATCTTGTCATTAAATGCTAGAGTTTCTCAAAGTTCAGTTAAAAAGCCCTCTTTTCACCTACTCTCAGGACTTTCCTTGGTCAATTCTCACCCACATCAATGCTTTTAATTGCCATTCACATATGATGACACACAAGTATGTCACCAGCCCAGACTTCTCCGATTTCTGGACCTGTTTGGGACTACCCTTCCATATTTTCTCTTAGTGTCTCAAAGTCACCTCAAATTCAACATGTCTAAACAACATGCAGAAGAATGAAACTGGACCATTTTCTTACAGCAAACACAAAAATACAGTCAAAATGGATGAAAAACCTTAATGTGACACAGGAAACCATCAAAATCCTAGAGGAGAACACAGGCAGAAACTTCTTTAACCTCAGACGCAGAAACTTCTTACTAGATACATCACACAGGCAAGGAAACAAAAGCAAAAATGAACTATTGGGACTTCACCAAGATAAAAGGCTTCTACACGGCAAAGGAAACAACAAAACTAAAAGGTGGTCTACAGAATGGGAGAAGATATTTGCAAATAACATATCTGATAAAGGGTTAGTTCCCAAAATCTACAAAGAACTTATCAAACTCAATACCCAAAGAACAAATAATCCTATCAAGAAATGGGCAGAAGACATGAATAGGCACTTCTCCAAAAAAGACATTTAGATGGCTAACAGACACATGAAAAGATGCTCAACATCACTGATCATCAGGGAAATACAAATCAAAACCACGATGAGATACCATCTCACACCTGTCAGGATGGCTAAAATTAACAACACAAGAAACAACACGTGTTGGCAAGAATGCAGAGAAAGGGGAACCCTCTTGCACTGTTGGTGGGAATGCAAACTGGTGTAGCCACTCTGGAGTACAGTATGGAGGTTCCTCAAAAAGTTAAAAATAGAACAACCTTATGACCCAGCAACTGCCCTACTAGGTATTTACCCAAAGGATACAAACATAGTAATCTGAAGGGGTACATGCACCCCAATGTTTATAGCAGCATTATCAACAATAGCCAAACTATGAAGAGAGCCCAAATGTCCATCGACAGATGAATGGATAAAGACGATGTAGTATAGGGGTGCCTGGGTGGCTAAGTTCGGTTAAGTGTCTGCCTTTGGCTTAGACCATGATCCCAGGGCTCTCAGCAGGGAGTCTGTTTCTTCCTCTCCCTCCACCCCTCCCTGCTCCTACCCCACCGCCGCCTGTGTGCACTCTCTCTCTCTCTCTGCTCTCTGAAATAAAATCTTAAAAAAAAGATGTGGTATGTGTATACACACACACACTGGAATATTACTCAGTCATCAAAAAGAATGAAATCTTGTCCTTTGCAATGACATGGATGGAACTAGAGTGTATTACGTTAAGTGAAAGAAGTCAGTCAGAGAAAAGTACCATATGATCTCACTCATATGTGGAATTTAAGAAACAAAACAGATGGGTGATCAGCAGAGCAAGATGGCGAAGGAGTAGGAGACCTGGATTTCATCTGCTCCCAGGAATTCAGCTGGATAGGGATCAAACCATTCCGAACACCTACAAACTCAAAAGGAGATCGAAGAAAAGAATAGCAACAACTCTCTGAACAGAAAAGCGACCACTTTCTGGAAGGTAGGACGTGCGGAGAAGTGAATCTGAGGCAATATTCGGGAGGATAGACGGTGAGGGAGGGGGTCTCCCTCGGCCGCTTCTGTCAAGTGATAGAGCCACGGAGCACAAAACTGGAACTTTTAGAAGTCTGCTCCGCTGAGGGACATCGCTCCAGTGACTAAGGGGGGGGGCTGGAAACCTCACGGGACAGTGTGGTCTCAGGACCCATGGAGTCACAAAAAGACCAGGGGTACCTGAGTGCGGCAGAGCTCCTGGGTATCGGAGCGGGGAAGCCGGCTGCAGAGACGGAGCCAAGGCACGGGCTCTCAGCTCCAGGTTGCCATAAACCATGATCCATGGCACAGTCTGGCCACTGCTCCTCTAGCAGGGACCCAACAAGCAGCAGATCTGAGGAGACTCCCTTTCCTCCCCTAGGAGGAGCGGCGCGGGAGCGCACCGCAGGGATCTGCTGGGTTTGAAGACTCCACACCAGTCGGGTGCCTGAGATAGAAACACTGGGTCACCGGCCGGGTGAGCACGGAGTGTGGCCGGAGACCGGGCAGATGGGAGTGACCAACTGCTTTTCTCTGGGGGCTCACTGAGGAAGGGGGCCCCGAGTTCTCGGCTCCTCCAGGGTGGAGATTGGGAGGCCGCCATTTCCACTCTTGTCCTCCAAAGCTGTACGGAAAGCTTGCAGGAAACAAAAGCTCCCCAGAGCAAACCCGAGCAAATTACTTAGCCCGGACCTGCAAGGGTGGGGCAATTCCGCCTCCGGCAAAGGTATTTGGAAACCACGACAACAGGCCCCTTCCCCAGAAGGTCAGCAAGAATAGCCAGCCAAGACCAAGTTTACCAATCAATGAAAAGGGCAGAACTCCAGGGATACGGGAATACTGCACATAGAATTCACGGCTTTTTTACCATGATTCTTTAGCCTTTCAAAGTTAATTTTTTTTATTTTTTTAATTTTTCTTTTCCCTTTTTCAAACATCTTATCAATCCCTTTATTAAAAAAGTTTTATTTTTCATTTTTAGAGTCATATTCTATCCCTTCATAGTAGTTACCCTTATTTTTGGCATATACATATATATAAGTTGTTCTCTCTTTAAAATTTTGAGATACAATTTCTTCTAACAGATCAAAATATACCCTAAATCTCTAGTGTATGGCTTTGTTCTAGTCTCCTGCCTGAATACATTCTCTTCTTTTTTTTCTTAAATCCTCTTCTTTCTTTTTTCAAACAACTTCTTATCAATTCCTTTTATAAAATTTTTTATAGTTTTCATCTTTACAGTCACATTCCATCCCTTCATCGTATTAACTCTTATTTTGGTACATATATAAGTTTTTCTTTCTTTAAAATTTTGGGAGGCACTTTTTTCTAACAGACCAAAATACACCCAAAATCTAGTGTGGCACTGATCTATGCAGCAGCCTGATCATATTTGATCATATTCTGTTTTTTTTGTTTTGTTCTGGTTTTGTTTTTTACCTTTTTCTTTTTTCTTTCTTCCCCTTTCTTTTCCCCTGGTTTCAGGTCTTTTCTGATTTGTTTACAGTACGTTTTCTGGGGACGTTCTTACCCTGTTAGCAGTTTGTTCTCTCATTCATCTATTCTCCTTTCGACAAAATGACAAGACGGAAAAAATCACCTCAACAAAAAGAACAGGAGGTAGTACCGACTGCCAGGGACCTACTCAATATGGACATTAGTACGATGTCGGACCTAGAGTTCAGAATCATGATTTTAAAGATACTAGCTGGGCTTGAAAAAAGCATGGAAGTTATTAGAGAAACCCTTCCTGGAGAAATAAAAGAACTAAAATCTAACCAAGTAGAAATAAAAAAGGCTATTAATGAGATGCAATAAAAAATGGGGGCACTAACTGCTAGGATAAATGAGGCAGAAGAGAGAATTAGCGATACAGAAGACCAAATGATGGAAAATAAAGAAGATGAGAAAAACAGAGATAAACAAATACTGGATCACAAGGGCAAATTTCAAGAGATAAGCAATATGATAAGACGAAACATTAGAATAATTGGGATCCCAGAAGAAGAAGGAGAGAGAGGGGCAGAAGGTATATTGGAGCAAATTATAACAAAGAACTTCCCTCATGTGGGGAAGGAAACAGGCATCAAAATCCAGGAGGCACAGAGAACCCCTCTCAAAATCAATAAAAATAGGTCAACACCCCGACATCTAAAAGTAAAACTTACGAGTCTCAGAGACAAAGAGAAAATCCTGAAAGCAGCTCAGGAGAAGAGATATGTAACCTATAATGGTAGAAACATTAGAGTGGCAACAGACCTATCCACAGAGACCTGGCAGGCCAGAAAGGACTGACATGATATATTCAGAGCACTAAATGAGAAAAATAGGCAGCCAAGAATACTATATCCAGCTAGGCTGTCATTGAAAATAGAAGGAGAGATAAAAAGCTTCCAGGACAAATGAAAACTAAAGGAATTTGCAAACATGAAACCAGCCCTACAAGAAATATTGAAAGGGGTCCTCTAAGCAAAAAGAGAGCCTAAAAGCAGCATAAACCAGAAAGGAACACAGACAATATACAATAACGGTCACCTTAGAGGCAATACAATGGCACTAAATTCATATCTTTCAATATTTACCCTGAGTGTAAATGGGATAAATGCCCCAATCAAAAGACACAGGCTATCAGAATGGATTTAAAAACAAGACCCATCGATATTCTGTCTGCAAGAGACCCATTTTAGACCCAAAGACATCCCCAGATTGAAAGTGAGAGGGTGGAAAACCATTTACCATGCTAGTGGACACCAAAAGAAAGCTGGGGTGGCAATCCTTATATCAGACAAATTAGATTTTAAAACAAAGACTGTAATAAGAGATGAGGAAGGACACTATATTCTACTTAAAGGGTCTATCCAACAAGAAGATCTAACAATTGTAAATATCTATGCCCCTAACACGGGAGCAGCCAATTATATAAGCCAATTAATAACAAAAGCAAAGAAACACATTGACAACAACACAATAAGAGTGGGGGGCTTTAACAACCCCCTGACTGAAATGGACAGATCAAATAAGCAAAAGATCAACAAGGAAATAAAGACTTTAAATGACACAATGGACCAAATGGACTTCACATATTCAGAAGAGTCCATCCCAAAGCAACAGAATACACATTCTTCTCTAGTGCCCATGGAACATTCAACAGAATAGATCACATCCTAGGTCACAAATCAGGTCTCAACCGGTACCAAAAGACTGGGATTATTCCCTGCATATTTTCAGACCACAGTGCTTTGAAACTAGAACTCAAGCACAAGAGGAAAGTCGGAAAGAACTCAAATACATGGAGGCTAAAGAGCATCCTACTAAAGAATGAATGGGTCAACCAGGAAATTAAAGAAGAATTAAAAAAATTCATGGAAACCAATGAAAATGAAAACACAACTGTTCAAAATCTTTGGGATACAGCAAAGGCAGTCCTGAGAGGAAAGTATATAGCAATACAACCCTTTCTCAAGAAACAAGAAAGGTTTCAAATACACAACCTAACCTTACATCTAAAGGAGCTAGAGAAAAAAAAGCAAATAAAGCCTAAACGCAGCAAAAGAGAAATAATAAAGATCAGAGCAGAAATCAATGAAATAGAAACCAAAAGAACAGTAGAAGAGATCAACGAAACTAGGAGCTGGTTCTTTGAAAGAATTAACAAGACTGATAAACCCCTTGCCAGACTTATCAAAAGGAAAAGAGAAATGACCCAAATCAAGAATATCATGAATGAAAGAGGAGAAATCCAACACCAAAGAAATACAAACAATTATAAGAACATATTATGATCAACTATATGGCAGCAAAGTAGATAACCTGGAAGAAATGGATGCATGCCTAGAGATGTATCAACTACCAAAACTGAACCAGGAAGAAATAGAAAACCTGAACAGACCTATAACCACTAAGGAAATTGAAGCAGTCATCAAAAATCTCCCAACAAACAAAGCCCAAGGCCAGATGGCTTCCCAGGGGAATTCTACCAAACATTTAAAGAAGAATTAATACCTATTCTTCTGAAACTGTTCCAAAAAATAGAAATAGAGGGAAAAATTCCAAACTCGTTTTATGAGGCCACAATTACCTTGATCCCCAAACCAGACAAAGACCCCCATCAAAAAGGAGAATTACAGACCAATATCCTTGATGAACATGGATGCAAAAATTCTCACCAAAATACTAGCCAATAGGATCCAACAGTACATTAAAGGGATTATTCACCACGACCAAGTGGGATTTATCCCTGGGCTGCAAGGTTGGTTCAACATCCGTAAATCAATCAACGTGATACAATACATTAACAAAAGAAAGAACAAGAATCATATGATCCTCTCAATAGATGCAGAAAAAGCATTTGACAAAGTACAGCATCCTTTCTTGATCAAAACTCTTCAGAGTATAGGGACAGAGGGTACCTACCTCAATATCGTAAAAGCCAGCTATGAAAAACCTACAGTGAATATCATTCTCAATGGGGAAAAACTGAGAGGTTTCCCCCCTAAGGTCAGGAACGTGGCAGGGATGTCCACTATCACCACAGCTATTCAACATAGTATTAGAAGTCCTAGCCACAGCAATCAGACAACAAAAAGAAATCAAAGGCATCGAAATCAGCAAGGAAGAAGTCAAACTCTCACTGTTTGCAGATGATATGATACTGTATGTGGCAAACCCAAAAGACTCCACCTCAAAACTGCTAGAACTCATACAGGAATTCAGTAAAGTGGCAGGCTATAAAATCAATGCACAGAAATCAGTGGCATTCCTATACACCAACAAGACAGAAGAGAGAGAAATTAAGGAGTCGATCCCATTTACAATTGCACCCAAAATCATAAGATACCTAGGAATAAATCTAACCAAAGAGGCAAAGGATCTGTACTCAGAAAACTATAAAATACTCATGAAAGAAACTGAGGAAGACACAAAGAAATGGAAAAACGTTCCATGCTCATGGATCAGAAGAACAAATACTGTGAAGATGTCAATGCTACCTAAAGCAATCTACACATTCAATGCAATCCCCATCAAAATACCATCTACTTGGGGCGACTGGGTGGCTCAGTCGTTAAGCGTCTGCCTTCGGCTCAAGTCATGATCCCAGGGTCCTGTGATCGAGCCCTGCGTCGGGCTCCCTGCTCCGCGGGAAGCCTGCTTCTCCCTCTCCCACTCCCCCTGCTTGTGTTCCCTCTCTCGCTGTGTCTCTCTCTGTCAAATAAATAAAATTCTTAAAAAAATAAAAAAATACCATCCACTCTTTTCAAAGAAATGGGACAAATAATCCTTAAATTTGTATGGAACCAGAAAAGACCCTAAATAGCCAGAGGAATGTTGAAAAAGAAAAGCAAAGCTGGCAGCATCACAATTCTGGACTTCCAGCTCTGTTACAAAGCTGTCATCATCAAGATAGTATGGTACTGGCACAAAAACAGACACATGGATCAATGGAACAGAATCGAGAGCCCAGAAATGGACCCTCAACTCTAAGGTCAACTAATTTTTGACAAAGCAGGTAAGAATGTCCAATGGAAAAAAGACAGTCTCTTCAACAAATGGTGTTGGAAAAATTGGACAGCCACATGTAGAAGAATGAAACTGGACCATCTCCTTACACCACACACAAAAATAGACTCCAAACGGATGAAAGACCTCAATGTGAGACAGGAGTCCATCAAAATCCTAAAGGAGAACACAGGCAGCAACCTCTTCGACCTCAGCCGCAGCAACTTCTTCCTAGAAACATCGCCAAAGGCAAGGGAAGCAAGGGCAAAAATAACTATTGGGATTTCATCAAGATAAAAAGCTTTTGCACAGCAAAAGAAACAGTCAACAAAACCAAAAGACAACCGACAGAATGGGAGAAGATATATGCAAATGACATATCAGATAAAGGGCTAGTATCCAAAATCTATAAAGAACTTCTCAAACTCAACACCCAAAGAACAAATAATCTAATCAAGAAATGGGCAGAAGACATGAACAGACATTTTTCCAAAGACATCCAAATGGCCAACAGATACATGAAAAAGTGCTCAACATCGCTTGGCATCAGGGAAATCCAAATCAAAACCTCAATGAGATACCACCTCACACCCGTCAGAATGGCTAAAATTAACAAGTCAGGAAACGACAGATGTTGGTGAGGATGCGGAGAAAGGGGAACCCTCCTACACTGTTGGTGGGAATGCAAGCTGGTGCAGCCACTCTGGAAAACAGTATGGAGGTTCCTCAAAAAGTTGAAAATAGAGCTACCATACGGTCCAGCAATTGCACTACTGGGTATTTACCACAAAGATATAAACATAGGGATCCGAAGGGGTATGTGCACCCCAATTTTTATAGCAGCAATGTCCACAATAGCCAACCTGTGGAAAGAGCCAAGATGTCCATCGACAGATGAGTGGATAAAGATGTGGTATATATATATATAATGGACTATTATGCAGCCATCAAAAGGAATGAGATCTTGCCATTTTCAACAACATGGATGGAACTGGAGGGTGTTATGCTGAGTGAAAAGTCAATCAGAGAAAGACATGTATCATATGACCTCACTGATATGAGGAATTCTTAATCTCACGAAACAAACTGAGGGTTGCTGGAGTGGGGGTGGGGTGGGAGGGATGGGGTGGCTGGGTGATAGACATTGGGGAGGGTATGTGCTATGGTGAGCACTGTGAATTATGCCAAAGTGTTGAATCATAGATCTGTACCTCTGAAACAAATAATGCAACATATGTTAAGAAAAAAAAAAGAAGTAGTTAGCAAGAGGGGAAGAATGAAGGAGGGGAAATCGGAAGGGGAGACGAACCATGAGAGAGGATGGACTCTGAAAAACAAACTGAGGGTTCCAGAGGGGAGGGGGGTGGGGGGATGCGTTAGCCTGGTGATGGGTATTAAAGAGGGCACGTTCTGTGTGGAGCACTGGGTGTTATGCACAAACAATGAATCATGGAACACTACATCACAAACTAATGATGTAATGTATTGTAACTGACATAACAATAAAAAAATTTAATGAAAAAAAAGAAACAAAAGAGATGAACATATGGGAATTGGGGGAGGAGAAAGGGAAACAACCATAAGAGACTCTTAACAATAAAGAACAAACTAAAGGTTGATGGAGGAAGTGGGTGGGGGATGGGCTAGATGGGGGATGGGTATTAAGGAGGGACCTTGTTGTGATGAGCACTGGGTGTTGTATATAAGAGATGAATCACTGAATTGTAATCCATAAACCAAAACTGCACTGTATCTTCATTACCTAAAATTTAAATTAAAAAAAATTCAACATGTCTAAAACCAAACTCATGATTCTCCATACCCTTTTCCACCCACACCTAAACCCAAATCCTGTCCAGTGTTTCCTAACTGACCAACAAGACCACCCATCAAGTCTTGCAAGTCAGAAAAATGATTCATCTCTGATATTTTCTTTTTTATTTTTTTAAAGCTTTTATTTATTTATTTGAGAGAGAGACAGTGAGAGAGGAAACACAAGCACGGGGAGTGGGAGAGGGAGCAGGGAGCCTGATGTAGGGCTCGATCCCAGGACCCTGGGACCATGACCTGAGCCGAAGGCAGGAGCTTAACGACTGAACCACCAGGCTCCCCTCTGATATTTTCTTCTTACCCTTACTCCACCACTTTTCTTCTTGGGATTTGGCACCACTGCAATTTTACAACTATTTGTGTAATTATGTAATCATGCACCATAAAAGTGGGAACGTAGATTATTCTTACCATTATATTCTACCTAGCCCAAAGTCACATTGTAGACATTCATTTTTTGAATGAGTGAGCAAATAACAGACATTATTTATAGAAAACTCATTATATGCTAAGCACTATTTTATAAACATTATTTTCTTTAATCTTTGTAGCAGCCCTATTAAGTAGGTATTATTATTATTGTTGTTGTTGTCATCCTCAGTTTACTGAGGAGGAAGCTAGGGCACTGAGAAGTTACATTTCCTTCCTGAGAAAGTAAACAACTTGGAAATAGTAGAAAAAGGTGGACCCAGATCATGTAAATGACTTGTATATCACTATGCTATTCTATATTTATGGTTTTCAAAGATACTCTCAAGCTACTTGGCTGAAGTTTACCTGGGTTTAATACCATCTATAACTTATAAATATATTACAAAGAAAAAGTTATCTACAATTAATGTATGCTTAGAAATCTTTAGTGTATATGTGGCTATCATGAAAAGACTAAATCTTTTTGCCTGGAATTCAAGATCTTCCATGATCCAACTTCTTCCTTCCTTTGAAGCCTTTTCCACTCTAACACCCTGATGTTCTAGTCAGGGGTCAGCAAACTACTGCCTGTAGGCCAATTCTGACTACCCATTATTTTTGCAAATAAAATTTTATTTTAGCACAGCCACACACATTTGTTTATATGATGTCTACACACTACAACACCAGAGCTTAACAGCCATAGCTGTAAGAACTGTACAGTCCACAAAGCCTAAACATTTACTATTTGGCCCTATTTTATAGGAAAAGCTAGCCAACAATGGGACCAGACTGATTGACTAGAGCCTAGTACAAAGAAAATAAATAGATACCATTAATCAAGCACTGGATTCTTTCAACAAACCTTTCAAAAGAGGTCTTGTTACCCTTGTTTCGATTAATGAAAGAAGGGAGGAAGGGAAAGAGAGAGATGTTAAAAAAGAAGTCCACTGAGGCGCAGATGGGCGAATAAAGTGACCACGATCACAGTAAGTAAGTGGAGGAACTGGGATTTAGATCATACTTGCTGACCATACTTTATAATTCAAACCAAAAACTTCCCATGGTGCCTTAAAGAGCTTGGGATTTCATGCTGCTAGTGTTTATTTATGCTGTTCTTTCTTCTGCATAAAATGCCAATTCTTCTTTAAAACTTAAAAAGAGGTGCCTGTTGAAATCTTTACACATTCTTGGAGAAAAAGTTCAACTACTACCTCCTCTGCTAAATCTTCCTAGATTACCTGCAGCCGGGGCAATAATCCCTCCTATAGATGCCCACAACACTTCTGTCATCCCCTTTAACACTTAGAACTTTATCCCTATAGCTTAATGATAGCAAAAACCAAATCTACCTTTATATTCTATAGAAAACCTAGGACAATGTCTTCTACATTTCACTGCTGGATTTAAGTAAAATATTTAATATTTATTTCTTAATGCAACAGAGGAAAATCAGAATGTGGTCTAAGTAACAGAAATGTCCTAGTATTGAGCTTTAGTATTTTTAGCCTACTCTCTTTATAAAAATCAACTCTCAAAGGAACTGAAACTTCCTAAGTATTAAATACATTAAAGGTTTCTATCAGCATCAAAAAATAATGAAATTTAATATTAAAATTCCTTATATTATATGTCATCATTTTGCTAGGGAAGAAAAACTCTTCATAATGCCTAAATTAAAAAAAAACCTAACAAGTTATTAGAAATTAAGAATAAATCAGTTATCAATAATGAAATTTTATTGCAAGAATACAGAGACCACAGATGACATTTTCCAACAACTAGTTACTTTTAAAGTTCATAAGATAGAGTGAGATGAATGCTCAATGTCATCACTGTAGAAATAATCTAGTTTTAATGAAAATACTATTTGTAAAAATGTACATAAAATAGTTTTAGTCTGTTTTGATAGGACTCAGGTTCTCTATACAGTATAACAAGGCTTAGTATAAAATCAGTCATACAGTAGAAATTATTTTTTAAAAACCCTAACATTTAGAATTTTTAAAAGTTAAATATAGTCAAATCAGACACCTACCTGCATCACCTTCTGCTGAATCTCCTCTAACTGTGTACGCTTACTACGTTGCCTACAAACTTCCTGGTAGCGAGTATACTGTTCTCGCAGTGAATCTAATAATTTCATGACCTGTGGCTGGGCCAGTAGTTCATCATCCATAGGAGACCATGAGACCCCTCCATCTGAGCCATTAAATCGACGCTGCTGTAATTCGGACAACAATTCATGCCCTTTACGAATGAAAGATACTTATAATTAATATCCATAAAGAAATACAATTCTTACTTCTCAATCTCAATTATAGTCCCTTATTTTTAGAACCTATCTGCCTATATGTCTGCCTAACTATCTACTAGGTCATAATTACTGAAATGCAATTTTTAAATATATATAGAAATAAATAGGAAATAGCATATTTTAGTACACAACTACATAGTATATTTAAATGCTATATATCATATATATCATGAATGTATATACTATATATGCTACACTAGTTAGTAAATATATGGCATATTTTTTTCTTTATCTATCTGTCATCACATTCTTGTTATTGGTGGATTCATTATTTAGGAAATTGTACCAACCAATCCTCTTTCCCTGTAGAGCACAATTACACTCTGGGATTTCTGTCTAGTATGGTACTAACTAGTATGTTTAATTTGATGGTACTAATCAATACTAAGCAGGATGTTGCAGGATTTCAGTATTAATCCATACCCTTAATCATACTATCTAAAACAAAAGTTGACAGTGTAACAGTGTATGATTAAAGGGAGAAAGCTTTATTACTGGTATGAAATAAAATTTAAATAGTCTCTATTTAAGGAATCTCTACAAAATATTAACTGAATCATGAGGGACTACACTAGTGTAAGAACTTCAATGTTATTCATATAGCAAACTCATGTAAGAAAATCCATTCATGCATGAGAAATTAAAATTGCAGAATATGCAACATCTAAAACTGGAATTTTAAAAGTGAATAAATCACAAACTGTTTTTCCAGGATAATACTATTCCAATTATTACTTAAGGACCAAAAACATATGCAGATACTTAAATTCTCTTCATCTTTATTCAGAAAAATGTCCTAAAGTTAAATGGCTTTCAATATTTAGAAACAGAATTTTTATCATGATTTGAAGGTAATTCCAATTTCTAAAAAATACCCAAAATCGTTCTAAACCTCTCTATTTCTATACTCTCTTTTTATCCCTATTCTAAGAGTCAATAGCATCTAAAAAAAGAACTTAGTGGCATATAAAGTTAATTTCAAAATACAAATTTAAAAAACTTCTTAATTCATGGGCTTTGGTAGCTTTCAAAATGTTAAATATAACCATGGAATTAAATTTTAAACCTAGAGCAAGCCATATTTTTACTGACAGTCCACTGTACCTGCTCAACATGTAGGAATTCATAGATTACAATTATTTCTTTGTTCTCTAAGGAAGTAAGATCAATATCATTCTGAAAACAGTACAGTGGAATCAATACAATGAAGATATTCAGAATTCTTTGAATTGAAATAAATATAAGTATTTCAAGGGAGAAATAATTTAACAGTTTATCATTATTAATACTTTCCAAAAATACTGTAAAGTGTATTAACACACTGTTAGGTTAAACCAAAGACCAATTTTAAAAGTCCCCTTGAGTTTCTACCACGTAATACATGTTTAATCAATTTTTATTTCATGAACCAATCAATATATGATTGGTTTACTGGATTATGATTATCAATGATAAACACTTTTTTTTATCTTACCTGTCTGAAGAACTGTTTCAGGATCAACTGATGGAAGAAAGTTTAAATCCACAGACCTGCCAAACACCACAAGAATAATTTTTAAAAACTGTATTTTTATCTATACAAAGAAAATCCTTTATGTATGTGCATCAAAACAGGAGCATATGGTGTGGAAATCTGAAGCACACTATTCTACCAGGCTAATGCCCTTAAGCATTAAGAAACCAATTAGAGATAATTAAACACTAATAGCCAAAAAAAAAAAAAAAAAAACTATGTGAAAATCACATAGTTTATTATTATTATAGTATTATTTCAAATATATTGAAGGAATCCATTTTAGTATTTTCCCACTGCATATTTATTCCAAAATTAAATGTGTAACTATATAATAACCCAGAAATGTTAACATTAAAAATGCATGGAGCCATCCTCCAATTAAGCGTTACTTATCTATAGCAAACTTTGAGAGCTACAAATAGTCTCTGATATTCATGTGCATGTGCATCCCCACGCAGTTGTACTCTCTTCCCTGTACTAACTGTGTTTCATTTGCAGTTGGACCATGCTCTGTATTTTTTTAAACACATATGGGAAGTAGAAGACGAAGGAAAGATAAAGCACATGGCAAATCAAAGCCTAGGACCTTGCTGCTGTAACTGACCGGTCCTGCTCTAAATCTTTCACTTTTGTCAATTCATCTGGAACCTCGCCTCTTGTGTAGCCTGGATGCTTCTGGAGTAATGACATTAAAAAGGTGATGAAAATTTCAAGTGGAGGGACTTTATTATCTAGGATTTAAAAGAGACTAAGTAATAACACTTGAGTTCCTTGGGGAGGAACTGGCAAATACAAGATTTTATTTGATACTTCATGTAGTCATGCAAACCAGCATTTCCCAAAGTGTTTCCCAAAACACTGAACAAGATATTATTAGATGGAGAAAAAGGGGTCCCGCCGGCATGTAAGTACAGGAAACATGTTTCTTTACTGCAATGCTTTCTCAGACCTGTAATCTGTAAATGTTCACAGTCATTCTGAGAGAGGGAAACATGATAAACAGCATTAGGCTGTGACCACGAACTAATTTTCTACAGGTACCCTCTTAGGACGTCTTTCCTGAGGAAAATGACCTTAAGAAGCATCAAACTTACTCTGCTGGGCTACTCAGAAAGCTAGAGGTTTGGCTAATTTTTGTCAACCAACTTGTGTGACGTTTTCAATTCTTAAACCATAGCATAGAGTGTATGAGTTATCTATACACACATTTACGCACATGTCAAAATTTTACATTTTATATTTTTATATGGTATCTACAGGACAATAATGTTCCTAAGTGCTTCCTGTGACTGTAACTCGATTTCCACTCAAACCATTTGTTTTCACATTTTCACTTTGCTTTAATCAAGATTTGGTGTTTAACTCTGACCTTTCTCATATCCCTCTCACCTTATTATAAATGTATTATAAATGTATATTTATATTATAAATATATGTGACTATATTTGTATTCAAGGAATAACAAGATGCATTTTATCAAGGTTCCATTATATTTTTAAGGTCTGATTCAAAAGACGTAGGCAAGGATGAGTGTTGATCCTTTCAAATTTCCTAATGAAAAATTACTGTTCTAGTAACCACTTTGTTGAGAGACCAGAAAGGATTAATTTGCTTCCTAAGGAGCTTTTAACCTGGGGAGAAGGATTTGGCTTACCAACAAAAAAATGAAAATTGTTAAGCTTGTAAAGTTGAATGGAATCTGTTAAAATGATAAATCTAAATAGTTACATTTAGATAATACAACTGAACAATTACTTCATCCAGTGTCATAAACACTAAATTCTCCAAGTTGAACTCACAGATATCACATATTTTATAAGGACCTAGGAGTTCTAGAAGGTAAGCATTTAAGAGGTATTTAAATAAGGTTATAATAATTTTATTTCAAGCTGCAACCTCTTCCATAGTCTTCACAAGCAAAATAGAACTCTAAAAAGAAAATGGTTTCATTTTGAAAATGTGTTCTTGCAAATGAATTTTTAAGGTAAATACATTTTATTCATCAAAAAGTCTTTTGTAGAGAAACTTTGATTCAAATCAAGAAATTTTACATGTAAAGCAAATTCTCATGAATTAATAAATAAATTTAATTCAACTTTTATATGTCAATTTTGACTGGAGAATTGCTTACACCTTACTTCTTTTAGCTTCCATTAATAGAGATATTCTTCATCAGGTTCATCATAGCTTTGCAAAGGTATAACTCCAAGACACCAGCCACCTACCTTTCTTTCTCTTGCTGATTGCCTTTATCACTTCCATTGTTAATCAAAGCAAGTTCATCCAGTAATGATGTAGATTCTTTTGTAAACTTCTCAAAAACCTACAATATGAGATTTTGTTAACATATTAAGAATAATCTTAAAAGTTAATGTTTACATAAGGATTTTCAGTTAAGCAGAATACAATTAGCCAGGCAGAATTCCCTTTTCCTCTCTTGATGTCACTTAGTACAATTCAACCACCAGTGCACAACTTAAAGGACAGAAGACAAAACCCCCCTTCCAGAACAATGAATAGTTTCAATGGATAAGAAATTTTTTAAATTTAAATAGGATAAGAAATTATTTTTATTCCTCAGACAAGTTTATTTTTATTCCTGTGTTTTATGAAGAAACATCTGCACTAGTAAGTTTAAACTACATGAACATGATTTAGACCAGTATTAATCTTCTAATTCCAGTTACAGAACATTTATGTTTTTCTATCACTAATCCACACTGGTTGCATATACTAAAGAGTTTTACATATAAGCATGTAGCATAAAAATAAACTAGTTATAACTTTAACATGGCTTCTTAAAATATTTCTAAAAAGGGACTTGGGCAAGTCTGTTTATAATAAAAGGGACACTCATTTGCCTGAATAACTGTCCAAATATGATGGAAATTGGTTATCCATTCTGAAATATCCAAGTTTATTATTCTTCAATAAAGTTAAGCTTATACAGTTGACTCTTGAACATGTTTTTGGGAAGTCAGAAGTTACATACAGATTTTCAACTCTGCGGAGGGTTAGTGCCCCCAACTCCCATGTCATTCAAAGAATAATTGTAATCTAAGCGGAGTTAATAGAAGTAGTTCTTTTAGTCCCCAGCAGTTCGATTAAACAATGCCATAGCATGCAGAGGAGTTGACTTCAATCTGGCCAAAGATACATTTTCAGAAATGAAAACCTTAACCTGTCACACTGCTCTTCAACTCAAACTGATATTTAAATATCCTCTCTGAAAATGGTACATCAACTAGATTACCTCTTAGGAAATTGTACTACTCTGTCATTCAACTAAAATATTCACAATTTTGACTAGAAATACTGCTACAAATGACAATAGCAAAAGCAAACACTATGAGTCTAACTGCAGAGTATTTGCCTTCAAGCATTATGCTATCATGTGGTATGCACTATATTTTATTTTTCTAACAAAGAATAATCTACATGTTAGTTAATTAAAATGATAAAGTTACCAAAATATGTCTTATTTGTATGTAATAACAATTTTATCTCACTGTAATATACCAACCAGTCTCTTATTTAACCAGTCCATGTGATCATAGGTGAGACTCCCACCAAAATCTTCTGTTAACTGGCATGGTTCTATGTAACGAGTCAATTTATTGGCAGACACTAAAATAACCTATAAAAGTAAAAAGAATCATTTAGTAAGCCAATGTTAATGGCCATGAAAGCAATAAGGAGGTAAAATCAGGTTAAAATATGCAATACTGTTTCCAAAATGATGATATATTATCATGTATTTAATTAATACAAGATTTAACACATTAATAGAAGCATTTAAAATCAATTAAAAATTGTGGATATCTGCTAATAAGCTATTATAAACCATATATAATACATTTTAAAAAATGAGACATAGCTGAGATGAAATATTTTCAAAATTTTATTAATATTAATAACTTCTTGGTAATAAAAATCAGTTCCTTTGATACAATGTAGTCAGCAAAAAAAATTAGCCTTAAAATTAGCTAATTATAATAAGATGATAAGCACAAATAATAATAAATCTGGCAATCAAAAAAGTATACACTTTAAAGTTTCTATAAAATTTTTTGATTATATATTAACAAAACATGTCCTGTAACATTAGAGTAAAACTCAGGATAACATATACTAATATTTAATTTGAAAATCAGAACTAAAAAGCAGGGAGGTCAGGAATTCATAAACTTGAAATTCACATATTAAGGTGAGAATCTTTTAACACTGAACTTTAAAATATTTTAAGTACAAATTATAGAATGACCTAAGAGATCGTGCACTAAATAAAATTTCAATGAGGATATACAGGAATATAAAAGAAAATATATGTGTGAGAGAAAGATACTCAAATGGTAATACTAATGCAAAAATGATACATGGACATTTTAATTCCCCCCCACCCAAAATGTGCTAGTAAAACATGTTTAATGTGTATGGCTGGAAAGAGCACCATTCACATCCTAACAATAACAAAAGCCAGAAAATTTTAACTTCTGTGGAACTTTCTCTGAGAGCCAAGGTCACAGAAAAATTACCTACTCTGAAAACAAAGAAAAGACAGCACCATAGAGAGAAAGCTGGAAGGGAAGCCTACAAAGTGGCATGTGCAAAGTTTTTGGGGATGATGGAATTCTTTGGTATCATGACTGTGAGGAAGGATTTATATCTATATCTGTTGGTCAAATCTCATAACTACATGTACATTACTGCTCAATAAATCTCACTTTTTAAAAAATTTAAGAAAAAAGACAACAACAAAAACAACATAAGGACTTGTGGGCAAACTACTAGAGAAAGAAAGAAGGAAAAGAAAAATTCAGAAACATTCCCAATATGCAAAACTGGGTACATCCATACCACATATGAAGTTATAATATAAACACTAATTGAGGGGAAATTACCAAAACTGCAAACTGCTTTGCTAAAGGGGGGGAAGGATAAATCATCTTAGTAAGATACCAAAAACATGGTATCAAAAGTTCATAAAACTATCAACGAAAAATGGATCCAGCATAATAATTAAACTTTGTAACAAACTGCTACTGATAATAACACATTAAGTCCAAACTAAAAGCCTTAAACATTTATATTAAAAAAGAAAGGGTAATGAATAATGAATTAAGTGACCTACTTAAGTTGGGGTCAGGGAATAGTGGGAGAACAGAATACATCCAAAGAAAATGGAAGAAGGTGAAAAAATAAGAAATAAAGCCAAAAGTTTTCCCCCCAAAAAAACTAAAATAAAATTGACAAATTTCTGAGACAATAAAGAAAAGCACAAATAAATAATAGTAAGAGTGAAAAGAACACAGCTACATTGACAGCAGTGGTTTAAAAGATAATACGGACACAGAAAAATCTTGTCAATAACGATGCAAATTTAGAAGAAATGGACAAATTCCTATAAGAAATCATTTATCAAAATTGGCATAAGAAAAAACAAAACACTTACAACCAATGAAGTAATCACTAGACTCCATTTTCAGTAATCATACCCTTAGTGATAATTTAGTATTGTTATTCTGAGATCATTTGATGAGTAAGAAAGCAAATGATTAATATAAGACATTCTAATTCTGCCATTCCTGAGATCCTTGAGAAATGAAATTCTTGAGAAGGAAGATGTAACAGGGGATAAGTTACCATTATGCTCTTCAATTTGAGTTGGAAGTATCCATTTAAACTCATGATGTATTTCATCTTAAATAAAAATACACACACTATTCTCACACACAAATCTAGTTCTGACCACTGACAAGTTTAGAAAGGATGACCAGTTCTGTAGAAACGCACACCTCTAGCATCCAGACTGTTACTCCAAATACCATTTCCCTCTAAAGGGAATCAGGGCTCCTTGGAGAAATGGCCAATTCCAGATCTTGGGGCTAGGAACATTCATGATGAGCTTAGACCATCTTCTAACCCAGGTTTCAAGAGAGGTATCAAAGATTACTTGGGGGGAGCCTGGGTGGCTCAGTCGTTAAACGTCTGCCTTCGGCTCAGGTCATGATCCCAGGGTCCTGGGATGGAGTCCCACATCGGGCTCCCTGCTCAGCGGGAAGCCTGCTTCTCCCTCTCCCACTCCCCCTGCTTGTGTTCCTGCTCTTGCTGTGTCTCTCTGTCAAATAAATAAATAAAATCTTTAAAAAAAAAAAAAGATTACTTGGGTTGTACCAAAAAGCTTGAAAAGGCTTCCAATGGCCAAAGATGGAAAAATTTGCATATCAATAAAAATAATAAATGCCATATTTTGAAACATTAAGTATGTTGAATTCAATGAGCTCATACTGATACAAAAGAAACAATCATCACTGGACTATACTGGGGAATAAATTTACTTTATTGAAAGCTAGCAAATATAGGGAAATAGGCATTCATCTCACCTTTCATATACAAACTGTACCACTGGGTAAACAAACAATGAAGGTAAGTTTCTCATTATTGATGTGTTCCAGCTAGTGAATGAAAAAAGAATAGAACTAGAACATTACCATTTTAAATCTTTAATAAATCCAGGCACTAAACATAAAGGGCCACTAGCATCACAAAAAAGATAACCATTATGAGTTTCATGATCAAGGAACACATTACCCCTAACGAATGACCTTGGAAAAGAAAATTAAACATGAATCTAATCAACTGTCTAAATCCAACTATCAATTTATAGAAATACAGATTCAAAAAGGCAGCAGAATATGTTAAACCACACCACACAGATGCTTGCTGCAATGAAAAACTGTAAGACAAACAACAACCTGGTCTCTTCAAGAAAAAAAAATACATAAGAAAGGAGAAAGAAAAATTAATATTAAAAAGCTTTATTTAATGATTTAAATATAGGATCCCACAACCAATAATAAGAGAATTACATATCCTTTTCAAGCAAGCATTAAATATTTAAAAACTTGACTATGTCAGGGCATAAAGAAAGCCTTGGTATATTTCAAAGGCACTAGTTGAAAATATTCTATCTACTTGGAAAGGGATCTCAACCAATCACAATATGTCAATACTATTTGGATCCTGATTCAAATCAATCAATCAATCTGTGTATATGCGTAATTTATATATAAACTTATAAGTAAGTTTTAAAATATATTATTTATACATTTTATGTATAGCTCAATCCTTTTATGATATTAAATAATTATAAATTTGAAAACAACTAGCTCTTTGACATTAAAAGGAATTGTTTCTTTTAAGGTATAATAATGGTATTGGGTTATACTTTTTTAAAAGAATCTTTATGTTTTCGAGACACATAGTAAAATATTTACAAATAAATTCAAATGTCTTCAATTTCCTTCACTATAATAATATCCCCAGTCTTCTTTGAGGGAAGTGGATAAGGGTAAGAATGGGGCAGGATGGACCATGGTTTGATAGATGCTGGAATTGGGTACAGGAATGCTTGGAGTTAACTGTAATATTTTGTTTACTTTTTTATGTGTTCATAATTATAATAAAAATACTAAAAACCTAACATACATATATATATATACATATATATATATAAACTCTCTTTTAAATGAATCTTTTCAGAAAGAATATACCCAGCCAGTTTACAAGTTTTAAAAAAATCAAAGAACAGATCATTTCAATCTTTTTTAAGTGATACATATATATGTTTATATACATATATGTTATATGTTATATATATATATATTTTTTAAGATTTTATTTATTTATCTGACAGAGAGAGCACAAGCAGGGGCAGCAGCAGAGGTAGAGGGAGAAGCAGACTCCCCACTGAGCAGGGAGCCCGATGTGGGGCTTGATCCCAGGACCCTGGGATCATGACAGGAGCTGAAGACAGATGCTTAACCAACTGAGCCACTCAGGTGCCCCCAGATCATTTCAATCTTAAATAAATGCTTCCAGAGAACAGAAATGCAGGGAACACTCCCAGCTCATTTTATGAGACTAACATTGATACCCAAGGACAATCTGAGAAAAGACCATACGACTTGCAAATATGAAGTATTAGCAGTGAAAATTTTAGACACAAGTGGATATATAAATTAGAATGCTTTTTTGGAAAGCAGTTTGGCATTATCCTAAAAATCTGAACATTTGTATAACCTATGCCTGGATAAGCTGCAAACAGAGAAAACCTCATACATGTTTTATCAGGAGACATGTACAAGAATGTTTGTAGCATATCATTCATAATGGCAAAAGAATGGAAACAACCCAAATGTCCATCAACAAGAGAATAAGTGGATTGTTTTTATTCACACAGAAGAATAACTTTAGCAATGAGAATGAATCAACTACATCTACTGCAACAATATGCATGAACCTACCTACAATGAGAGAGAAAAGCAGGTCAGTGAACATTAAAATCATACCATTTTTAAAAAGCTTAAAAACAAGTGAAACTAATACAATATTTAGTAATAAATAATATATTTAAATGGCAACTGTAGAGATATAAATATAAAAAAATAAAAGATAAACACTCCCTATTTTCTTCTGAAGATTTTGTCTTTCACATTTAAGATTTTAATACGCGCGTACACACACACACACACAGTAAGAAAATGAACAAAGGATGGATAAATACAAATAAATGCCTTTATTTCAAGGTATGGCTATTTCGGTTCTTAGGTTGGGTCATGGGTATTCAAGTGTTTGTTTTAGTATTGTTTTGTATATATACACATTTTTAAGAATATGTACCAAATACTATATTAAAAAACTGAAAACAGAATCAAGAAAGAATCAAGAGAAGGGAACAAGTAACAGAAGGGGCACGATGAGATCTCAAGCGCCAACTCAAGAAAGTAACTTCTCTTTGGCAGCACTCAGGGAGGTTACAGGGAGAACAAAGGAAAATCTAAAGATGGTAGTAACAGAAAAGCTGAGGGGGGTTATATGCCTTTTTTTCCCATTTAAAAAGTAAAAGAAAAGATACAGAACATCAAATTACATTTTTGGTTAGTTTAGTAACAGCAAACTATATTATGCGTAAATGGCAATTAATGTAATCTCTCTTGTATGACTTTAGCATATCTCAATTTCACTGTTTTACTATTTAGGTAACAATAAGAGCTAATTAAAATAAACATCTTAACATTTTTTTAAAATAAACATCTTAGAATAAAAAGAACAGAAAAATATTATTCTTTTATTGAAAAACTTGTCACAGACAGCTTTATCCTCTTGTTGCAATGTAGCTTATTTGGACTAGTTCTCAGAGACAGGCATGACGTTAAACTGTCACTGTAAGTGGAGTCAGGCCACAGGAACGATCTCATCTGCCAGCAAGTCCTTCTGGGATCTAGGCAGGCACGTCCACAAAGTCGGCTCCTAGGGAGAGCCTTTTCCTTTCTCCAAAGTGCCTAGCAATCTATTAACTAGACATACACCAACAATGAAACAGAAACATGTATTTACTCTATGAGGAAATAAACTACTTTGCTAAATTGAGCACCAATTCACATCTGAAAAGATATTCCCAGAACACTCTCTCCTGAAAAGACAACTGAATAGAAAACATAATGAATGTGAAATATAATGAATGACATCTCTGCTCTTCTACTGTGCCTTCTTTGGCACAACAGTCTACTTAAGCACTGAAAAATATCTCTTGAAAAATCTATCATGTCCCTTATATTATAATTTAACTTTTAATGATGTGTTATTCATTTGTTCAACATTCATTATTTAATAGGAGTTAAATTTATTTATTAGAAGTATTATTAGTAGAAGTTATGTGTTCTAGTGCTGAGAATAGAAGGATAAATAAGATATGTTTCTACAAAGGAAATGAGCTTTTTATTTCTGCAGTATTCCAGAGAGAGTTGTGCAGTGCTTTCACAAAAAGAAGAAGATTAAAGTTTTCTGGTTTATTTCTACAGCCTTTGTTAAAAATACTCTAAATCTAAATGTTGTCGTCACCTTGATGTAACAGCACAGAGGGACAAAGGTTTTACAGGAATATGCCAAATGATTTCCAAATTCCTGTCTTAGGTTAAACACCGTTATAACTGAAAGGATACTAAACTAGGAGCCAATTACTCCAGGTTTGTGCCCCAGCTCTGCCACAAATTCACTAACCTTGTAAGAAGTCAACCTAAATGAAATCACCCCAGTTATTTCTCCAAACTGTCAAAGAAGGCACCTGCATTAAACTATCTATGATGTCCCTTTAAGCTCTTAAGAGGATTCTAATGAGTTGTCATCCTATACATTTAATTTGGGCCATTCTCTCTACTATATGACTTATCTTGCCCAATGAAGAGCATTTGTCACTTTTTACACACACTGGTCTCACAAAAAAAAAAAAAAGATGTTAAAATAAATATTATAAACAAGAATGTAGAAATATATATTTTGTAGTACCTAAATACATTAAAGTCCTTGGTAACAGATTTCAAGTTTAATAAGTCAAAGGGAAAATTTGCAATTTTTCAGTTATATGTAGCAAAAGTTTACTTGTATCCGAATATTTCTTTTAAAACCTTTACTCCTAAAATCAACTTAAATGCAAATAGTACGGATTTACTCTTTTATGACATAAAATATACTTAAGAATATACCCTCTCTTAGGACATATAATTCGTAAAGAAAAAAGTTGGCTTACTATTATATTTTTACTTATGCAAAACAGACAATAAACAAGGGAATATCACAATTATAGACACCTGCATAAAACTCACCTTATCATTAGAAAATATTTTGTACAATCTATATTATAAAAGTCACTAATGGCTGTTAAAAGTGAAAATAGAACTGCCATGTAGATATATAGGGCTGTATCAACATCAAAGGTATCTCAAAGCTAAATAACAGTTTGAACAATCAGCAGACTGAAAATCACAACCACTTAAAATTAACAACCTAAGGAACTATCCACTGTGATGAAATATGTTTCCACTGAAAGAATTTCATCTTTAAAGAGGGTGAGGGCTAGAAGTGCAGAGGAAGCTGGCAAAACACCAATAACTGATTTCATTTTGTTAGATAATGTTCAAATAGAATAAAGGAAGAAAAATTAAGAAGAGTTTGCAGTAGTAGGAAAGAATTTTTCTGTATGAAATGCCAAATATCTAAGTATCACCATTTTGAAGTGAGTCAGGAGTGGCATCCATAAAAGGAAAGAAAAGCCCTCCTCCCGATGCATGCATAGCTTAAGTACGCTCTGTTTGCAAAGGTGAATTAAGTATCCATTTGCCTTTGGAAAATGACACCATTTGCCAGAATGCGGGGTATAAATTACAACTGTCTCTAAGATGACCAACCAAGTTTCAGTGAACAAACAATTCAACTCTACTCCAGCGCTGGCAAGCATCACAGAGAAATGTGATTTCACAAAAAGAGCAAAATCAAATGCACAAATAAAAGAAACTGTTTTTCTGGGGGTGGAAGGGCAGGGTGTAGGCCTGAAGTAAAATTGGAGTGCTGAGAAAGGAAACTGTAGAGAAGGAGATTTCTGGAAGTTGGAAAAGCACAGAAACAGATTAGAAAGTAAATAACCTACATTAAAAAAAAAGAGAAAGAGAGAAAACTGACACATATCGAAGTCAATGTGGTGAAACAAATTTGGAATCCCACACTAAGTGATTTTCTCTAAACTATTTATTACAGCTCCTCAAGTTACAAGATACTGGTAAGATTTCTTATGTGTCCTTTCTATTAACAGTTTTGAAAGAGACAACTAAAACAACTTTTAAACTTTTAAAAGTTTAAATATGAACCAATGCAAAATCAGGGTCATTTTATCTTATGGAAAATGTTTTATTTCCTGGCAACAAAAAGCGGAAAAAGAAGGAAGAAAAAAAGATAATCAAATTAAAAAAAAAAAAAGTCCAGGCCTCCCCAAAAATAATCATCACCAAAATTAAAAGCAAAATTAGAAAATAAAGGCCCAAAACATCACTTATGTCTAATCCCTTTCACCCTATCATTCTTAATATGAAAACATGAAAATAATGCCATAATTGCTAAATATTCTATGGAAATATTTTCCAAAACTACAAAGTTGTGAAAATCTTAAGTGACTATTTAATGAGTAAGAAATAACACTGTAAACCAGAGCAAAAACATTCAAAATTACAAAGAACCAAATGTGCATTATTGTATTAGAATATTAATTTAAGGGGTGCCTGGGTGGCTCAGTCGTTAAGCGTCTGCCTTTGGCTCAGGTCATGATCCCAGGGTCTTGGGATCGAGCCCCGCATCAGGCTCCCTGCTCGGTGGGGAGCCTGTTTCTCCCTCTCCCACTCCCCCTGCTTGTGTTCTCTCTCTCGCTGTGTCTCTATTAAATAAATAAAATCTTTAAAAAAAAATATATTAATTTAAACATACTACAGTACTTTATTATTTCCTGCAGAACTTTCTTTCATATATATATACACACTAACAGTATCACCTATTCTAATCAAGTGATTGTTAGAAAAACTATATTCCACCTTAAAAGCAAATCTCCTTAAAAATCAAACAATCCAGGGTGCCTGGGTGGCTCAGTTGGTTAAGTGACTGCCTTCGGCTCAGGTCATGATCCTGGAGTCCCGGGATCGAGTCCCGTGTCGGGCTCCCTGCTCAGCGGGGAGTCTGCTTCTCCCTCTGACCCTCTTTCCTCTCGTGCTCTCATTCTCTCTCTCTCAAATAAATAAATCTTAAAAAAAAAAAAAATCAAACAATCCCGGGGCGCCTGGGTGGCTCAGATGGTTAAGCTCTGCCTTTGGCTCAGGTCTTGATCCCAGGGTCCTGGGATGGAGCCCCACATATGGCTCCCTGCTCCACGGGAAGCCTGCTTCTCCCTCTCCCGCTCTCCCTGCTGTGTTCCCTCTCTCGCTGGGTCTCTCTCTGTCAAATAAATAAACAAAATCTTTAAAAAAAAAAATCAAACAATCCCTTACCTCGGGAAAAGATGGTACCACATACTCAAGATTTCATTTCTCAAAAAAATATACATATAAAACAATACGTATTCCTAAAGTACTGAGCATTTCTTAAGACTGGCTCACTGGTAGTATTTCCCAAAAAGTTATGAAAATCTCATGAACACTCTCCATAGCATTCTATTTTATCCTTTTTCCCAGAGTATAACATAGAAGTAGTATATAATGAGCTTAAGAAAGGATTTACTAAATTATTAATATTTAAAAATACTGAATTGAACTTCATTAAACCATTTTATTTTTTTTAAAGATTTTATTTATTTATTTGAGAGAGAGTGAGAGAGAGAGAGCACATGAGAGGGGGGAGGGTCAGAGGGAGAAGCAGACTCCCTGCTGAGCAGGAAGCCCGATGCGGACGGAACTCGATCCTGGGACTCCAGGATCATGACCTGAGCCAAAGGCAGTCGCTCAACCACTGAGCCACCCAGACGCCCGATTAACCATTTTAAATAACATATTATATACCAAAGTAAAAAAGACCAATTTTGACTTTTGGCATCTAACAAATGGCATTCATGATCTTTCATTTTAAAATAGTTACGACAGGGACACCTGGGTGGCTTAGACAGTTAAGCATCTGACTCTTGGTTTCGGCTCAGGTCGTGGTCTCAGGGTCATGAGAACAAGACCCACGTCAGGCTCTGCACTCAGCACAGAGTCTGCTTGAGATTCTTTCACCCTCCTACCCCTGCTCTCTCTCTCAAATAAATAAACCTTTAAAGCAGTTATGTAAGACAAAGAGTTGAGTCATTTATAAAATTATCTACTTTCATGTTCAATTTTAAGACTTCATATAAATTAAGATGAAAAATGGTATTATATCTTCAGGGGCACCTGGGTGGCTCAGTCAGTTAAGCATCTGCCTTTGGCTCAGGTCATGATCCCAGAGTCCTGGGATCAAGCCCCACGTTGGGCTCCCTGCTTAGCGGGGAATCTGTTTCTCCCTCTGTCCCTCTCCACTGCTCATTTTCTCCCTCACTCAAATAAATTAATAAAATCTTAAAAAGAAAGAAAAAGAAAGAAAGAAAGGAAGGAAGGAAGGAAGGAAGGAAGGAAGGAAGGAAGGAAGGAAGGAAGGAG